>NC_141343.1:3237500-3815000 GCF_037954235.1 Aulostomus chinensis | reverse complement strand
TCTTTGAAGAGACGCCGTCACATGGCTGCAACGGCCGTGCTGCAGTCCATCCATCACTGTGCCCCCCCCCGCCCCCCGCACCTCTGTAACCCCCAACCCCCCCCCCCCGCCCGAGATTTTTTTTTAATTCTTCAGTTGTTATCATGATTTCTGTCTGCAGACTCGTGAAGCAGGTCCACTCATCTGCTGAGTAGCTGCTGTTCATTCCTCTCCAGTACTTCAAGAATGGAAAAGTACTCCAGGATTTCATAGTTCACACAAAGATGAGTTCCTCTAGCGCCACCCTGAGGTCATCCCCCTGGAGAATAACTGTAATAATGTGATACCACTACCACTAGGCTCAAAATTCCTCATTCAAACCTGGTTCACCACAGGTGCGACAGGTGACGACGCCTTCGCTTTAAGCTGGAGGTGCAAAGACAGACTAGGCTGACAAAAACCAGTGGCGAACCAGTAGCTCCGAGTAAATAATGTCCGTGGAACTAATCAGCAGTGTGCAACTAAGTATTTCCTTGTTGTTCCTTCCTTCAGCGCCAACAATGGCGACCCTGATGTGATGCTCCACCCCCATGCATGGCGGAGGCGGCAGAGATGACGGGTCGCTAGATAGGGAAACACGAAGATGCCGGACAGCCTGACGGTCTGTCGCTCGCAGATCGTGCAACTCAAATCATCATCAGGGGAAAGCAGGGGTATGTTTCGGTGGATCGCCTTAAACCAATCTGGACTTGAACTGGCGACCCCCAAGCAGCTGGGGCACAAGAGATTATCCATCTCCCCCAGCGCCCCGGAACCGGGCCGGTCAGGTGCCCCATACTCCAACTCATCTCTGACCATCAAATGACTTTTCTCCAGCCTTAGAAGATTCTGGCGGGTCCCCACACGGCCCGACATGAGTTCTGGACTTAGCACGAGCAGGATTCACTACAGGCGGTAGAGGTGATGATGCACTCTCTTTAAAAAACTGCTGTAAAGGCAGGCAAGGCTGAGAGAACCAGGAGGAACGGTGCTGGCGTGGGGAAACAAGCAGCGGCGTGTAACTGAGCGTTTCCTCGTGGTTCCTTCAGACGTCTATCCATGACTATTCTTTGAAGTACTACTTTAAGGTCATCACAAATATTTCTATATTTGGTCACGTGAGCACTCACCTCCAGACGTCGCTGCCCTTAGAAAAAGTGGAAGACTTGATGACCTCGGGGGCCATCCAGGCGTAGGTGCCAGCGGTGCTCATCTTGGTGGTCTTGTGCCACTCTCTCGCCAGGCCGAAGTCCGTGATCTTCAACGTCAGACCCTCCATACATTCATTCTCTATGGGCTGAGCCAGAAGGACTGGAGAGGGTGGGGGGGCGGGAAAGAGGAGAGGAAGAAGGGTTAGAGACCATTAACGGAACGATCAAAACTCAAGAGTCGTGCCATCGGCCTGATTCTTCTGATGGGAAACATTCCAGTCGGTTTAATTTATGCCAGCACGGTCAGACGCCACTCTTCCAAAGATGCTGCAGTCACACGCAGGAGGTCCGTTTCACAGCAAGAAAGTGGCTTGAAAAGATTCCACAAACCTCAGCCGGCCTGCGCGGATTTAATCTACCAAAATGATCTAATAGTCGCAGTTGGTCGATGACAGACGATGACATCACTGATGATGTGTCTAGGTTGCACCAGGAGGTGCATAAAACACCGGGCAGAGGCAAAGCCAAAGTCCTGACGTTGTGTTATTTTAACCGTTTATTACAAGTTCCGTTTGAATTAAGCATCCCAACCATTTAGAAACAAAAGATTGAAGATTCTGACGGAAACACGTCGATATGCCGAAGCCGGCTGCATGTCCACAGCAGCACTTGTGTGATTCACCCTTCGGACAGAGCTCACTCTCACATGAGATTACCTTTTACGCTCGTGACAAACCAACTACTGGAGGGGATTTGATGCCCCCTTTGTGCTCATAATAACTCCCAATAGTTATGCTGTTTTTCAACCAGAAAGAATCCCAGAATATATCAAATGACCACAGACTGGAGGGTTCACAGGCTCAACCAGAACTTAGTCGCCTTGAAAATGCTGTTTGTTTGGATATGCAAATGAGGCACTTTGCCCCATGTCTGGTGTTGTCAACATGTCAAATTAAACTGTTTTTACATTCTATAGCTCGTTTTTAAATCATTGCATGAATGGGGGCTGAATAATCCATCAAATTTGATCGAGCTTGTCTTGTGGTGCGCCGTGATTTTTGGCTTCAGTATTTGTTAAATTCCAATTGTGTGTCAAAATTAAATATCGTGGTGCTGCAGAGTCATCCCCAAAATTAGAATAATTATCCAAAAGGAGATCGACAATTCTAAACTTGTACGTCAATATCAGTCAAAATGTCCCTGTTGGAATTTTGGTTCTAAATCTTGAAGCAATAAAGCAATAAATCAGAAGATCTTGCAGTCAGCCACAGAAGTATTACTTTGCGTATCGACAACCAAAATCTACTCGTGCTTGAAATGACAGAAATGTACTTTGTGATTTGTCCTAGTTACACATTCAAATGTGGATATCAAAATATTGCTGAAGCCACATACTTTATCTGGATATCTTCATACAAATTTAAAAAATTAAAAAAAAAAAAAAAAAACCTTTCATGAAATCAATCCGGCTGTTTTTACATCGGGATGCTTTTGGTCAACAAAAAAAAAAAAAGGAAAAAAAAAAGCTTCTGATGAAGTCACGTTTACTCAGACTGAGCAACCATGAAGACGTTAAACACGACAGCCGCTGGAATCAGGATTTGACGGCGTCATGAGAGAGATATCATCTTCGTGGCGGGCGGATCTGATATGCATGCTGCACATGCAAAATGAGAAAAGAACACACTGTAATATCAAATCAAGTCGTAGTATTTTGATGAGCGGCCGACACGCTTCAGCACTGGAAGGCGACCTGTGCCTTTAAAAAGAGAATACAACGCGCGGGACGTGGGTTGCTGCGGCGTGACTCGGTATCACGTGTCCACATGATTGGCAGCACGACCTCTCTTCCTCTTTGCTGGCAGGCCGGGCATCGCTCAGGGCAGGACTGGCCGTCAAACGCAGGGAGGAGTAGCAGCAAAGAATTTGACTTATTATAGGGAAGTAAGATTCCTGCTATTTGCAGGCACATTCAGACTTTCTGGGCTTGGCACTCCTTTCCTTTCTTGTGTCTTTTTTCAGCTGTGCCTTTCACTGGGAAAAAAACTCTTCTTTTACCGCAAATATAAAAGTCTTTCTCAGATACATTTTCTCTGTCTTGGTTGTCTCCGTCTTTGTCTCTCCCTCTCCCTCTCTCTCTCCCCCAGATATCCTGTGCTGTGCCTCATAGCCCAGAGGCAGAGAGGTTTGACGTCACAAAGGAATGCATCACAAGAGGTTGTGTTGTCTGCTCTATGTGTGTGCGCACGCGTGCGTGTTGGAACGTTTAAGATGTTAGCAGACTGGACTCTTTCAAATTAGACTTCCACGACAGTTGCTGCGCCTGCTTCTGCTGACAACTTCTGTCGGAACGCACGTGAACAGGTGCAACGGGCGTATTTGCAGTTTCACAAAGCACTGGGTGCTGCACTGCGACGGCGTTTCAGTCCAAGTTCCCTTTGTCTGCAGGACTTTGTTCATTAGATTATTCATTTTTTTTAATTTGCATCATTTGGCTGTTCAATTGTTGATTCATTCACTTCAACACCTCAACATGATTCTACTCAACATGTCGCTAGCTCCAGAGGTTGCTAACACGCTACAGCGGCACCCAGCTTCCACTGGTGGTCGGCGCTCACATTCCCCACTGACAACAGCTTGGACAGGGCCGCCAGAACACGTCAGCCCTGGTGCACAAACACTGTGACGAACAAGCTTTGATCTGACTCGCATCAGCGACGTCACACAGCTCACACGTCTTTGGTTTTGAAGTGAACTCTGGGAGATGAGGTCCAAAAACTCCCCTGTAATTAAAGCTAATGGCCAAAGGTGCCGCCCAACTCGAACCTTAAAGATTAGTGCTTTCATGTACGCCAGGCTGCAACTCCTGCTAATTTCATCATCCAGCAATCAAGCAGTGGTCCTCACTGTGGCCTCACAGTAGGAAGGTTCCAGGCCGGAGCCCCGGCTGTAGCACGGGGTCTTTCTGTGTGAGTCTCCATGTTCTCCCTGTTCCTGCTGGGTTCTCTCTGGTACTCCAGCTTCCTCCACAGTCCAAAGACATCAAGAGGGGACCAGGTTAATCCAGACTCTAAATTGACCGTAGGCGTGGCTGGGAGAGCCAATGGTTGTCTGTCTATATGTGTTGGCCTTGCCATGGACTGGTGACCTGTGCTGGGGCAAGGCTGCTGGGATAGGCTCCACCCCCACCACCCTCAACAGGAGAAGAGGGAGAACATGGAGGGATGGATGGATGGATGGATGGATGATGGATATTTTGAAAAACGATCAGCAAAATTTTCCAGTGACATGTTGTTATTTATATTTTCCCTCCGGTGCCCCCCTACCCAGAAGTGAGTGATGATGTCAGAGGCTACAACTGCAGGCCCTGATGCCTCCCGTCATTTCTTGTGTGTAACAGCTGGGAGATCGTCAGTCATTCTCACCTGGGAGCTCACTCCCACATCCAGGAAGTGACTCCAGTATCTAGCAATTAGCCTCCAGTGGTGGAAGCCTACTGTGAAAATCAGAAATGGGCAGGACCTGGTCTGCTGTGCGCTGCCCCCCGATTCACCGTGCACAATAAGAGCACTATATTTAGCATCAGAGGTCAGGAGGTGACGCGGGACTCCAGAAGCTGATGGATGACAGGGAAGTGAAGGTGGAGTGAGATGGGCTACGGGGACCGAGCAGGCAGAGTGATAGATAATGGACGCACACAAACTGTCATAGAAACACACACATGCAACCCAGGGGACACGTTTTTAGGAGCACCGCTAGCGGCACAAAGGTAGCGAAGTATTGGACACACACACACACACACACACACACAATGTACACAATGTACTGGGGTGTGCTGTCACAGCTTCCCTCTAAATACCCCCAGTGACCAGACAGCCAAATATTAGTTACTGACACACTACACTATCAAAATGTGCCTTTAAGTGCATCTAAACAATCAGGGTGCATTCAATTCCCACAGAAATCACACCGCCATTATTTTACAGTGTTTTCAATGAAAATGGACATATTTGTGTAAAAAATAAAAATAATAATAATAATAATATATGACATTCCCTCTGATGTTGCAAACCATTCTGCAAATGAAATAATTCAAAAGTAACACAAGTAGGCATTTGTTTCAAAATCCTGCAGATCCAGATCATATGCAGAGGCGGGAACCCACCCTGAATTCAGACTCTTTCCTCAGAGCCCTGAGCGAATCAAACACAAACTCACACTTTTTTCTGAGAAACTGGACAACATCTGAGAACAGGCACTGCAGCAGAAAGCAACACCAGTAAATGTCTCTCTGCATTAATATTGAACTGCCGTTACATCCTGCCTGTAAGACACACACACGCACACACACACATTTCAGCGTGGCAGCAAACATGCAGATCCACACAAGCAACATAAGTATTTTAGTAGTCACAGCACACATACACACCACATTCTTCCTCTACTTCCTGAGTTGAGGCCGGGTGCATACCCAGTTCAGCTGGCCTCATCTTAACCGCCATCGTCACACGGGCGACGGCTGCATGCATTAGTCAGCTGCCTGCTTGATGGCACACAGCAACGCACGCTAGTCGCATTAGCGCTGCTGCCGACAGCTTTGCTGAACGAGTCAGCGGGAGAAATTATGAATAAACACGCTTTTTTTAATCCATGTGCCGTAGAGAGCCCGACCACCACAGCCCAGACGGCTCCAGGTCTTTAATCTGTCACAAAGATGAATGACCATCTTCAGACGAGAAAATTTTGGTTTGGATCAGATGATGCTAATAAATGTCATCTTCATGCGGGTTCTCATATCTCCCATCTAGCATCACAACTTCACAGCGTGGGTTGCTGTAAAAGTAAGAAAGGGGAGGGGGGGGAGCAGCAGGAAATCCACCTTTCTTCTGAAGGATAAGGTCGAGTATCACGACCAGATCAGACTTTCCCAGACAGAACGTCTTTCCTGACGGAGAGGCGAAACAACAACATCCACCACAAAAACACAGTGACGGGTCTCCATGGCAACGGGGCTGTGTTTGGTATTGTTTGTTGTTCAGAAACAAGAGAGTGTCAGTTGCAGATATGACTCGCTGTAACCAGCCTGGATATGAGCTCGGTGCTGGGACTGACTCAACAGTTAGTGAGAATCTCAGTGTCAGGGATTTGTGCAGGGGATGTCCCGGGGCTGATCTCCAATCAGCTTTTACCTGACTGCTAAAATTGTAACGGTCCATCCAGGGCAAACACGAACTGTTTAGGTTCCTGCTGCTTTTTTGCACATCATTAAACAAGAGCCTCGGGCTTCTCTGGATTTCATCACAGTTGAGTGGAATGCAGCCGAATGAATCAGCTGAACCTTCCCAATCTGATATAACATGAAACCAGTTACGGGAAACCTGCTCTGAAATCAATTCCAGGGTAATGGCCATGTATTTATAGGAAGTTGTCAGTTGGCAAGACAGAAATCTGCCAGATCGGATTGTTCGAAATGTATTGCCTCACAACCAGCGGCAGCAACTGGCAGCAACTGGTTTCTGAGCCACTGTAAAAAGGCAAAAACCAAAATAACAAAGGGATAAGAAACTGATTAACTACCAGCTCCCACCAGCGGATCCGGCTCATGATCCTACCCTTCAGAATAAAGGCTACTTTCACTGCTAGAAACAAAAAACTAAAATTCTTCACGACCAAGGTTTCACTGCTGTATGGTGGGACAAACAGCACAAAGACGTCGAGTACTCAGATTCCACTCGTTTGTCTGTTTAATTCTCTGGTTAAATCATTGGAGAGGTACAACATCAGAGGTGAACCAGAAGGAAGCGCGACTGGCGCCGGCGGTCAGGGGACGAAGCCCGAATGACGTAGTCAGAGGAGACGAGCTGACCAGGACCAAAGAACTCCAGCGCTGCACCTTCAGTGGAAGGTAGTCAGACAGAAACACTGCGAAAATGGTTCGCTTTCACCAAAATAATGTTTCATTTGCTTTTCTTCTTTATTAAAAATTTTAAAAAAGTTTTATTGAATTGAAACCTACAGGTGAGTGGCAGGCTAGTACTTAGCTACAGGTAGCGTGACATCACTCCTCCTGCCGTGTGACCGGTTAGTCAGATCCAACTAACCAGCAGAGACGGTAACCAGGATTTACTCAACGAATTACAGGGGTTTAATGAGCAAATGAGCTGCCTGAGTGTTTCGACTAGCACACCTGACCAGATGAGAAGTGCGATTGTGGCCCCTGGAACCCTGAATCCCTGATTTAAATCAAATCACACTGATCTGCGGCTCGGCACTGACCGGCATTTGCGGTTCGCCATCCTGCACAAGGAGGCGACTCTCACTGCCGGCGATGACGCAGAGGTCCGCTCCACTGAACCCTGCACCCCACTTCATTATCACCTCATCGCTTCATTGTCACCGCACGTCTTCCTGTCATTCCTCCTCCTCCTGGTTTCTGGAGGACAGATGCGTAACTGCGCAACTGTAAAACCAAGCAAATGCTGCTTCATGCCAAAAAACAACCACATTAGCTTTTAAATCCCCAAACCTCGACCTCCTCTATGCTCTGTCTACCTTCCTCCCTCTCCCACCCCCCCCCTCCCTGCCCTGCACCCGTAGGCGAGAGGAGAATTCCGGGAGGGTGGGGGCTTTCCCCAGGAAGAACGGAAGCTTTGTCCCCTGAGGGACGAGGCTATAGGCTGACAGACAGTCTGGCAACCTCTGAGCAGGCAGCCAGCGAGAGACTGATAAGGCACAATCAGAGCAGAAGATGTCAACTCACAGATGAAAACAGCTCTGACTCAGCTGGAGCTCGCCTTTCCTCCACAACCTGCTGGCTCCTTTACGTTTCCCGGCCCCGTCAGCGGGCTCTTGGCGAGGCCACATTTTTAGTTTCATCTTGTTGAGGAAAGCCACAAAAGGAAATTGGAAAGTGTAATGAGGTGCAGCACACTGTATTTCTGTTTTTAACAATTATTTTCTTTCTTTCTTTCTTTTTTTTTTAATCACCTGTGATAAAACACGTCACTCAGATTTAAAGCGTCCCTGTTTCTTTTTCAACAACTCAGAGGTAAAGATTCACGCACACTTGTTGTCAAACGTAGCCCATACACAGGTTTGAGGGGCTGGAACCAGCGAGCGTGCAGCTTCAGCGCTATCTTCAAACTTTTAGACTGAGTTTCGATGGACTAACTAATATCAGCTGTGTCCTGCAAGCCAAAGTTCAGGGGGGCTGGTACCACGGGCCCTAAAACACGTGTTGACTTGTTTTCCTGCGGGAACCTGATCAGGTCTCATCAGAGTCCCAGTGAAGGTTTGTACCAAACGCAGAAAGTCCCCCGTGTTGTTCCTGAGACACTGCGAGGACGTCATGGGTTAGCAATATCACAATAAATAAAACACGGTGATTTAACCAACCTGCCTTTATGTCGCACATTCTGGCAAATGGGCTACGAGCTAATCATTTACATTAAGATTGTCGAAGCAGGGTTATAAATGATTGTCTAGGTAAAGTACCCAGTGCCAGGTAGAAGGTCGCGAGGTCTCCAGAATGGTCACTTATTAACAAAGCTCCAGCGCTCGCATGGTGAAAGGTAACCTTCATTAGTGCCATCTCCTTTGAAACTCAGATATCAGTCAATGTCAATCACAGGAAGGGCGGGGCGGAGGGGGGGGCATGTGGTGGATACAGCAGAAAAATACTGCGTGGATTCTACAATATATACGGTAAAGCCCGTTAACTATGAAAGGGCGATGTCACAAGGAACTGAGCTCAGCAGCTAAACCAGGAAAGTCCCTGTTAAGCAATGCCGCTTAAATTCACGCCAAATCTGAAGAGCCAAGCGATTAAACTGATGAAATACCACAACAATGAGATGCCAGTCACCCACACAATGAATCAACAGTCAGTTCATATGTTTGTAGCTCACTGGCGCATAGTTGCAACATCCCAGCAGGGGCCTGGACCCTGGAGCTTCAGTCCTGCTCACCCAAACCTTACCCTGCTCCTGCTAGCGCACCGTTAGCCAGCACGCTACAGCTAATACACAACAGGTGCTTCAGACTGTCTAGAATTCAACTGCCTAACCTGCCACCTCCAAACACATCATCCTGGAAATATTTCTAATCAGCAGGCTTAATTATTTGCAGTCAACCCCCCCAAAAAGTTATTAATAAGTTTCAGACCATCCAGCAAGACCAGAGGGAGAAGATGTCACATGATGTACCTTTTTAGCTTAGCATTTTCTGGCATTTTATACTGATCACCCTCTCCTGGACTGCGGTACTTTTGTTGCTTTGTGGTTGTCTGCCTGTTTGTAATTGTATTGTTGAGAATTTTGGACTGAAAATTTGCTGGAAAAGTGATTTATAAATAAAATTTGGTATTAATCCTGAGCAGACTGACGGCTGACGGTCGACCTAAAACTACAATTATCCAGGAAAGATGTTAAAACTTGGGCAGTTTTTTGCATGAATTCTTGGTGAATCCAGAATTCAGAAAATGCTAGCCACATCATTTTTTGATGGAAAAATTATCCAACAGTATCTAAGATTGAGTAATTAATGAATAATTTATAACTTTTGTGGTCAAGCGTCCCTTTGAGGAGCCTGTTTTGAGCCGGTCTGTTTATCTGTAATTCGTTAAATTGAGCAAAAGTGGCAACACTGGAAGATTCCAACGAATCTGATTCTTGCCACTGATAACAATGTTGAAGACTTTCAGGGTCGTTTTGCTGCGGCACACATTCAACAGAGAGCAGGTCCCCTGGCCTGCGTAGAACCAAGGGAACATACTGCGCTGTATGAAGTAAAGCTGTCAGCTTTTCCACAAAATAACATCCAGTCAGCAATAAATTCAAAAACATTCATCACAGTACTTTGAACAGGTTACTACAGTTTGAATCTGAGTCTTGATTTTGCTTGATTTTGGGATCGTAGCATTGCTACAAGCATTTCCTTGACTAGCAGGAGGACAAATAGAAGAATATTAATGACAATTTCTTTCCTTAAAAGCGGAAAACAACAACAACAACAACAAAGACTGTAATCCAACACACAGGCATCCGGAAGCCTCGTTATTAGACTGATGACCAACATTCCTGAGGTTGTTTTTCTTCTTGTAGTCTACAAAACAAATGTGTCTTCTTCCTTTTTTCAAAACATTTATTGCTAATTTGCATGGGAACTGTCTTGTGATCTGTGCGGTGAGAAGGCAGCCGAGCTGAGAGTGAGGTTACAGAACAGAGGAGGGAGAAAAACCAACAAGAGAACGGCTGAGTTCTGGAAACCTCTCCACTTCCTGTGCACCCTGACCTCCCAGTGTCTGCTATTTTTTTCCTCCGGGACCACCTCCTCCCCGACAATCCTGTTGTCCTGCCCCCACATTTGGTCTGCTTGGACTACATACAAGCACAGGCAGACATAAGCTGCAACGTTCAAGACTCACACACTTCTCTTTTATACACTGTTTACCGCAGTAATAATACATGATCAGGCCATCTTGCTCATATTTTGACGGCATACATCTACAATTGTACTAATAAAGCACATAATATTAACCAGCATGAAGTAACCTTCAGAGTAAAATAAAGGCAATTTGTGGAGGTTTTTTTTTTTAAAATGTGATATCTTGAGTAAAATAATCAGAAAAAGGGCCTGCATCTCTCTTTCAGCATGTAAGCTCCTAATGGAAAACTTCAAAATGTACATGAAGGTTAAGGGAAGAGAACACGGCTGCCTGATACCTGCGTGAGCTACGTCTCATTAGCGTTTAAGTCAAAACAGTCAAGAGGTTCAGTTCAACTTGAAAGGAGCTGAAATGTTTGGAGAACTGTGTCTTACACTTTGTGCTAGAGACAGTTCTCTCTCTCTCTCTCTCTCTCACACACACACACACACACACACACACACACACACACACAAATACATAGATAGATAACTTTATTCCCCCCTGAAAGGAAATCATGTAAATGCTCTTTTTGAAGCGTTATCAGTAGTTTGCATGTATGTATTTGGGCATTCAAGCTTTTCTCAACATGATATGAGGGTGTCTGAGTTGTGGTGACTGTCCAGCGGGAGCTGCAAGACAGATGAGCAGACTATTTCCCACAATATTTTGTTAACTTAGTGGGAGTTAAGTGCTTTTTCAGATGTATAAACGAACAAAAAACAGTCAGCTGAAGTGCACCAATAGTGTTAGCATGTTAATTAATATCCAACATACTGAACAAACTTGAATTTTTGAATGAAATGTTGTTGTTTTTTTTTATATTCACTAAATTTGGCAAGTATATGGATTGATAGACTTCAGACAAGCCACCATCCCTTGCTAGCGGTTCTTGCTATGTTATGCTAGGCTATGCTATGCTATTCTAATCAACCTCCTGGCTTAAGCCTTGCACATAACGCACAAAACACAGCAGAAAAGTGAAAAGTAGCAATACATGAAGTTCAAATTCATATAAAAGTGATTAAATGTGATCCTGTGAGGATACAGTAATGATAAAATATAAAACTATTAATACACACATAGAAACACCTCTTAGAAGCTCCAGTTGCATACAACCTGTGTGTGTGTGTGTGTGTGTGTGTGTGTGTGTGAGAGAGAGAGAGAGAGAGAGAGAGATCTTAAATCTCCAGGAATAATCCACTGTGCATCTGGGTGCAGGGAAATGATGCAGCCTGGCTTAGCTGCTCGCTAAGTGTGATTAGCAAACCGTACCTCTTCTTTATAGCCCACTGACACACACTGAGCCTGCAGCGACACACACTCTGGGTTTGCAGCGACACACACTCTTGGTCTGCAGCGACACACATTCTTGGTCGGCCGCGACACACACTCTGATCCTGCAGCGACACACACTCTGATCCTGCAGCGACACACACTCTGATCCTGCAGCGACACAGCTGAGCTCTACCCGCGTGACCTTTGTCTCTCTGCCAGGTCACCCCACAGAAATGCTAGCTTCTCTGCAAACTGGTAATGCAGGAGCACCTGTGTGTATGGGTGGATTTTAGCTCCTTCTTTTTCTTTATGACCCAGATAGTTATTCAATGGAATAAAAGTTTTAAATCTGGTGGGTGCACTGTGTTGAGTATAAAGAGAATAACAGATTTGTGACAATATGGCCCCCTGAAAAAGAGAGCTGAACAGTAGAATCTACAAACAGGCCCGTCAGCTTGGATTTGAATATGCTATATTTCATATCATTACAGTTTCATAATAACCTAGCATTATATTAAGATTATGAGACTGAGCGCAAACACCAAGTGAAGCCAAAATGGATTTTAAATAACGTAATTTAACAACATCAGGACACTACAATGTTGACTTTCAAACTTAAGCCCTGAAATGTTAAATATGAGCAAAGGTATTTAAATTAGTGTGCAAATTATAGAGATGTTCATAATTGCATGGGTCTGTTTATTTGTTGAAGCCGAGCATTTTTTTAAATTGTTCTCATAGTCAAATCCGCCCATCCATCAATTTTCTATCCCGTTTATCCGTTTAGGGTGGTTGGGGGGGTGGAGACACTGGGTGAGAGGTGGAGATCACCCTGGGCGGGTCACCGGTCCGTCGCAGGGTCAAGGGTCACCGGGGGAAGTGAGGATTGAACCAGCGACAGCCACTCTACCTCTGAGCCACGCCGCCCCCTCATAGTCAGCTCAGTCCAGTCATTTATGGATTTATCGTGGAACAATGGTTTGGTGGATCTCCATGCGCGACTTGAGAAAGTTCCCTGCTTCACACATGCTTTCGGACTGCATACACAGACTTATTGGCAGTCAGCTGAGTGGAGTGTGATGAAGCAGCGGTGCAGAGAAAAGGATAACATCAGCGGAGGAATTTGTGTGACATTTTAATAGAAGCAACCATTCACATCATGGATCTCATTCTTAGGAAACTTCCAGAAAATTCTGGTGTTTTAGACCCTGTTTGTCCAGGTTCTGGTAGAAATGTCTAAGAACAATCACTCGACAACGCATTCGTTACTACACCGGCTGCTGTATGCAAGGGTTTTTTCCGAAAAAAATAACCTTTTTTTTCCTTTCGTGTAACCAACATGCGTCTTCCTCCAATCAAATTTTAAACCCAGGTGTCAAAAAAAACTGACAAACATTTCTCCTCCTTGACCAGAAATCGTTGTGCGCACCAGTCCTTCATGTGTGCATCTCATTAACTTGCGATCCTGTGACATCACTTCCAGTTTGAAAGCCACTTCTTAAACAGTTTGATGTACGCATACGCCACACGGACACGCCGACACCCATCAAAGTATGAAAATATATTCACATAGTCTTTACGAGCTGCAATACGGTGGGTGTGACATGACGGCGGCCAGTTGGCCCATCGGATGACACGAGAGCTGCTCTGCTCCAGGCTGGAGAGATGTCAAAAAGACGCTTATTATTTCCATCACACACTTAAGAAGTTAGGAATTCTTTTTTCTTTTTTTTTAATGAAGGAAAAAAAGAGTTCTGAGTGTGTTCTTTCTCTATAATGGCAATTTTCTCTGCATTAGGAGTTCACTTATCGCAAAAAAAGATAATCAAGCTGCCTTTGCAAAGTACAGGTGCGTATCTGGACTTTAGTTTAAAATCTCATTCACTGAATTACTACACAATCAAAACAGCTGGAAATTACCCCCATAAATCCTCCTGCTGTGTCTGCACACGTGCGTGCGTGTGTGCGTGTGCGTGCGCGCACGCGGCTGGCCACACACGAGCATCACAAACCCAGTCACCAGCATGCTCAGACACACTGGCTGGGGATGTTTGGAGTGCCCTGCAGTGTGGGCCACTGGGGTTGCTCAAGGAAAACATACTGGTAGAGAGAGACGTATCAGATGTTTGTCCGTTTGTGGGAAGAAGAAAAGAGAGAGAGAGAGAGAGAGAGAGAGAGAGAGAGAGAGAGAGAGAGAGAGAGAGAGAGAGAGAGAGAGAGAGAGAGAGAGAGAGAGAGAGAGAGAGAGAGAGAGAGAGAGAGAGAGAGAGAGAGAGAGAGAGAGAGAGAGAGAGAGAGAGAGAGAGAGAGAGAGAGAGAAACAGAGAGAGGGATCCAATCCATGTGGCTTCTTCCTGATCTGAGCTCCAGCCCAGCAAATGCTCAGCTTGGCTTCTTTCCCTTCCAGTCCTGCCTGGAGCTGCAGGAGACTTCACTGGTCTCCTGGTCTTGACTGGTAATGTATTGCCTTTTAGGCAGTTACAGAGTGATATAAGGTATTTTTAAAAGATGTTTTAGTGATATTATGACAACTGCAGAAACACGTTACCACGCTGAAATACTGTGGACTTCCTGTTGTTTGTTCCAGCTTTATTTTTCAATGGAATAACTGATTTACTGGCAGGGACCAGCTGCAGGAAGCCGAGCGCTTCTCCCTCTCACAGGCTTCAGAATCCAGGCTGGACCGTCACTGGCTGTCAGGAGCTTTGACCGACACGTCCACCACCACACTGAGCAACTTCTGTTACTTTATATCAATTTTTAGGTGCTGGCTTGCCACCCCGATACCGACGTATGGTATCATGTGACACTGTCGACCAATCGGAGCTGTTACAGGAAGCAGCCTCACATATGATGAGCGCCGGCTAATTACTAATGAATGTGTTTTTACAGGCGGAAAAAACTTTGTTGTCCTTTAACACATAAATCCAAAAACACTGTCAAGTGTAACTGTGATGATAATCCATCTTTTTCAAGTTTTGGGGGATAAAATGTTCATAAATCGAGGCCGCGTCCTGCATGATGTCAGCATTTTAATGCCTAGTCCTACCTCTGCACTTGTTTTTGTTAAAGTAGTTTGATGAGTAACTTGAGACTCATCACAGTCGGTACTAGTGTGAAGTAAGTAACTAGTAATATCTCAGCAGTTTTTGACAGACAGGACGACTGATAAACTGTGCAGATATTCTTATTACAATTACATTCAAACCCACACAGGATTACAACTGCAGTCCACCTTTTTTTGAGTTGTAGTTTTTGCTCATCTTGGTATGTTTAAATCCCTGAGAATGAATTTCATCTATCACACAAGTGTTACTGTTAACTGTGGTAAACGTACTGCGTTCCGATAGTTCTTTTCTCGTCGGACCCACTCACGCCACCACAAACGTGTACAGCGCTGGCTGAGCAGTGCCTGCTGCCACACTGGAGGCATCGCAGGCTCCTGATCTGAGAGCTCGGCGGCGTCGGGATGGGATTATCCTGTCAAAGCTGAACTTACAGCTGCTTACTCTTGAAATATACATAAAACTGCTGCTTGAACTGCTTCTGTTCAACTTGAAGCAAACTTTTACAAGTATTAAAATACTTGATTGATCCCTTAAGTACGATTAAGTATTAACTTTTATAATTTTGGTTTTTTTTTTGTCAGATGTTTACTTTCATTTAACTCTGCATGTTGCGATGTACATTTTATTTGATGATTTTCTTTTTCCAAGTTACAGATACTAGTAGATACTTCCATACTGCATACTTACAATGTTCAAACTGAGTATACGAAGCATACGATGTACTCAATCGTGCAGCGTGCGAGTTTCGAGGGTGCAGTGCTGTCCCAAACGGCATACCGCCGCGCGGCGACGCGATGTCTTCTTCTTCTTCTACACCGATTTGTGACCGCGAGCAACGCATCAAGCATCAGCTTATTACCGCCACCTTTTGCCTGCGCTTGTTCGTCCATTTTTGAAGCAGGAAAACAGCAAAATGAACGGTCCTCGCGCGTTGTTACGCCACAATCGGCGCCTCCTTCTATTGGCTGAGGGTCAAGGGTACGTGGAGTTTATTTGTGGGATCTATTTAGCAAAACATTTTGGTGACAAGTCGTTTTATTTTTTCAAACCCGCGTCCACACAGAATTTCAAACTTGTCCCTGTTATTTAATGTAAAGACGACTCTGTACAAGTCAGTGTCACCGACTCTCACCGCAGCTGCCCGCCGCCATTTCGGCGAGTGTCCACAGTCGCATCCTCAAAATCTTGACCGATTTGAGTACGTCATCCAGGTACTTTGGCATTCTCAATTTTCACATACTATCCATGATTTTGAAGTATGGAAGTATGCGATTTGGGACGCACCAGATGAGTTGAGGGTGCGCCCAGGCGGGGTGAGTTCCTGTTCAGCGTGGAAACAAAATGAAAATCATTTCAAATGATTCAACTTTCTATGAAGAGGAGTGTCTTGGATGCAGCATGTGACATCATCAGAGGCAACGAAGGATTCACACGCAATTCAGCGTCCAATCAGTGTCATTTTGAAACATACAAGTACATGGAAAGGCTCCACAGAGTACTCCAACTGTCCAGTCTCAGAACGAGATTTAATCATTGAACAAAGCAGCAGCAGATCAGAGCACTCCTATCCCTGTCAGGTTTTTCTTTTTTCTGGGGTTTCCCCCTCAAAACAGTAGGAAATAACATGTAATTTAGGAAGCCCGTTTGTGTGCTGCAGCAGGAATAGACATGCAATTTCATTTGACTTAGGCTTGGTGGTGAAGGCCCGAAGCCACATTTCGATATGAGCTAGAACATAACAAGATAAAGACAGAACAAGTGAGGCGGGCCGGACCCACGTCCACGCAGCCCGAGAGCTACACAATCTCCACAAATACTGGTGCTCAGCTACGCTAGCGGCGCACTGGGTTTCTTCGTAACCAGCTCCACCCACCCGCCACATCTACACCTGAGGATTGAAACGCAGCGGCGGCCCACAGCTCAGCTGATATACAAGCGGCTGTTGAAGATGGTTTCCTCTCCTGCTTTGCAAAGCAAGCAGAAGTCAACACAAAATCACAACTTCGCAACAGGTGAGCATCGTTGTTGCGACGCACAAACACGGTGGCGTTCGGCTTGAGACGCTCCCGTAGACTTTCATCAGAAGACCAACGAGTGTAACTGTAGATGCACACGAACCAGGTGTGTGTGTGTGCGTGCGCCTTCTGACATCAGGAGTGAAGACGGCCAAACACCAATGACAGAAACGTCTCAGAACTGTGCAAAAACCCGAGCGGCGGCACGCAGGTGTTGATGAGGACCGTGGAAGCAGAAGAATCCTGACATGAGACTGAAAGTGAAAGGGAAGCACCGCTGCCTTCAGACGCTTCTAATGACAGGTTTCTTGCTCACACAGTGTCCTTTCTGTTATTCGAGCTTTTATCTGACTTTTAACTCAACACTTCCACTCCTGACATTTGGTGCCCCAGGCAACTACAGTCTCAACACTCACAAGAGCGTGAATTCAGTTCGACAGTCAGCCACAAGACCCAGACACACTTACAGGTTGTTGTTCTCTAGCTTTTACCTTTTCTTCCTTCGTAAAGAAGCTCCCCACCACGCACCTCAGTTCAAATCGTCATCTTGCAGCTTGTTTCTCGGCTCCTCGTGGATTATCTGAGCAGTTTAATCATCAGTGCAGCGCCAACACTGAAGGGTGACATCATGTTTGAGTATTTTCATGGTCATTATCACTACTGTGTCTTAATTAGGCTCCTTAACATGATGCAAAATCGTTTAAGATCATTGAAGACACTTAGCATGATGCAACAATGCTGCAAATAGTGCTTCCGTCTCGTGCTTGACTGCAGAGTGCCAGCGCAAAATGGCAGCTGGGGAAAGAAGAACTTGCAAAATGATTCTGAGGAACTGACACCAGGCCGCGAGGTTGAGAGTCAAGCCCTCGGAACATCTCACCTTGTGTTTACGAAGCCTTTAAGAGCGTACTTGTCGAAGTGTTCTTGCACCTACGCGTTCAACCTGTCAGCACTCACCACACCAGCAAATACTGTCAGAAGGTTTTTTAAAGATGACGACCTCCACCACAACAGGATATTACCCGGTGACACCACAGGGTTGTGGCAGCACAGAGACGTGTCGGGGCAGGCCAGGGACAGAGATTCAGAGAAGAATTAAAAAACAAGCGGCAGGGGGAGGCAGGCGAGTGATACGATCTCCCAGAACACAGAGAGAAGGATTGTGTTGCCTCATACACAAACACCACATCAACATAGAGCTCTACCTCCACGGGAATGAACCCGGCACAGGGGTGACGAGAGGCGCCAGGCTCACTTTCAGAACAGGAACGTTATTTTTTTAGGGAGTAAAGACGTAATAGAAGCCCTTTCTAATCACATTGCAGCATTATTATGACAGCTGCTATGTCCAGAAACCTGTTATCCACCAACATGAACCATCCTCTTATTCACTTTAGCTCTAGTTTGCGATGGAATAAAGTCATTAAATGTCCAGGGTGAAAATCGCCCTCTCAGGAGCTGCAGCCTGGAACCTCACCCACTTCTACAATAAGAAATCCGTCAAGATTCTGAACCACATCTGTGAGCTTCAAACTGTCCCCGTTCACTGCCCACAGCGCCATACTGAGTCAGGTGACGCTGTCGACCAATCACAGCTGTCACAGGAAGCAGCCTCGGATGTAGGGACTCCTGGGTAATGGAGTCTGGTTACAAAGTTGTACTTTTCCACTGGCAGAAATCTTTATTGATCCTTAAATGTTACCACAACACACACACACACACACACACATTATATGCATACACAAATACATCATGTGAATGTACATACACGTGCAGGAATGCTGCATCAGCACCTTATGACTCCACACAGACAGTAATATCATAAATTAACAGTACTTTAAAAAGAGTAGCCGTCGATATGTAGTATATTAGATATTGGAAGGAATTAGATGAACGCTGGTGAAGAGTGAAAGAAAGAGGGAGCTGTAGCTGAAGGGGATGGGGGGAGATCGATGACCACTGATGGAGGCTGACAGGAACATTTAGAGCTCATTCATACTTAATAAATTTTAAAAAATTTAAAAAAAACTGAAACATTGAGGAGCCCAAGAGAGATTTCCGAGGCCGTGCTCTACGGCCTTGCTGAGAAAAGCTTCACACCAACCTCGAGTCAGCCACTGAACCAAGGTCGTCTTCTCAGAAACCTACAGGACTGAATGTTTTGCAGCGTCAGTCCATCATTCTGGTTCAAACAAAGCCGAATCTTTTCTCTGTCTTAGAGCGCTTGGAACGTGCGGTGGAAGACCGGATAAGCTGAGGGAGGCTGGAAATCTTTCGAACCACAACAGATACAATCAGAGAGCTGAAAGGGATTACAAGCAGCATGGCAGGAATGATAATAACTGAGGGGAGGTTGTTGTAAAATTCAGGTGGCTTCAGTGTTTAGGTCAGCTAAAAGCACCATTTGAGCTGAGAGAGGCACTTGTTATGCCTCAAAAAGGGGGAGGAGGAGGAGGAGGAGGAAGGGTGGACAGCCCTATCAGCGATGCATCTCTCTGCAGTGTAGCTTTAATGACAAGGTCCTGTGCGTACGTGTCTGCCGTGAGGGCCCAAGGTACTCAAACTACCTCCGGGCGGCGTCAAAGTCCAAAACGCTCCTGCGATGGAGAGCTTCCTCCCGTCTCCCTGACCTTTGCCACCCTGCCGTGGCGTTTTATCCAATCATCTTATTTGCTCTGTCCCTGCACGCGCTCAGAAGCCTCCGCCAACCTTCGACAGACTCAAAAAGATCCAAATATGTCTTGACAGCTCGTCGCCGCACCGATGTACAAGCAATGGGTCAGAGCTGGAGTTTGAGCAGACGACAGCAGAGAGCGCCGAGTTCTGCTCAAGTGTAAACACTAAAAGACGCGTGTGATGTCATGTTACTTAAGTAAGCGTGGGAACTTACTGTTGTTGGACTTGAGGTCCCGGTGGATGACAGGGACGATGGCCTCGCTGTGCAGGTACAGCATTCCTCGAGCGATCTGTACGGCCCAGTTGACCAGGACGTGCGGTGGGATCCGCCGGCCCGCCAGCGCCCTGCTCAGCGGCCCACCCGAGGCATACTCCATGATGAGGCACAGGTTGGGTTCCTGCAGACACACGCCTTTCAGGGCGATGATGTTGGGGTGAGTGAGCATGGCGAACAGACGGGCCTCTTGCCTCACATTCTGCGCTGTCACGCTGATGTCCTCATCCGGGTCTTGCCGGGCAGCTTTCACAGCCACCAGCCCGCCTCTCCATGTACCCCGATACACCTTACCGAAGCCCCCGACCCCGATGACCTCCTCCAGGCTCAGCTCCCTGAAATTCACCACCTCGGGTTTGAACTCTCCCACCACGGCAGGGCCGAGCTCTCCCACCACGCCAGCGCCCGGAAGCTTCCCATATCCACTGGGCTTGAAGGAGCCGTAGTTGGAGGGAAAGATGCCCACCTTGTTGTTGACCTTCCCCGCCCACCACCCCTCATCCCCCGATATCTCAGAGTCCAGAGAGAGCACCTCCACCAGGTCGCCCTTCCGCAAGGTGAGCTCGTCTTTACAGGACGCTTCATAGTCGAATAAGGCTGTCCACACAGGGTTGGTGAAGTTCCCCTTCTGTGACTGTTCCAAGTTCTTCCAGTTCAACAATGGGCCGCGGCTGAATATGTTCTTCAGCGGCTCCATGGAGCCTCAAACAGATGTTTTGACTGGAACTGATTCTGCACCCCAAGGGTTTGAAAATAAAGTACAAAGGAGTACTTTATTGCGCCTCGCTCCCTTTCCTGTCTTTCTAGTTGGTTCATCAGGGATCAGTGAAAATCTGTTCAGAAGTCTGACCAAGTGAGCAGCGAAAAGGGTTCAAAGACGGTCCGGCGGCTGTTGGGGCCTCTGGTTCATCTCAGCCTCGGAGTCTGAAAACGCAGCATCATCGGAGTGATTAATTCCTTCAGAGACCAGAATGGCAGAGTTTCTTTCGCTTCAAGTGATGTGGTGTGTGGTTTCCCAACACATGGTCTGCACATTATAATTTAACAAGCCTGTACTTTAGAGAGTCTTGAATCACCTCATTACCGGAGCATTAGCGCTCCTCTCTCCTCTTCCAATTGCCACCTGTTGTCCTCTGATTTATGGGCTGGAACTCTTTTTCTGGGTAATGACTTCTTTTTTTTTTTTTTTTTTTTTCCCCCAAGTATTTTAACGTTGCACCTGCAACTCCAACGTAAAAAGGTTCTCTCTATACTTTATACTTCCATTTTAACTTTTAATGTATTTTTAGCCATTAAGTGCAGCGGCCACCACAAGCAGGAAGCGGTGAGAAGCGGAGAAGAATAGCAGGAAAAGGAGCATTCAGTCCAGCCAACCAGTGTTTTACGACGAGATTCAGGGCTCACCAGTTCGCCTTCTTAAACCGCAATCTCTGATAACCGCGTGCGAGCGCAACTTTGCGGCGCTCCCGCAGGAAATCCCGCATTCCATTGCGCGTCAGTATCCATACTGATCTTTTTACCGGGACGAATATAAAACAAGCGGGGTTGAATCCTCCGACATGAGGAGCGAACTTTTGTAACAGGAAGGGCTCTCCAGACCTGCGTGACTGCAGTTTCCAGAGAGAAACACGCAGCCAAAGTACTCCCAGGATGCAGTTCAGGGTGTAGTCTGGTCCGCCTCGGCGCTCAGGTGATAGTCGGTATCCAAACATACATCCATCACGTTAAAAGTCTCCTTCCTCTCCCTCGGTTCTCCCTCCAGCGCAGGACCTCGAACCACTTCTACGTCTGCGCTGCTTCCAGTCACTTCAGAGGGTGGGGTTTCAAAACTTTTCTGTCCTAACAGGAAAGGAGTCAGATGACAGGCCACTCTCCTGATAGACGCACCAAATACACGCGCATCCGGTCGGTACTTTCACAATAAAAGGCAACGGCAAACGAGGCAAAAGCAGAGCTCCGCCGCCCCAGTTTGTTTTGTCAGACATTGTCCGGTATTCCTAGGGTTGCATTTTATTGTCAGGCAATAGCAGATTATTATGTTTCCAACTGTTTTTTTTTTTTTGATGATATCATTGCACTTACTGTGTCCGGTAATGTGTTACCTACCAAAATGGGACAAATGGCCTGAGAATCCAGCCTGGAACCTCACTGACCAAACTGTATCACGTGATCAATGTCGATCAATCAGAGCTGCTACAGGAAGCAGCCTCGGGTGCAAGGAATCCTGGGTAATCCTTACTAATTTGTATGTTTTCACCAAGACAAATAAGATCCCTTAAATGTTCCCTCAAGTATTTGTACCTACGAATACAACAGATATAAATGTTGGACAGAGTAAAAATGGTCTCAAACTTTTTTGAAACAACTGAAATGTGTTTAGGTCTGTTTCTCTTTATCACACCATAACTATGAATATACTTTGAAGTTGAACATCCATCCATGTTCTCCCTCTTCTCCTGTTCAGGGTGGTGGGGGTGGAGCCTATCCCAGCAGCCTTCCCCCTGGACAGGTCACCAGTCCATGGCAGGGCCAACACATAGAGACAGACAACCATTGGCTCTCCCAGCCACACCTACAGTCAATTTAGAGTCTGGATTAACCTGGTCCCTCTTGATGTCTTTGGACTGTGGAGGAAGCTGGAGTACCAGAGAGAACCCAGCAGGAACAGGGAGAACATGGAGACTCACCCAGAAAGACCCCGTGCTCCAGCCGGGGCTCCACCCACAACCTTCTTGCTGGGGGGCCACAGTGAGGACCACTGCTCCACCGGGCCGCCTCAAGTTGAACAGTTAAAGAAAAACCCAACTTCTCCATGTTTTTAGAATCTAATGTTCAAAAATGAGGCTGTGAATCACACGCTTCCAATTTCTGACGCCTGGTCACACGCAAAGGGTTTACTTCACATTGCTGTTGCAGATAATCCAAGCACACACATACAAACATACTTAAGAAAGACCAGTGGAGTTCTGATAGCAGCTTAGTCGTTTTAGTCATGTGATGTCACCTTTTTCCTCTTTTATTTTGAAAATTCACCGTAGAGCTCGTTCTTATTGCTCACTTGACCTTTATAGTAAGAGGCAAAACAGAAACTTCCCAGGACAGGTTGAGCCACAAACATACAAGTGTGAATCAGTTCAGTAATACAAAGTCACTGGGGAAATGAATTCTGTCGGCTTGCTTGAATATTTAAAAAACGAACAAACAACTTGCAGCATCACAACATTCTGCGGGTTTTATCGCAGGTCACAGCAGACATGAATAATTTACACACCTTGGATGTGCAGCAAAGGAAAGGATCTAAATACTTTAAACTATCTTCACTTCCGTTTCACTTCACATGATATTTTTGTATCCCAGCGCTTCGAAGTGTTCGGCCCTTAAGTCACTGACCACTAAAGGTCACGTCAGAGCGCTGCGTGTTCCCACTGCATTTTTTTAATGCGAACGGCTTTAAAAAGTCATCATCTTCATCCTGTTTTTCATGCGCGTCACTGATAAGTAATGAGTTTAGATCATTGTAGGGGAGTAAAAATACAACGTTTCCTTTGAATGGAGCGGAGTGTCAGATCAAAGTGTCCTAAAACGCAATCACTCAAGCTCAGATCACTCCAGAGTTTCCGAGTACGATGCTTGAGTGAAAATACTGCGCCCTGTTTTAGACATTATGTATGCGACTACTTTAGACTTCCTCCAGCAGGTCTGTCTGGTGTTTAGTGCACCGCCCCGGGTGAACACGACCACGACTCCAGACACGGCCTGACCACGGCGGCCCAGACGTTGCTGAGGTCCGCATGGGGGTGGGGGCAGAGAGTAGAACCACTGTTCCATGTGACTGAGGTGCGACTCTAAGTCTAGGAACATGATGGTGGTGGTGACAAACGTGACTTCCTCCCTCAGGGGGAATAAAGGTGCAGGGTGTGGTGGGTTTCTCAAGAACAACTGGAAGAAAAGTCTGCTCACTTTAGCTTCCTATATGGGGATGTTGAGGCAGATTCCCGTGTCGATCTGCCACCAAACGAGCGTTGGCTCCGGCACCTGTGTGACTCGTTTCTGGATTTCTGGATAAAAAAAAAATCTAAGTTTCACTGATTTTCCTCCACTGTTTTGTTTGATGCAGTCAACTCATCCAACGACACGATTTTCCAGGTAGAGAGTAGTCAAGTTTTTTTGTTTTTTTTACTTAAGTACGACGTTAAGGTATCTGTACTTTGAGTATCCATTTTTAGGACTTTGTATTTTTACAGCATTTCGAGGGATAATGTACTTGCGCCACTCCCAGTAGCAGGTTCTGCTACCGTTAGCATGCCTAGCTATCAGTGTTTTGGTACTTTTTAAACCAGTTTGCTGTCATTCATTTCTGTCAAAAAAAACAAAAACTGCAGTTCTAAAGTATAGAGAGGTAGCCAGAGAACAGTTGTGGGGGAGAATACACATCTCTCAGCTGTCTTTTAGTGAGTTCATGTTCAACTTTCCCCAAAAATCCAGTAAGGAGAACACCAAAGACACCTGCCGCCTGGAGAAACAGCCTCCAGGCTCCTGGGAGACGCTTCTAAACTCCTTTAATAGCAACATCAGCTCTATCATTAACCGCCATTGTTGTTTTGGCTCTTTCACCCTGAATTAACTGCATCATCACATGCAAGGATGCTGATTGGCTGACTGGAATTTATATTTGCGAACCACAGCTATTTGTGAAGCCAGACAGCCTGGATTAAATTGAGGATTAAAGTCAACACAGTCACTTTTCTCAAAAACTTTCCATCTGCGTGTCACTTAGAAGCTGTTGGCATCATGGGAAGGATTTGGAATCCGACGAGCACCTTTGGCCCCGCCGGCTGCTGTGTGGAAACAGTGTGCTTCCTTCTGTTGGCCCTTTAATGGCTCCCCTTTCCCTCCCTCCTTCCTTGCCCTACGGCTGCCGTTTGTTTGGACACCAACCTCCTAAAGTCAACCACCTACACCGCCCTACCACTTCCCCCACATTCACACTCACACACCAAACCCCACCCTCCTCGCAGTCCGCTGAGTCAACGCTTGTGCAGGAAGGATGCAGTTGTTTTTGCGGACCCAGCTCGGTGGGCGGGCGGGCGGGTGGGGGTCGGGGAGGGTGGGGGCAGTATGGATAGAGGAGGCGTTGGCGGCATTTACACGATAAAATGGACTGCTTCAAAAAATGAAACAGGAGGAAGAGGAAAGGGGCTGGACACGTACAGTCAGGGCCAAGTGTGCACGCCACTCGCAGAGTATAGCAGGGCTGCCCAAGGTGGGGCCCAGGGGACAATTTTGGCCCGCTATCAGCTCTGGTTCGGCCTGACAGATGTGGGGAAAAAAAACACAATAAAAAATAATTACTAATTTGTGAATGTCTCCTGAGGGAAAATGCTCTTTAAAACATCCTTAATGATGAAGCATTATTTCATAATTGGATCAGGGAGTAGTCAGGTTGAGCAAAGTTTTAAAAAAAAAGAGGCCTTGACCAGACAAAAGGCATTTCAAACACCATGATGTGCATTTGCTTTTCAAGATGAAGGGAAATGATTTGGCACCTCTGCTCTGTCTTACCATGAAACCTTAAATCGACCTCACGAAACAGGACAAATCACAACCACAGAAGAAGAGCAAAGCAGGGGTGTGTAGCTGACAGTTGTGCGAGGAGTGTGTGAATAAATGCAGTGCTCAGCACAGGGAGTTCACGCCACACTTGGTGAAGTTATTGGCTTCAAGTGTTGACGGTGTCAGCGACAGTGCCTCAAGAATCCCTCACACGAAAACCTACTCAACTCAAAAGCACCATGCTGTGGCCAGTTGGTGTAACTACACCTCAGCGGGTGGGACGTGAACTTCACATGCCTGTCCTCCGGGTGACTCATCTGGTTCTTATTGAACCTGTTTAAAGGGGGGAAACACTACCCGGTGACTCAGATCATATTTGCGCTTTCATGTTCCAATCAGGACGCGTCTGTGTTGGAGGTCCGCTTGACCCAGACAGCAGAACCAGACTGTAGAACGGAAATCTATCAATCAAGGAGTTTCACAAACGACGCACACATTGCTTCTGCTGCTGGTACTGCATTGTCGTAGTTCTGCTACTGCGTTCATCTGGTTTTACTCTCATTATCTACAAAACTGAGGCAAGTTCGAATTGTGTTTTGGTAAACAGGTGTTTCTCTCCAAGAACAAATTCACACACGGTAAAACATTTCATCTTAAGTCCGTTTTGCTTTTCTAAAATTATATTTTTTACAATCTAAAAGGTCCCCCCCCAAAAAAACAACCTCTTAATAAGTAGGTCACTGAGGCAGCGAGGTTCCATTTTGTATCAGGGGGAAGTGAAGCCAAAATAAAGCAAGATGTGCTCAAGCAAAAGGCATTTAAACTTCATTTGTGTTTGCGTTCGGCCCACAGCCCATCGAGGGAAAGCGCTTGGGAGCTCCCGGTCAATGAGAACAACATCCTTTCCCTGAACTTGTACCATCTTGTGCTTATCTGACAGAAGCACCAGCAGGAGGCTGCAATCTTCAGCTCATCTTACAGGTTGCATGAGTCATGGGGCAGCAAGTCATGCTGTGTGACATGGGAAACTTCAAAAATCGGCATTAAAAAAATAAAGTAAAACCAAAGGTAGCACAGTGGACTACAAAGATGTCTTCCACAGCTGTGCAACAGCAACAAAAAAACCACAAAAAAATACAAACTCAAAAAGAAAGTTTTGCCCCTGTGTTTAGAAAATAAAAACAAATATTTCCTTTTTTTTCCTAAATTGAAATATGATCTTTATTTCAGCCATACAAAATAAAAAGAATGTTAAAAGTTTACAATACAACTTCAAATGTCTACCTGGAAACATTTCATACTGACACATAAATGGTAGCCCCATATTTGCTTCCAATTAACACATTTAAAACAATCTAAAAAGGGTGGTGGTGATGGTGGTGGGTGGGGTGAACATAAAAAGGAGGCGTGGCCATGATAGAAATCAGAGGACAAAGGAGACAAACAACTTTAAAAACAAAGTTATGGTCCAAGTGTCACAGTACATGTGATTGGGCGTTGAAGGGGAGGTTGTTGGGGTTTTTTGGATTACCTGAATAAATCTTCTCTGATAGCGTCAAAAATAATGGGAGTAATGGATGTGTTGATATGGTGGACCTCAGGGCTGCCGTCCAGGAAGCTTACAGTTCTCTTGATAAAAACATGAATTAAAAGTAGAGAGAGTGACAGTGAGTGAGAGGTTGATGTCATCCTGTGTGTTACAGAGGGTTGAGGAGGAAGGGGGGAAAAAAAAGTGCCAAAAATGAAAACTAGAAGGCGACACAAACCACACCTATCCTGTCTGTTGGGGGTGGGTCGTCATGGCAACAACACTGACCACTGCCTTTTTCCTTCTTCTTCTTCTTCTTTTTTAATAGTCAAAACTGAACAATTTACTTCTTAAAAAACATCCTGGTTGGATTATCTTCTACAATGAAATAAAACCTTTTTTTTTAAAAAAAAAAAGAAAGAAAGAAAATTAAAACACATAACAAACAACCTTTTTTTTTTTTATAGATCTCCAGCAGCACTGTGTCTCCTGCAGTGGGCTGTGATGAAGAGTCTTTCCCTCCTCTGTTTAGAGTGGCCGCCGTGAGAGAAACTTAACTGAAAAGGACATTGGCCTGTGTGTGTGTGTGTGTGTGTGTGTGTGTGTGTGTGTGTGTGTGTGTGTATGAGAGAGAGTGAGAGAGAGAGAGAGAGAGAGAGAGACAGCGAGAGAGAGAGAATGGTGGCGTAGACGGTAGAGGGAGCTAAGAATCATAGTCTTCGTCATCGTAGTCCTCGGTTTTGTGCAGCGCGGGGGCTGGTGGAGGCGGCGCGGCGCTCATCATAGAGGGGTGGGGGGCAAAGGCCATTGTGCCCCGGGGCTGTGCTGGGGCCATGCCGCCCACTGAGACCATGTTACCCGTGTGCATGTACTGGGGGGGTGCATTCGGGCTGTGGAGGGAAACCAAATGGTTCTGGTCACGCCAATTCAAAAACACATCAGTTTCCATGCTGACTGATGTAGACCATAACTTCTTAGCTCTAAGCTGAGGTCATCGATGACATCAGCAGCTCATACATCCACCTGCTCCAAGTCATCCATGTCTAACTTTAACTTCATTTTAGCCACATTTTAGCCGGAGGCCTACATACAGCAGAGGGACGAGAGGGAAAGAAAAACAACGCGTGATGATGGAATCGGAGACTGAGTCCTTCCGTGGGCTCTTACACAACACACTCAAAGGTTTCTGTGCAGCGTTCAGACTCTGGAGTTACACCATGTACTTGTACTGCACGCGTACTGCAGCGAGTTCAAATATAAGCTCCATTTACAAGTATTACTTGTCTTGCGGAAAGACGCGGCAACGTGTGGTGCCTTGAAAACTTCAGGACAGCGTGACGCTGTCGTCACAGCACCGTCACGTGCAGCTCTTCGTCACGATTTCATCACAGCAAACTCTCAGTTGGCGTGAAGCTCACCAGGCTGTGTCTCGCTGCTGCTACTGCAGCTACATCACAAGAAACTGCAAAAAATAACTGATTGAGATACACATCTGGATAGACCGTCAATGACAGGAAGTTTGAATATGGAATTATTCACTATTCAAACATGGAGAAGTTCCCATTTTAAACCAAAAAAATGCACATCGCTGGCTGAACAGGACGGCCAGCACGATGAACGGCTTTGTTGCCTGGTGACGAACTCGTTGTTAGTGAGCAGTGCAGCTGGACGACGACGACTTTGATCATTGTGGACAGCGCGTCTGAGAGTTTGGACACGCGGCTGTTGGTGGGAGTCGGTCTCCATTAGCTTCAAGCTAGGAAACGTGTATGGGGCTAAAAAGTCAGCTGACAGTCAGTTAAGGAAAGAAAAGAGTCCCTCTAGAGTCGTTCCAACAAAGCTTGCTACTCCTGCAGGCTGCCCTTTTATTTTAGTGATGATGGTGCACTTGAACCATGAACAGGGCTTTGACCCAGTCTTGCTGCTACAGACAGATCAATGCAGGTAGAAATACTGGTTCACATCAGTACTTTTGCTTTTGATACACATTTTGCAGGCAGTACTTCCACGAGTATAAACATCACTTTGTGTATCTACAAGAACTTCTCACTCCCAAATATCTGAGACTCTATTTCAATAATTAGTCCAACACCAAATGAAGAGTTTGTGTCAGCTAAAGTTTCCTGTGCAAACTCCATCATTGTGCTCTGAGATCAGAACCAAACGACAGCCATTCTTCATTTATTTAGTCAGTCATTCACTCGTGCGTACGGCGTTTTTCAGGATCTATACTTTGCCACATTTTCAGTCAAATATTCTCTATGCTGAGGTTTGTGAAGCTACGATGACAGAGGAAGGCTTTCAAAAGAACATCTGGAATCCATCAGCCAATAAATCACGCAAATTTGACATCGATGGATCCGGATTAATGACAAATTAGTGTGCATTTTATCTCTGTGCGCTTAAATCCAATTTAAATAAGGTACATTCGATGTTAAAATGATGCCTGAATGCTCATTCAGGCATGAGACCAACATGTAAATGACAGTCACACAAGCTGCACATTTGTCTCAATATAGCGGGGGGGTGTGTGTGTGTGTGTGTGTGTGTGTGTGTACCTATGAAACCGAGATGCAGCCTGCAGGTTTGTGCTTGACTGAGAGCCGTCCTCCTCGTCGCCGTCTGTCTCGCTGTCCTCAGAGTCGTCCTGTTCAGAGAGACAGGCGCTTGTTACATATGAAGGTGATTAAATCCATTGCCAACGACTGACCTCTTCATGTAGACCAGTTCCCACCTCGTGCTCCGACTCCGTGCCAGACAACTTCTTGTCCTTGCCTTTAGATCCCGCTCCTCCATTTTTGTGACCAGACCCTGGTTTTCGACCCCTAGATAATAGAACAACGAGGAAAAGTTGTGGGAAAGTTCGGGATTGCGTGACAGTATGGGCCCTTATCGGCATGGGCAGACATTGATCATTTTTTTAATATTTCTGAATCGTTGTGTTGCAAATTCAGAGTCACTGTTGTTTACGACGGAGCTACGCTGAACTTTGTTTTGGGAACGAAAATTCGACATGTCCAAGTTCACAGTGTTTACATGCGTTTTTCAATGTCAACAAAATGTTAACATCACATCAAATTGATTTTCTACACGATATGAGCATCTGTAAACGTCAGGTATCGGCCAAGCCATCGAAAATATCAGCAGAAAAAATAGAATATTTTCAAATATTTTAGAGAAACAGAACATTGTGGAGAGATCGTTCAGACGTGTGTAGAGTCTGAAACGGTTTGGTTTGGCAGGTATTTACCCAGGCAGCACTGGCAAAGACTTGGAGTCTGTCAGGAGACAGTGTGGCTCCTACCGGTTTCCCAGTATTTGTCCTCATAGTTCTAGTAGCCAAAGGTTCCAAAGGTTCCCTCATGATACAATTTGATTCAACAGAAGAGTGTCAATCTTTTAAGTTAAAGAACAAATGCAAAACTAAACAATACTGCAAAACTACAGCATTGACACAGAGGCAGGGTGTTTGGGGTAGTTCATGAGGTATCTCTTCATGAGAACCTGGAGCCTAAAAGCTTTTTGATGTTTGACGATGTGATGCTCGCGCTCATGGGAAGAGTGTTGTTGTTAGACGACAGAAGAAGATGACGCGAGCTTTAAAGCTTGCAGCTGTAGGTGCTGGGACTCTCTGGATGAGGGCTCAGAGATCAGTGACGCGTTTCACGGCTCCTCCCCTCGCGTTGCAGCGACGTCCTTGCATTTTCCTCATCAAAGCTAATCCACGATTGTGCTTTAGTAGCATTTTAATGGTGTGATGTTTCTTCACTTTCTGCCAACTTGTGAGAAAATGAAAACGGAAGAAGGCGGGGTGCATGTTTTATGTAAATGAGATACAGAGAGAGAGAGAATAAAGCAGGACAAAAGAAAACAACAGCAGCACTGTTGATGCCAGAAATGAAACGTATGTAGTCTGACGCTAAACTATTCATCCCCCGCTGACGCCCAGCTTGTACTCGATCCAGCCCATCTCTACTCATGAAGCCACAACTAACACATTACATACAGATGAATACAAGTTTCATGTTCAACACTTAAATTTGCTCACATTATTAAGGATAAAAGTAGTGGACTCTTCACGTGGGAAAAGTTGGTCTAAGTCATAAAATGCCTGCAAACACGCCTGTATTATGCTACTTTGAGGTACAAGGTGAGTGACAGATACTTGGATTTATCCATTAAGATTCCAGTAGTTTCAGCAGAGATGTCCATATGGTACAGAAGCCATGTTCCCATACAGTGTAAAGTGAGTTTCAGAAATGCCTCAAAAAACAAAATGCAAACTGCAGCCGTTCCCGTCAGGTGGTCTCAAGCCAATGAAGCAGGTGATGTAGTACATATTCCCAACAGAAGATGGCGGTATAGGCAACATTATGATAGCTGTAACCAGCAGCGTAGAAGAAGAAAACCAAGCAACACATCAGATGAGTGCTCTGGTTGAAAGCTGATGAACAGCGAGAACCGGAGAGTTCTGGAGGACCGAGTGGCGACTGGACTGGTTGTGATAGTTGTTTGGTGCCAGCTCCTCCTGGACATGTCGCTGCTTCACCGAGATGCAGACAAAGTTTTAGAATAACCAGGAAGGCGGCGGTGGCGGATACAACTGGTCAGTTATGTGAATTAAAGATTGATTATGGCTGAGTTTCAGGCTCATCATGTCGTGGATTATTCAAACGAGATGTTTCCATCTCACGGTTTGAGCATTTCTAATTAGTTTCTAATGTTTGATGCCCTGAAGCGGAAGCTTTGTCAGTTTGAACGTATTCATCCTCACGTGCTCCACAAGACATGATGCAACATACACCTGCCTGTATGAGAGATACCTGCGTGGGACTTTTTCTCCTCCTCCTCCTCCTCCTCCTCCTCCACCTCCCTCTGTATGGTTATCTTCCCCGTCACCCTGCATGTCCGGCACCGTTGCCACCAGGTCTTTTAAAAAATCAAACTGCTGCTCCAGCTCAATACACTGTTTTCTATAAAGGACAAAAAATGCCTATGATGATTCCATGAGCCCATACGAAGAGGTAAAACACACATTCACAGGAAATACATCATCATTCCAAGATCATGCACAATCTGAGTCCCACAGTAAGTCCCATCATTTTGCTCATCAACAGAAATACATTCAGATTGTTGCAAATCCACTCAGCAGCATTACGAACACGAGCAAAACAATGGAGGCATCTGCAAAATTTGAAGAACAGTAACACCTTTTTAAGACATTCTTAAGAAACAATACCATCACTGCAGCAGCAACAACTGATGTAAAACAAAGAATGGGCTGCTGGGAGATTTACTGCCAGATGGAATTGAACTGAGGAAGTTACAGCCTCCCAAACAACACCCACAAACACAGACACTTACAGGTGTGACGTTGTCATTGTCTTTGCATTCCTTGACTGGGTGACCTGACAAGCCTTTGTAAGCAATGATTCCAGGAATAGCTCCAAGGCTCTGGCTGATGTCTCAGTGAAGGAACGCATCACACCACATGTCAGTCTACTTTAGGAGAACAGAACAGCGGATTGATCTTTGTACTCATCTGGTCAAGAAATTGTTTCAGCTCGGTGTCGGACTACAGATGGGAATTGAGAACTGAAATTATTACAGAATCCGTCTGGTTAACTCCGGAAACCAACATTGTATGTATGCAGCACAGACACTTTCCAGCAAGACGATGATGTCATGCATTCAAGCATTAGAATGGAAAAGATCAGGAATAATCTATTTTACCTGAACAAATATTATAAGCAGACATGCATACATTTATCTACACGACTGTGTTTCAACAGTCTTCACACTTACATGTAGTAAACAGGATAAACACTTTTCTTTCCACACACTGAAAATCGATCGGTACATCAAGAAGGGAATCACCAAAGAATCCGACCATTGAGCGTTATCAGTATATAGATCTTATCAATTCCCACCCCATGTCAGATTATTTCAGAAGTCTTCTCTTGCCTAATTTCTTAGTAGGAACTACAAAATTATTAATCATTTTGTACAATCAAATATCAGTGAAGGAAGTGAGCAGGAAGGATACAAATAATAACAGGTACTGCTGCAGCCACTTTGCCAATTTCTTCATCTGTTTGCATAATCTTCTTAATTCTTGCCTGTAAAGAGACAGGGTTTAGATGTAAGTTTATATCCGAATCCTTTACTGCTAATGAAAACATATGTTGAACACCTCTCTCTTTCTCTCTCTCTCTCTCTCTCGCACACACACACACACACGCACGCGCACACACACTTTAACGTAACTCATAGACCTCGAAATAAGAGTTTCCTGCGCGTCTCAAAACCCTGATGCCATCTTAGAATATCAGCCTGTACAACGGTCCACAAAATGTGAGGATTTTCATAGTTTGCAAATTTACAACATTAGTTTTGTCAGAGACACACGTCACATTTATTTCGTTCCACTGCACTTAGCTTGCCATGCTAAAAACAACGTTGGCTCGCTGGCTAACTTTGTTGCACGGCGTATGTGTGTTGGAACCAGCCCTAGGATGCAGGCTGAGTAAGCTAATGCAATGAAGTTGGCAACGAAGGTACAATGGAATATTATTTCAGGCTAATGCATTTCAATTACAGAGGTAAAGAGGTTGGCTAGATGGCATTCTTTACAACCAAACAGGCCGGATACCACAGCAGCTAGCTAGAGAAGTTAGCTTTCCATAATACCCCTTGCTAAAACACCGGTGTGTCAAAATATTAACTTACCGGAGGGAATCTGGCGTTGTATTTCTTCTTTTTGCTGGGCATACTTAAATTACCTTGGTGGCTGATTTAAATAAAACGAAAAATAGTCAGGCTCGTAATTGTATTTCATATAAAATCACCTCCACCGCGCACACACCAGATAGCAATAGCTGTCTGGCTAACTCGTTAGCACGTCGTCACTCGTTGTCTTGGCTGGCAGGTTTCCGCAGGGTCAAAGCGCTCGCCCTGTTACAGCCCCACAGCATTACAAGACTAATACACCTGGGTATGATACTTCAGTCGAATTGACACGTTTATTGAAACTTCATATTATTAATTGAACACACACTCACATATATACTTACATATATATATATATATATATATATATATACATATATACATACATATATACATACAAATATACATATATATATACATACATATATACATACAAATATACATATATATATATATATATATATATATATATATATATATATATATATATATATATCAGGCAAGTTGGGGGAATCAAGCTGACAGGCTGTTTTAGCTAAGCTAAACTGCCAAACACTGAGGAATCCTATCGTGCGGGGGGGGGGCATTCGATAGGCGGAGTTTGCTGTGAGGGCGAGCGTCTCTCTAGAAGCCCTGGCGTCAGCAGGTAACCACACGCTAAATTTCATAGTTTGCCACTAGATTGTGATGATTTGGAACCAGCAAGTTGTGCATGTCTGAGCTGGGTCCAACAGTTCGCTGTAACCAAGCCATGTTTTATCGTGACAAACACAGTGTAGCTGCTGGCTAGCTAGCTAGCTAGCCAGACAAGTTTATTAAGGACTTATTTGAGGGTTTAGTTACATTGCGATGTAATGTGACCTTGCAAACGCGAAAACATCTAATGGCAAATCAGAATGACGTAATGATGGAAGTGGAGGGGTACTAATGAATACACATCTGTTGCTAATGTAGCATTCTAGCTAGTAGCATGAGTAAATGTAGCTGTGGTGTCTTTGCATTCGTGGTCTGAACACACGTTTTAAATCACTTTTCCTCGGTTCAGCAGGATCGGTCTGACCAGGATTGTCGCACCGACCACATCATGGAGGAGGAGGAGGAGGTAACGGCAGCTCGTGTGGAAGGCGAGATGGAGACCCGCTTTGCTGCAGAGACCTATGCAGCTGAGGCCATGGCTGCAGACATGGATCCCTGGATTGTATTCGACTCAAGAAAAACTCCCAGATCAGAGTTTGATGGCTGGCTTGAGAGCAACAGACCTTCCCAAGTGTGCAGATACGGTGATGAGGAGAGTGGCATGAGTCCAGTTGGGTGGATTGCTGTGCTGGGCCCGAACCACTGCCCTGTCACTGGGGATGTCACAGGTCTCCAGGAGAGCTGGGAGAAACTAATCACCAGTGGCCGGCCTGTTAACTTCCAGACAGTGAAGGAGCTGGCCCTGAACCATGGTGTGCTCGCAGGCAAGTGGCTTATGCACTTGGACTCTGGCTTCAAGTTGGACCATGCATGGGAGTGTGTGGCTCGAGCAGCACTGGATGGAAAGATCTCCCTAGTTAAAGTCAGTCCACATGATCCCAAGGGAGAGGGCCAGCAAGTCATTTGTGCCCATAACCAGAACTTCACCGACGAGAGTGAAGTGATCAGGCTGGACTCGTACATCCGTGCCACGGGGGTCAAGTGCCCCCTCGCCTACAAGCCAGATGTGTACACATACCTCGGAATCTACCGAAACAATCGCTGGAAGCTTTGTCCAACCATATACGAGAGCAAATTTAACCTGGAGTATGTCCCCAGACGCTCCCACATCATCAACAAAGTCACCAACCTGGAAGTGACATAAACCCGAGCAGGAGGATAATTTCGCTGAAGATTCACGGGGGTCCCAGATCCCCGATGTAGGAGTTCAGAGGGACAGCAGATGAGTTTTGATCAAGTTTTTTTTTTTCCCCTTTTGGCAAAAAAAAAAAAAAAGCGCCATATTTAGTTTCACATTTCTCACACTGTAAAACTTTCAAAGTGACCTGGAATTATGTCACCTATTTTTGGATTTAATGTTTTATTCATGCATGAGAACATCTGTGTTCTTCAGTTTCTATTTTCTACGTAGTCGCACTTACCTTACTGCTGGCCCCGGTGAAGAAACGCCACGTGATTGCACATGTTGAGAAGCAAAAGAATATGGTGAATCTTTGCTTGACCCCACATCACGGCTGCATTGGTGCCAAATAAAAGTTTCTTTTGAAGACCAATTTTATACAACAGCTTGTGGGTTTTTTTTTTATTGCAAATAAGTGTTTGACAGTTTAATTTATCACAAGAAAACCTGCATATAAACTGTCCTGGATCATACATGAATGGAAAACAGCTTCATTTTGCCTCTAAACACACATTTTACCTCATAGTAAATTCAAATCAGCCGACTTTGAAACCTGATAAGAGCAGAAATGACATCACCAGACATCATGTGAGTGAAGCGGGATCCTTTCACAAGCGTGTGCTTTACACATCAATGTTGCTTTTCTGAAGTATTTACATTTTTACCTTCATTTGGTTCTTAACACAGCACAGCACTACAATTTGTTGAAACTCAACAAAGGCACCTGTATTAAGTTGTGTTACAGTTACTGCAGGCCTCTCGGAAGGCTTTGAAACATTCATCCAAAGTTCTACGGGAGGATATTTAATAAAAAATAAAGACCGGTTTTGTACGGACTTACCTCTAGATTCTTGCGTCAAATTACTCGTCCCATTGTTAAAAACTCAAAAGCAAATCCAACTTGCAGCGAACGTCATAACTACCACTGACTACAGCTACAGACAGTACAAAAACATGCTACTCAACATGTTGGAGCATCTGAACCTCACGTTTGCTGGTCGAGCAGGTCCACAGAGAGAAGCGGTGCTACATTCTGTCCCATCCAGCCGCTCACGTCCCTCCCCCTGAAGGCTGAAGTGGCAGATGGAAGTGGTCTGATAAAAAGAGCTTGTAAAAAAAGAAGAAAAAAAAAAAAGACAGGAAAACCTCTAAGTTGGGTGTCCTGACACAAAACCAGCTTGGCTCTCACTATTAAAAATAGAAATGAGGCGATCTTCATCAGCCGACATCAACTCATCACATTCATCCAGCACAGCAGCCCGGTGGTTGTTGCTACTGGATACACTGTCAATCATTCCCTCATTCTGGAGCAAGTTGATGATGCTGTGTGGGTAATTCATCCATGTGCTTCCTGGGTTGGCAGAAGGATCGGGAACGTTCTGGGATGCTGTGGTGTTCTGGGAACCAGCAGAGGAGCTAGAAGGAGCTACTTGTTGGCATGAGGGTATGGGCAAAGCTGAAGCTCCATTTCCACTCTCGCTCATGAGTGGGGGGTTCAGAAGGTCCTCTAAGTCATCCATGTTTAGGCTATCCAGGTTTCCTGGGGCCTGGTCTCCAGAGAAGCAAGGGAACTCTGGGATTTCATCTAGTAGAGACTGATCCACCCTGAACTGGGAACCCTGGAGCGTCAGGCAGCTGCTGGTCTGAGAGGAAGACGTGCTTCCCTGTGAAGATGCAGGCTCCTGGGCCATAGCAGAGGAAATGTTGGGGAAGAATTCGTGAAGGTCTGACAAGTTGACAGTTGAGTAGTCCTGGTTGGCAGTAGACGTGATGGTAGAGGAGGAGGAGGAGGAGGAGGAGGAAGAGGAGGCCTGGTTCATAGTGAAGGAGGATACCGGAGTGACTTTGGGTTGTGGTCCCAGGTTCAGGGTCTCCATAATCTGCCATGCTTGGTTTGCAGCTGAGGTGGAGGGTGGGGCCTCCACCTTGATGTTTGCAGAGAAGAGTTGTCCTGGGTAAGTGAAGGGCGGCTGGGGTTTTGCTCCACTGGCAACAGGGGGCACCACAGAAGCTAGAACACACAAACACAGCCAACAAGCTCAGTCAAATCCACATCATAGCATCCTTGTACACAGGAGTTCCTCCAGATAAATCAGTTAAACAGATCCTGTTCACTCCTCTGAGACTGGAAGGAGATGATAAACCAGAGCAACACGATCTTGGGAGGGAGACGACATAGATATGAGATGAAAATACAGGGCCACAGACTGACAACGTGACACTCTTCATTAGTTTGTGAACAAGGATGAACTGTTTGCTCCAGGAGATGTAAAAATGACCTCCATTAAAAACGTGAACTATAAGCCTTCCTTCCTTCAGGCAGGAGTGTTCATTCAAAATGATAACACCTTTATTTGACATCCCATTGACGGGTAAATTTGACTCCTGTCTTCTGAGCCTCGCTGGATGGTTAGGGGTCAAAGTTCACCTGTAGTGTGTTACAATCACGGTCTGAGTGGGCGGGAAGATTTCTGTCACCGTGAGATTTTACTGGTTAAAAACAAGGAAGTGAAGGAAGCGTTCCTGGTAGAATGAGAGTGTGTGTGTGTGTGTGTGTGTGTGTGTGTGTGAGGAAGAAAAAAGTAATAAAAAATATCATGAGACATAAAAATGTAGGGAGAAAAAAGAAAACGGTTGTATGAAAATCAGATGCAGAACTAATTCTGCAGACTCACCGGCCTGTGGCGTCATCGACAGAGGCTTCGCTATCATCGTCCTCCTCGCTGGACTTATGAGCCTTCTGTCTGATGGGAGCGTCACTGAAATTCACACAGACGAGGTCAAGTTACATATCAGAGATCCAAGCGCGGCAGGATGGAGCAGGACTGGAGGTGGAGAAAACAGCAGACGTACCGCTGGACAGCGCAGGCCCCAGCTTCAGGTTCACCAACATTTCCCCCGTGCGTTTTCTCTTCTCGCTCAACCTGTACTCGTCTACGGAGGCGTTAGAGGAGGGTTTAGAGGACAAACAACATCTGCGTCCTGTTTTTGTTGTGTTGTTGATCACAGCTCTCACCTGGGTCAGCAGGCAGGTACTGGAAGTCCATTGGCTCGCTGACCTCGCGGTCCGAGGGCCGGCGGAGCTGCATTTTGACCTTAATGGGCTCAGTGAGGTTGGTGTCACGGTAGGGGGGCGTACGGAACACGATGGCCACCTGCCTGTGGACGTCAGCCTGGGAGAAAGTGCCTTTACCCTCCCAGGAGTCCTGGAAGAACCGCACCTCGATGTCCTCTGGAGGGCGAGGGGAGACGGGTCAAACAGAGCCACACCCCCAGGAATAAACACAGGAAGTTGCTAACCAGAGAGAATCTCCTCCGATGTTACGCAATTTATTATGTTTCTTTTTATTGTTAACATTTTTGAAAAATATCTAACGTATATTTTAAAAATAAAGAAAACTACAATAACATCAGGAAATCATGATTTTATATCATAATTGAATTCTTAATCGAATCCGATAGAAAAGTTCAACAATTTTAATGGGAGGACATCTCACACATCCCCTCACACACACACAACCACGGCATTCCTGGGATTCTTGAGAGGAAAAAACCTACAATATCAATAATTCCATCAGACCAGAGAGATCAATACCATCAGTAGGGTTATCATCATTGTTTTATCTCTTTCTTTCATATCTACTTTGAACGTGTTCTATTTCAGACTTATAATGATTTCCACAATGATGTATTTATGTGGGCGGCCCGGTGGAGCAGTGGTCAGCACTGTGGCCCCCAGCAAGAAGGTTGTGGGTGGAGCCCCGGCTGCAGCACGGGGTCTTTCTGTGTGGAGTCTCCATGTTCTCCCTGTTCCTGCTGGGTTCTCTCTGGTACTCCAGCTTCCTCCACAGTCCAAAGACATCAAGAGGGACCAGGTTAATCCAGACTCTAAATTGACCGTAGGCGTGGCTGGGAGAGCCAATGGTTGTCTGTCTCTATGTGTTGGCCCTGCCATGGACTGGTGACCTGTCCAGGGGGAAGGCTGCTGGGATAGGCTCCACCCCCACCACCCTCAACAGGAGAAGTAGAAGAAAATGGATGGATGGATGGATGGACTTTAAAAAAGAATAAACGTCACACATCGATCACGCGCTGGCACGGAGGCTTGTGAACTTCTTCTCAACTCTTAACAAAGAGTGAGAGCTCAAAGGCGCTACATCACTTTTCCTGCTCTGTGAGTCTGACAACCACTTGTAAGTAGCTCCGGCTGTCAAAATTCAAGTAAAAATAAAATCTTAAAATAGAGAATGTTATGTCCAAAGTTATCGACGTGGCACTCCGCTCCTGAGACCTGGACCAGGATTCTAATAGTTGTTTCGGATCCAAGATTGAGGACTGAAGGGATTTTTTTTTTTTTATTAAGTGATGTCACACACACACACACACACACACACACACACACACACACACACACACACACACACACACAAACAGAGTTTACAGGATACACACCAGTCCATTCATTTTTGTTGAGAACAGTGGGATGTTTAGCACCTAGGAACGAGCATTAGCTTTAGCTTTGATGCTAAATTCAATTTAAAAACACAGGCAGAGAACAACAACAGAGTTGGCCCTCTTTCTGGGTCTAAATGTTCAGATGGACAGACTTCTAGCTCATTTACCGTCACTGATGGAAACAAGGCAGAAGATTGTACTGTCTGTTAGCAGTATTTTTACCTTTGCTACTACTCTGCCAGACGCATAACCTGAAATGCTACACTGAGGTGTGCATTATGCTAATTTACTCCCCTCTGACACGCATGTTTATTTAGAGGGACTGAACATGTTTCCCGGGTGTCCAACTTGTACAGCTGCGCCTCATAAAAGAAGAGAAATTTCAGATGATAAGAGAAGAAAATGTTCCTGAATAAGAGCCGAAGTGGGAACATCAAAGTACAGACAATACAGTGTACTTCATGGGATTGTACTCATACCTCATGTAAACTTACGTCCAGCTGACCAGATTTTACTTCGCTTCGATATACCTCATGTAGCGCCTGCCAGTAAAACAGTGACGTGGCTAAAGCTTCAGGCGAAAGCAGTGCCTTTCTACCCTACAAGCAACTTTCACACCGTCTTTACCTTTTTGCACTTTGTCACACAGCAGAAAGATTTCATCTCCGCCTTTGCAACTTCCAGAGTTTCGGTTGACTCGACAGATCTTCAGCTCGGCCGTGTTTGGAGCCCCTGAGAGAGAGAGAGAGAGAGAGAGAGAGAGAGACAGAGAGAGAGAGAGACCGCCGCGGCTGCAGATGAAAACTGGAGGAAGTATCAGCAGTAAAAACAAATCTTTCCTTTGACAACTAAACATTTTAGTTGCAGATTTACGGTAAATACTCCGTCTAGAAACACGCTTACATTTTTCATGAATTCAAACAAAAGATGTTCTTATGGCTCTTTCAAATACGAAATTGTCTGATTTTACCTTTGCAAAATTCAAAAGAAACCGCAGAATTTGTCTCTACATATTTCTTCTTTAAAGAATGTTTCACTGTCCGTCACTTCTGTTGCAACCAGCAACCAACATTCTGATCACAAAAAAAAAAAGTCAAATTTACTTGAAAACATTCAAATATTCTCTCAAACGGCTGTTTTTCCGAACGCATTGAACCATCACAAGAACTTGAGCTACAGTTTTTTTATGCATGTGTTGAACTTTTGAACTTTGAGCGATGCATCTCCTTTTATGTAATACTTGACATTTCACTCCCCACATCCTGGTAACTTCTCAAAGAGTGACAGATTTTCACAATCAGCTCAGAGAAGCCATTCACTTAAAAAAAAAAAAAAAAAAAAAAAAATTACTGAAATGACAGATGTCACATTTTGAAGGTAAATTCCAACGTGTCCAGAGGAAAAAGATCAACATAAACCAGGCATCCCAAACCATCTCGGATGTCGACAAAGGAAAACATCCCGAGGACACTCAGATGTTCCTGTATTTTTCCACCTTTTTTTGCGGATTTTACAGGAAAGATAAATCAAAATCATAATGCTTTTAGCCGCCATCATCAGGAGCTTGGAGGCGTAAAAACGACAGGTGGTTTTGAACAAACTGCAATATTTGCGAATGGACAAATGCCTGTAAAGTACCATTTTAGATGAAGTATGCAATGCCAGAGATGTGGAAGCCTGTAAATGGTCATCTGAATTATTCAGAGGATCATAGTAACAATCTGAGTCTGTCAGTGTGGGAGAATGCACTTTCAGTGGGTGTAATCTGACGGCGGCCTGTTGCCCCACTGGATCACATGATGGCTGCTCTGGGGCCGCAGGCTGGAGCTCTGCTCCTGCTCCACACTGGAGAGATTTTAAAAGTGGTTCCATCCATCAACCACTTAGAAAGTTAGGGAAAGCATCCCGGCGAGATAAAACACTGACGTTCTCCTTTAAGGGCCGTCAACGTCTAGAACGGTAACTCACTCACGGTAAGCTAACCTTCTAGATGAATGCAGGTCCCGCAGTCACTGCTTGTAGCTGTAGAGTGATGTGTGTGTGTGTGTGTGTGTGTGTGTGTGTGTGTGTAACGATGCGCCACATTCAGAAAACACAATGAATGAGAGCAAAAATCCCGGTTGGTTTTGTTTGGCTTTCAGCGTTTCTATCGTTCATCAAAACCGCTGTGAAAACAATCCCAGAAAGACATTTAAAACCGTATTCATCGCTGCTGTGGAAAGTTCGGGTTGAAACCTGAACCGTGATCATCCGCTCACACACCACTCAGTGTGTGTGAGGGGTCGTCCACTCACTGTTGTCAAAGATGGGCTGCGAGACCACCGGCTCCAGAGGGAACAGCTCTCCTGTCGGCAACGTGATCGACGCCTGGAAGCAGAGTCGCACCGAATTCAGGTCAAACTCTTCCTCCCACACTTTGGCCTCGGGAACTGCAGCCAGGACACAGCAGGGGAAGGGTGTGGTGTACGGTCAGACGACGAAAACTCTGCATCCTGTTCTACGTCGGCTATCAGCGACCAAAGCAGTGAACCAATCACATTTCCTGCTGTTATTCTAGATTTTTCTATGCTTTTGTCTGATTTTACCTTTGCAAAATTAAAAAGAAACCGCAGAATTTGTCTCTACATATTTCTTCTTTAAAGAATGTTTCACTGTCTGTCACTTCTGTTGCAACCAGCAACCAACATTCTCAGCAAAAAAAAGTCAAATTTACTTGAAAACATTCAAATATTCTCTCAAACGGCTGTTTTTCCGAACGCATTGCACTTGAGCAACAGTTTTTTTTGTGCATCTTTTGAACTTTTATGTAATACTTGACATTTCACTCCCCACATCCTGGTAACTTCTCAAAGAGTGACAGATTCGAAAAAGAAAAGGCCAACAAGGACGTGCATTCATCTCCTTACATAATTGCTGTCACAGTTAAATGCTGGTAGCCGAGGCAAGAACTGAGGAACCTGATAAAGATTCATTTGACTACAAACTAGACTGAGAAACGCAACTAAGGAAACCACGAAATCAATCCGACAGGAAAGAGAAAACTGAATGAACAGATAAGGACGACAAGAATGAGCACCAAACTGATCCAATCACACTACGAGAACACGAGCTGGGAGAAGCTAACGTGACAGCGGTGAATCTCTTCTGCGAAACAAAAACAAAAAAAAAGGAGGGAAAGGCATAAAGACAGGAACTAACACAAGGGGAAGGAGAATTTCAAAATAAAACAGGGACTAATTAGGAAACAGGAAGAAATAAGGGCAAGAACCAAAGGCAGAAGGGGACGTCCAGAGTCCTGACTTACTGTTGAAGGGGTTATTGTTGGTCTGCAGCCTACAAGTGATGGCTTCATTCACGTCCTTCTTCTTCACACACTGTATGCCCAGGTTCTGAAAACTGAGAGCAAACACCGAATGAAACTCTCTGTGGTACTGGGCCCACCAGGACCACACCCCTACCCACGGTTCATCCACGCAACCCCGCCCATCCTCATGTGCTGCATCACCGTTTGGATCTCCACGTTAGCATCCTTTACTCTTATGAATGTAACTTAGCATGAGCATAATCACTGAACAGCCGAGCGTCAGTGAGCCCCGGATATCAGAGTACAGAGTAGATCTTAGTTCACCTTCTAGAACCAGACCAGCACCCCCCCTCCCGCTCCAGCAACTACCAGCTCGTTAGAAACTAACGGACAGACAGATGCTAGTCAATGATTCAGTGGTAGTTCTCAGGAGCGTTGCCAACATGAATGTTATCTACTGGCCAGGAGAAAAATGAACATTTGTCCTTTGGATGCCGGTGGCGGGGTCAATGACACGGAGAATGTTCTCGGAGCGCTCCCCTGTCCACAGCCTCCTGGATCGTGAAGACGGACTCTTGATTTACTCGGACGTTTCCTTGTTAAGGCCTTTGAACCTGACCTCGAGAACCTGAACCTGACCTCTGGAACCCTTCTGGCTTAAAGGTCAAGAACGACAGATTTTGTTCAAACGCTTGATTTACACACTTCTTCCTCACATTCCCTGCTCCATCTCCATGTGAGGCGCCATTGTTCCAGTGTTTGTCGTCCGGGGCAGATAATCACATTCTTTCTATTTCATGCTGGGCCTTGGATGTCGCTGGAGCCTCTGGAGTGAAAACACTTCACTCTTGTCAAGGAACTGGAGATTTATGTCCCTCTGAATATACGAGGAATAAATCACAGGCCAATGTAGCAAAACTCAACAAGACCAAAGTTACAGCTTCAGCAGCTACAAAAGATGAATGAGGACGTCGATCACACAGACTCAACAAAACCTGACCATTAGGAGGAGGCCTCGGCGCAGTGACGCTACTGCAGGCGTTTTATTCGGGCATACCTAATGAACAGACAGATTTATACGGCAAAGTGAAAAACAAATGACTCACAAAGTGACGCCGTCTCTCTCTCTCGCTCTGTGTCACAGAGCTGGCGGGACGCCGCAGGACGCAGTGTTTGTTTGACTTTCGTCATTGCCGTGATTGAGGTGGCTCCAGTTCTACTGACTGACCGGTTAAATAGGTTTGAAATTAAGAAGTGAAGTGTCAAGGACTGTTAGCGCTGCAGTCGTGAGCCTGTCCGCTCTGTTAATGTTCCACTCAGCAGGATGCAGCCGGCGACTCGTTACCCCGAGGCTACGGCTAACACCAGCGGGCGTGTCATCTCCCAAAAACGATGACGTTTGTATCTGGGTCGAAGTCACACAAACGCAACTTTGTTTTGATGTGGAACTGCAGCTTCCTCCAAGACTTCTCTAGAGTCCTTTGAACACTTGCACGTAACCACATCATTCATCATTTCCTTTACTTTACATCTCTCTCCCTCTCGTGTGTGCGTGCGTGTGTGTGTGTGTGTGTGCGCCACATGAAAGGCACACCTTCACGTTTACCTGTGTATTCGTCTCTCCTGCAGGTCTGCCTCATAGTAGCCGTAGTTGCAGTCTTTTCCGACTAACTCATGAGGATGAGGCTTGTACGGCGGGTTCTTCGTCACCAAGGAGATGCGGACGCGCAAGGGACCGTTGTAGTTGTGCACCTGACAGGGCAACAGAGTCTTTTTTTGTTTCTGCAAAATACTTCTCACAAATACGTACTCTTAATTATCTACACTCCAGGTGTTCATGTTTTCTATGCACGACTATGAAGCGCTCGTGTTAACACTGAGCTGCAGACTAAAACCTTCCATCCAACTCACCTTAATGGCTGGGTGGGTTTTGGTGGTGTCGTTGCTCTTCTCTCCGGGGATGCTTCCAGCTGACCGGCCTTCACACTTGTATCTGAACCTCATTCCCCTCTGCTTTGGCTGCTCAATGATCTCTATGAAGGGACTTGCTGTTTGGACTGGGAGAGAGAGAAGATGGTGCTCAAACACTTGTCACTGTCAGCGGATCATGCAGATGCAGCATCATCTGCTGTGCTGTAAAGTTTGGCAGGCATTTTTTGGGGGGGGGGGGGCTTCTTACCTGGGTTTTGTGGGGTCAGAACCCATCGATACACATCTGAGATGAACAGAAAGACAGAAAAGAGACATGTTAGTCAAAGGCTAGCGACCCACCACAGCACTGCTTGACCCACGGTGACTGTGCAGATGACCAGAAAACTGCAACACATATTTGTGGCGTGGTAAAAGTTGGTCATTTGTGCTGCGGTGGGACAGGAAATCGAGACACGGCTGGAGCGTCCAAAGAGGTACAATGTCAGTCAGATAGGACTTCCAAACAAAACAGAGAGAGGCCGCAGAGACGAGCAGCAGAACAAAGCAAACAATGACGGGCAGGGAGTCGAAATACGAGCCCTGTTGTGAGGAGCCTCCGTTTGGCTGCCCAAACAAGCATCACTGCTTCGGTTTGGACGCGTCTTTAATGAGTGCACTGATTCATTCAGGTGGGACCCTGAAGTACACGCCGCCACCCAGCTCCGCCTTGCTTGATATGAGATCAACACATGTACATATAAGACCAAATGAAGCCAGACTCTCTGGGGTCTATCTTCAGGGTCAGAGGTTCCCCCGCCACTGCTGTTACCAGGTCTGAGTCACCGCTGATGAAGCCCAGGAGAAACGTTGGGTTTTCAGACTGTCTAGATTAAAGAGTGGGTATCAGCAACGATTCTATCCACAGAAATCTCCTAGACTAGAACCGGACCACATCTGACGGAACCGCCACAAAGCAGACGGATTCTACAAAGCTCGCGCTGAAAGACAGCGGAGCTGGTGGAATGCTCTTAATCTCTTGTTTACTGCAGCCGTGGGTGGGTCATTAACAGGTTAAATCACATACTAGGTAATTAGACACTGAGATCAATCCCTGACTGTTGCTCCACTGGTGAGAACTAAGCAGTCTCATGAGTAAACAACCACGTGTCTTCAGTCATTTGACCAACGAGTTCTTTTTACTCCTAAATATCAGAGCTGGGTCCAAAATCCCAGCGCTGATCGGCTGAAGCTGCCCCGCTCTGGAGGAGGTCGTTTCTCCTTTACGTTCTAATCCAAAGATTCTCGTCCGAGAGGTCTCCCATGCCGAAACAGCGCAAAAACGGCAGAGTCAAAAGTGTGGGATGAAGGGTACATAAAACTCCAACAAGCGCAGTTCACAAACGCAGGAGTGGGCCGACCAACGTCCCACATCTCAGAACGTTGCCTTGCATTTCCTAACTCCAACACAACTCAAGTCCGATCCAGAGGTCTGTCAGGAAGCTCCTCATGGAAGACGTTTAGGGCATTTAAGGCATTTAAGGCATTTACTCTCTGTTCCACGATAACAAAGCTATCAATCAGCTTCAGTTTCTCTTAGAATGAAGAATTTACAGGTTGGGCGAAGCAGTAGCACCTGGAACTAACATGCTCCTCCCCTGACATCTCGGCGCAGCTTCCATCTGATAGTTACTGTATAACTGAGCGTGTTGTTTTCAACTTCTCATATAGATTCATCCCAGGAAATGTTAGGGTTGCACGACATTGGGCTTTTTGCTGTTATTATTTCAACTGATGAAGCTGACACGTGCGGGTGTCCATATTAACTGTATAATTTATTTATATTCTGAAAAAAACACATGTAGACATTGTGAAAGTTAGGAAAAAAAATCATTTTTGCTTTAATTTTTAAAAAATATGGAATGTCTATAAATCATGTGACTCCTGCATTATCTCCTCATCATCAATGATGAGGACTGGGACCGCGAGTGGACCTCCTCAAAGTGTGGAGAACCATCCAACAAGGAGACAACAACCCAAAAAACAAGTTTGTGGATGTGTTTGAGATTCTCTTCTCCCGTGAATCATCTCAGGAAACCGCCGCGCTCATGCTTACCAACATCCAGTGACGTCACACAGCCCAAGAACACAGCAGTCAGTGGGACGAAACCAGAGCTCCCAGCTACATTTTGCTACTAAGATTTGTTGTAGATGTTTATGACTTCCACGTCTGCCGGTAAAGCCACGCGTCCTCAATCAATGTTTATTTTCGCGACTTCCCGTCCACCAGAACTGACGTGGGCCATTGAAAGTTGTGTTAACCAGCTGGAACAGGTCTCACTGGAGCTACACTGGAGGAGGGGGGGGGGGGGGTAAATATGCGCCGAACTGTACAGACACATTCACAGTCGCCAATGAGATCAAAGTTTGATTCATAAACGGTGAGATCCCCCCGAAAATTCGCAGTTAACCTTTAAATCCCCACAATTTTAAACGAAATCCGGCACGTTTGCAAAATATGAAATCATGACCAAGCGGGGCCTTCACCCCCCACCCCCAACTCCCCGCTCACGCACCCATGCGTGAGGAATACATGTGATCGCTGATCACACACACAATATGATGGCCACATACGTGTCATACAGAAATCATACAACGCGTTAAGTTGCTTTTACATTACGAGAACCCCCCCCCCCCCTCAACCCCACCCCCCACCGGCTCGCGCAAAGCAGTCGGGTGGCGGGGTTTCCCCCCTGCGCGCAAAACAACTCCCTGTGCAGTTTCACCTTCTGACTCGGAGCTGAGGAAAGCAGCAGATCGGCTCTGTCTTACCGTCCATGGCGGCGGCCGAGTCACACTGACACTTCACCGTCAAAGCGACTCCTTGCTTGTTTGGTTTTTCACTTACGGGGTTTTTTACAAACGCGACGGTGCGGACGATAGAAAACTTTTTTTTTATGTACAAGAGCGGATCTGTCGCCTCCTCCTCTCCACCCACATCTGTGTAGGAGAGTGTAAAGTTACAAGGAGACAGAGATGCAAGTTTTCCGGTGACAAGTGCGCTAAACGTATGAGTTTGTCAGGTGGAGTCAGCAGCACAACGGAAATGTCTTCTTAATAAATTGCATCAAAATATGTCAGAGGAAGGAAATGCAACGAGTTTATGGCATTTATTGAGACCAGTCTGACTCGGAAAGGACTCAGTATTTTAATTTGGATTTAAAATGAAATTTTTTAAAAAGAAAACACACAAAAACTCTGGTGAAGCTAGTGTGAATTATCCTGGCCCGATCTTCACCAAGTCACAAGGAGAGATGCGATTTTTCTGGTGGCAATTAAGTGCACTAAAGGTGTGAGGAACCCTTGGAAGAGTGGAGGAACAGTTGAGTTTGTTTGTGCAATGAAAGGATGGTGGAGTCATGAGCACAGCGGCATTAGCTTCTTCCTAATTTGCGTCAAAATATGCATTTTTTTTTTTTTTTTTAGGACATGCAAAGGAGGACTCAATGACAGTTAAGTAAAAACTGACTCGGACACGGCTCTTCATTCCACTTAAAAGTGAATTTTAAAAGGAAGAAACATGAATCTCTTTGGTGAAAGTAGTGTGAATGCACCCTAAAGAAAAAAAAAAATTAGCTTCTTCCTCAATTGCAGGTTCTAAATTTCAAGTTGTGCCGTGATCTTTTGCGGTGTGGTGAGTTCCAAGGAAAGATGCAAGTTTTTCCAGTGACAACTGCAAAAACCGAATGAAGCACATTGAACAACTGAGTTAATAATCTGTGCAATGAACAGATATTGGGTCATCAGTACAGCGGAATTAGCTCCTTCCCTAGATTGCATCTAAACATGTCAGAGGAAGGAACTGCAATGAGTTAGTGACATTTATTGAGTAAAACCTGACTAGGAAAGGACTCGGTCTATGAATTTAAAGTAAATTCTAAAAAGAAAAACTCTGGTGAAACTAGTGTGAATGCACCCTATAAAAAAAAAACCACACAAACGTGTCGGTTGTTGTTTTTCTTTTCTTTTTGCTGTGCTTTTATTTTATCAATCACAAGATAAATACTTCCGGCATAGTTTGGCTTTAACTTGACGCAGACGCCGTGCGATTTTGTGTTGCTCCTGTCCTGCAACTTGCCACCACCCACTCCAAACAGTGCGGAAATACCCAGATGACGCAGTTAAAAGGAGCAGAAAAAAATATGTTGTGATGGGAGACCGACATTTCTGGCGTTCGTCATCTTCCGGAAGACAGTTTCAGATGGTTTTCAGAAGATTTTTTTTTCTGGGCTTTTTCATGTAATCGGTGTCAATCTAGAAGAGACCCTGTAAGAGTGTGAGGCGTGATGTCCTCCTCACTTCTGGAACTTCCAGGTTTCACTACCTGTACGTTTATTTTCTGCTGGCCACCGCGAGAACCACAGACAAGCGCAGGCCCTCTGTTCATAGTATTAGCAGTTAAAATGTAAAGATTACATAAATTTTTTTTAAACCCATTTTAACCGGAAGGTGGTGCTATATGCGAATAAATCAAGTTTGCTCGCGTCGCACATGTTGTGTCTGTGTGGCAAACGTTCCAGCCTGGCAATAAACTGCTCTTGTTGTCATTAAATTACTTCCATACTAACATATTCAGTTTCATTCGACAGTTATTTAACAATACGACTGCCTGTGTGGAGTAATAAGTTACTGATTACACTCCTAGATGCAGGAAAACTAGTCCCTGTTTTTGTCACTTCCAGGCTGGATTACTGCCCCTCCCTCCTACCAGGCGGGACTAACGAGTCCTTAAAGACTCTCCAGCTGGTCCAGAACGCTGCTGCCAGCGTGTTGACTAGAACTGGTAGCAGAGACCAGGTCTCTCCTGGACTGCTTCTCTGCATGGCTCCGAAATTCAGAACAGAATTCAAAATTCTTCTTCTACCGTCAAAGTCCTCAACAGTCAGGCTCCTTCATCCCTGACAGAGCTCCTGGTCCCCTATTATCCAGCTAGAACCCTTCACTCCCAGGATGCAGGGTTCCTGCTGGTTCCTAGAGTTCTAACAGTAGAATGGGAGCCAGAGCCTTCAGCTATCAGGCTCCCCTCCTGTGGAACCGTCTCCCAGTTTCAGTCCAGGACCCAGACCCCCTCTCTAGGTTTAAGAGCAGACTAAAGACCTTCCTCGTTGATCAGGCTTATAGTCGGGACTGCTTAGTCTGGCCCTTAGATCTGCTGCTATAGGCTTATAGTGAGGTGCTGGACCTGCTCTACTTGTCAGGTGTCAGGGGAGAACTTCTGTTGGGATTTGGCGCCGTACAAAAAAAACTGACTTGGCGACTTTTGGGTTACTTTCATTAAATCAGAGCAGTAAAGTCACTCCTTCTCTCATGTCAACAAATTCAATCAAGTTTGGAACCATTAGTATTTGGTTCAATATCTGAGTCAAATGAGCACTTATGTGCACAAATCTTCCACATCTCTTTTATATATATATATATATACATATATATATATATATATATATATACATATATATATATATATATATATATATATATATATATATATATATATATATATATATATATATATACAGTATCTCACAAAAGTGAGTACACCCCTCACATTTCTGCAAATATTTAATTATATCTTTTCATGGGACAACACTGAAGAAATGACACTTTGATACAATATAAAGTAGTCAGTGTACAGTTTGTATAACAGTGTAGATTTACTGTCCCCTCAAAATAACTCAACACACAACCATTAATGTCTAAACCCCTGGCAACAAAAGTGAGTACACCCCAAAGTGAAAATGTCCAAATTGGGCCCAATTAGCCATTTTCCCTCCCCCGTGTCATGTGACTCATTTGTTTTCCAAGGTCTCAGGTGTGAAGAGGGAGCAGGTGTGTTAAATGTGGTGTTATCGTTCTCACAAGCTCTCATACTGGTCACTGGAAGTTCAACATGGCACCTCATGGCAAAGAACTCTCTGAGGATCTGAAAAAAAGAATTGTTGCTCTACATAAAGATGGCCTTGGCTATAAGAAGATTGCCAACACCCTGAAACTGAGCTGCAGCACGGTGGCCAAGACCATACAGCGGTTTAACAGGACAGGTTCCACTCAGAACAGGCCTCGCCATGGTCAACCAAAGAAGTTGAGTGCACGTGCTCAGCGTCATGTCCAGAGGTTGTCTTTGGGAAATGGACGTCTGAGTGCTGCCAGCATTGCTGCAGAGGTTGAAGGGGTGGGGGGTCAGCCCGTCAGTGCTCAGACCATACGCCACACACTGCATCAAATTGGTCTGCATGGCTGTCGTCCCAGAGGGAAGCCTCTTCTCAAGATGATGCACAAGAAAGCCCGCAAACAGTTTGCTGAAGACAAGCAGACGAAGGACATGGATTACTGGAACCATGTCCTGTGGTCTGATGAGACCAAGATGAACTTATTTGGTTCAGATGGTGTCAAGCGTGTGTGGCGGCAACCAGGTGAGGAGTACAAAGACAAGTGTGTCCTGCCTACAGTCAAGCATGGTGGTGGGAGTGTCATGGTCTGGGGCTGCATGAGTGCTGCCGGCACTGGGGAGTTACAGTTCATTGAGGGAACCATGAATGCCAACATGTACTGTGACAGACTGAAGCAGAGCATGATCCCCTCCCTTCAGAAACTGAGCCGCAGGGCAGTATTCCAACATGATAACGACCCCAAACACACCTCCAAGACGACCACAGCCTTGCTGAAGAAGCTGAGGGTAAAGGTGATGGACTGGCCAAGCATGTCTCCAGACCTAAACCCTATTGAGCATCTGTGGGGCATCCTCAAACGGAAGGTGGAGGAGCGCAAGGTCTCTAACATCCACCAGCTCCGTGATGTCGTCATGGAGGAGGGGAAGAGGATTCCAGTGGCAACCTGTGAAGCTCTGGTGAACTCCATGCCCAAGAGGGTGAAGGCAGTGCTGGAACATAATGGTGGCCACACAAAATATTGACACTTTGGGCCCAATTTGGACATTTTCACTTAGGGGTGTACTCACTTTTGTTGCCAGGGGTTTAGACATTAATGGTTGTGTGTTGAGTTATTTTGAGGGGACAGTAAATTTACAGTGTTATACAAACTGTACAATGACTACTTTATATTGTATCAAAGTGTCATTTCTTCAGTGTTGTCCCATGAAAAGATATAATTAAATATTTGCAGAAATGTGAGGGGTGTACTCACTTTTGTGAGATACTGTGTGTATATATATATATATATATATATATATATATATATATACACATACAAACGCACATTCCAATAAAGTATTTCTGCTCGTGTATATATACATTTACATGTGTAAGTGTCCATATATATATATATATATATGAGAGAGAGAGAGAGACTATGCTTTTACTCTGTCACTGTGAGCCAGGCAAAGAGTTGCAGCGTTGGGCTGAAGCTAACAATTATCTTCATGAATCTGTAGAACCTTTGCAGTAATAACTGGTGAATTACTAAGTAAAAATGAGAAATGCTCATCAGAGTTCCTCAGAGCCTGAAGTTACGTGTTCCAAATCAGACTCTCTATAGTAAATGGCAAAACAAATAAGTAAAATTAAAAAAAAAAAAAAAAAAATCAAATCCTGTATGTGAGTCTTCTGGAACCTGCAACATTTATGAATTTCGCTTTAAAAAAAGAAGGGAAAGATTAATTGCTTATTGAAAATAGTTGGAGATTTTCTTTCTTTTGGTTTATTAATTTGGTTCATTGTTACACGGCAGCACGGTGGAGCAGTGGTCCTCACTGTGACCCCCATCAAAAAGGTTGTGGGTGGAGCCCCGGGTGGAGCACGGGGTCTTTCTGGGTGAGTCTCCATGTTCTCCCTGTTCCTGCTGGGTTCTCTCTGGTACTCCAGCTTCCTCCACAGTCCAAAGACATCAAGAGGGGACCAGGTTAATCCAGACTCTAAATTGACCGTAGGCGTGGCTGGGAGAGCCAATGGTTGTCTGTCTCTATGTGTTGGCCCTGCCATGGACTGGTGACCTGTCCAGGGGGAAGGCTGCTGGGATAGGCTCCACCTCACACTCTCCTTCCATCCATCCATATTCCTGTTAAGGGTTGCGGGAGGTGGAGCTTATCCCAGCGGCTACAGGCGAGAGACGGGGTTCACCCTGGACAATTTAGAGTCTGGATTAACCTGGTCCCCTCTTGATGTCTTTGGACTGTGGAGGAAGCTGGAGTACCAGACAAAACCCAGCAGCAACAGGGAGAACATGGAGACTCACCCAGAAAGACCCCGTGCTGCAGCCGGGGCTCCACCCACAACCTTCTTGTTGGGAGGGGACAGTGAGGACCACTGCTCCACCGTGCTGCCTATCACTCTCCCTCCATTTTAAAAAAAACTATCTAAATCATGCGTGCAGGAAAACGCTGATCACGCAGTGGATGAGCAATCTGCCGTCCACATGACCAAAATAATACTGAGGATATCCTGATGAGATGTTGATGATCCGGCAACACAAAAACAGAAAATCCCAGAATACCAAATGAGTTTTCTGCAAAATAAATAATAAAACCTGATGACTTTTTTGTATCAAAATAAAGAGAGAGCAGTGAAATGAAACACTGGTGATTGTTCATTGTCACATTTTTTATCACCCCTATACAATCGTGAAGGTGTCGCGTCCGGCTTGGAGCGTCTTGTCTGTGCCGAAGCAGGACGAGCCACAGGACTTTCCACCGAGTTCCACAAACTTCCCTGAGAACCGATCGCCAGGAGCTGGAAAGAGGACATTTCAAATACTCACTTTAGAACATGTGACAAGAGAGTTGTAGACGATTGGCTGCTTTGTCGTCACGCCACTCTCACGTCTGTCTTTACCATCTGGAGCTAGCAGCTAGCTAGCTTAGCTTAGCATATAAAGAACAGGAGCGCAGGACTTGATCTCTCTGCTACTGCTGTTTGAATGGACTTCACTGTGTACTTCTGCAGTTTTACTCACAATAAGAGAGAAAATAAATATTTTCCACAGTTGAATCCCGTCGCTCAGCGTTGTTAACTGCTTTAAACCAATTCTGCTGTTGAAAAAGTCTCAAGAGGTCAACACACTCACCCGTCACCTCGGGGTTGAACCGCTCTCTCAATCATGGTCGTGTCCTGTTGGGGGGTAAAGGACAGTGGAAGATGAGACGTCATCTTACAAAATAAACTCCACCACAAAGTTGTTTCTTTTGGAAAAAACGCACAACACAAACTGCAGCAGCAACTTTCACCTGAAGCAGGAAAAGAAGTCTCGAGGTCAGCAGTCAGTGCTCACAGAGAGGGTACCTGACATCTGGATGCAGGACAGGACGCTGATGCCAGCCAACATGAGGACGCTCATGACTCCTGAGGCTCTCAGCAGACAAACTTCAAGTCGCCCTGTGAACGTCTCCTGGTTTGGAAAACAGAACACATCAGGAAGACCAATTCTGATGTGCACATTTCACGTCTCAAACCCCACCAGTAGGTTCTGGACGAGGAAGTAGCGGGTTGTGTGGAATGGCAGGCCTTCGTCCAGTAACAGTATGAGTAGCTGCAGTGGGGAGATGTGTCGTTTTATTTTTGTATTTTAACCAAGGGGAGCACCATGTTGTACTTTCGCCCAGGGCCTGATAGCTCTTTGTGCCGGCCCTGGGTTCAGCTATTGAAGCAAGTGGTCCTGTTTTCTTCTTGTTGTTGTGGTTTTTGACAAATCATAAAGGATAACTGGATTAGTTTCTTCCTATGGTGGCAAATTAAAGGCTCTCAGCTATATTTTCTTATATAAGCAGGCCGGCGTGAGGTATTTAAAGGCAGCCTGATATCCGTATAAGGGAGCCTCGGGTTGGTGCTGCGCCTGTGGGCGGTGGGGCGGTGCCTGCTCGCCCGCCCTGCTTTCCCCAGTCTGCAGCGGCCGGAGCTCTTCGACACAGAAATGGCGGAGGGGGAACTAGATGTCGACTCGCTTATTTCTAGGCTTTTAGAAGGTGAGTCCACACTTCTGTTGAAGAATCCGCCCCTGGCTGTTTCCTCAGTGGTCCTCCAGGTTCCGTTTTAACAGCCGTTGACCAGGAAAGCCGCGGCGGTTGCTAGCGGAGTGAGGAGGACTGTCGGTAACCACTGGCGCACCTTCAGTTAGCCTCCTCCTCGCTTTCTTACCTTCTCTTTTAGCTAAAGTTACCTCCAATGTACTCATCAATGCACTTTGTATACACGTGTGTATGCGTGTGTGTGTGTGTACATTGAAGTGTAGGAGTGCTATCACGGATGAGTGCTAACAAAGTTAGCAGGAGGGCTGTTAGTCCCCCAACAGGTCAGATAGTCGGAGTCTTACTAGTTGCAGTAGTTAATGGCTTAATACGAGTATTGCCTCACTGTTGTTGCCATCATCACTTCGGAATGCAGCATACATCCAACTAGATTTGACTAGAAGCACAGCTGACGAGCTAGCTTGAGCTCCGCTGGTGGAAACTTCTTCTAAAGCCTGGTAAAGTGAAATATACTGACACATATTCTGCGCACTTGTTTGATTTTGTTAACGTATTTGAATGTGTGTGTGTGTGTGTGAGAGAGAGAGTGAGAACGAGAGAGACTGAAGACACTGTGTCTCCAAAGGGTTGAGTAGTTTGTGTTGAGCTGCAGACCTTGATGGTGTTAAACCTGCAGTCTTCACCCTGCCAGCCTTCAAATGATGTGACTTTGGTTCCATGTAGGGATGCAAGATGTGCTGGCAGGTATCCTCATATCTTACAACTGATTTCAACCCACATTTTCTGCGTAAAAACAAGTTTGTAAGCCTTTTCCATTTTTCAATACTCTAAAAACAAAGTGAATCTGTGAAAAGTATCATTTTTGTAGCTTCCAAACCATCTTCTTCCTCATCATACGCAACAAAAATGAGCAGAAAAGAAGAAACTGATGTAATTAGGTCAATATCTGCTGATGACCTACTGGTGTTATTGTGCATCATTGATTCCATGTGTTATGAGTGTTTTGTTATTGATAGGGACAGATGCAGCGCTAATTACACAGCAGTTCTGCTAGCATCACATTGATAGCTTCTGTAGGTCTTCCTTCCAATAAATGTGGCCAAAAGAGGCTGAAACGTTTGTAGAAAGTCTCTTCTGCGGATTAGAACAGCACATGAAGTGCAATAGCATCGTCTTTCATCCATTTAATGACATTTAATCAGACACAAATCATTAAAAATAAGAAGAAAAAAAAACAGTAAATAGCATCAGCATGACGGCGCCTGGAGGGCCTCGCCACTGTGTAACGGCCACACGTCAAGACCAGCGTTTCCCAGCCAGAGACTCGGGGCGAAGATGCATTCATGCAGACAGGAGAAGGGAATTGTAGTTACACAATTCCATGAAATGAGATTAATCCTAAATGCTACAGCTCTTCCTCACCGCACACACCTGTGTACACTCGGGTTAATTAAACCCAGGTAAAGCTGCTTTAACATTGATCCTGTTGTAAGTCGATGAGCAATTGTCTCTTTTTTTTGTGTGGTTTGTTTGTTGTCTCACTGCCTGAACACAGACGGGTTGAATTTGTGGCTGAGATGACGTTAAGTCATGGAAGGTTCCGGTGCCTCTGTCGCTTCTGTGGTCAGATTTAATTAGCTGGAATGCGGCTCCAGATTACTGCGTTCACGTGGGTTTCGTCTTCCAGATGATGTTGATCATCGGAGGGCGATCAATACTCGGGTCTGCTGCAGGGTCATTTGCATGGAATGCTGATTGAAGCTGGTGGAACAAAAGCTGGATGACACTATTTTTTTTTTTAACTGTTTAATTCATGTCATCTTCTTCTTCTTATCTTTGCTCATTTACGATGAGTAGCAATGTAGGAGATAATTTACAGGCTTTTACAAATGTTTTGGAAAGAAAAACATGATTTTTTTAAGATGCAAAACGTGTGTTGTGTAGTTGTTCTTACACAGACATTGACATCAGTGAATATCGACTCCAATCAATCATAAGAAAACACAGCTTGCTGCGGCAGTTTGATTCCAAGAAGTAAGATGGGAGCCCTCCAGCAGGAACCATGCAGGCTCCAGTTTAATTTCCATCTGCATTATTGTGCAGACCTCATTTTAAAAGTTTGTTTGTTCGTTTTTTTTCCAGAAATGTGTGAGCACAGGTCATTGCCATAGTAAATAAAGCAATAAGATTTCAAGAAAGAAAGAAAAAAGTTGTGTTTGGGATGATGCTGCACAAAGCAACCTAAGGACTTTCGAAGAATCCCTGTTGCTCCCGCAGCATTTGTTATGTGTTGGGTTGAAGTGTGGAACTCTGGAAATAAGGGATCTGACCAAGGTTAGCGGATCTGTCTGTCTAGCGTCACAGACGGTGTCCCAGTGTGTCGTCCGTAGATTTCGGGAGGGCAGATATTTGTCATCAGTTGATTGTCACAGACAGTCGACGTGCAGGAGATGGGGTGGTTCGTTCACAGTTTAGCAGCGCAGACTGATGAGCCTGACATGGACGGACATGTCAGTAACCATCTAGATTGACTGGGATCGGTTACATAATCGTGCTTGTTGTTTGTGATTGTCAGCTGTGCAGTTACAGCAGAGTTGTGTTGTCAACTGGGTAAAGCTACTGTTGCTGGCTGAATCTGTAGTATCCTATTTTTATGCAGAAACGAGGAAAACCTCTGGAGGAAATTGCAAGGAGCTTCTCCTGAAGGCTTCCAGATGTGAGCTCTGAATGCATCCATCTCCACTCAGCCGCTTTCTCTTCCTATCTGCAGCTAATCTGTATCCAGCTGACTACTTTGTCTTGTGAAAGTTTGCTCCCAGCAACTTTTTGGGACTGTTTGGAATTGGAACACATATTTCATCAAAATGAAAGATGTCAAAATTTCAACCATCAGCGCCCAGTGGCCCCCGCTCAGACCTGGCATGGAGACGCATCCTCAACAGTCCGACCTCAGCTCTAACTGCAGATCTGGAGCTATCGAGATTTCGCCTTTGGGTACATGTGGCCGCAGTCTTTTAGCGATGTGAAGGCAACTTTGTCCCGTCTTATCAGCTGATATTTTTAAAAAACATAAATGCGTACCGCCAAGGTCGCCAGCGGCTGCGTGTTATTGTCTGATCATTGTAATATTATTGTTCGCATCTTGGACGGCATGTTGTTGGTGTTTTTAGTGCTGCACAACTAATTCCTCCCCTGGAGAAGTTTGGTACCAGAAACTACCATGAATAAAAATGGCGCTTCACTTCCTTGTTTTGTCGGGGTCGACTTTATTGCATCCAGACCTTTAACTGCTCTGCACATGCAGTCGTGCTCCATCCAGCCAAATCACCATAATGTCCTCAAGCTGGCATGACATTCCATTTCCTTTTAAAAGATAATGTTATTAATGCCAACTGTTTGCTAAAGATGCTCCGATCTACATTCATTTTTCAGTTGTGATCCAAGAAGCAGTCATGCAGCCCGCTACTCTGTCAGGCTGTTGTTATGTTTCTGAGGACGGGCGATGGGCTGCGAATGAATCGCCTTTTGGGGGGATGAATAAGTCATCTTAGACATTCACAGTTGCAAAGAACTTGACCAAATGAGTCAGTGGGGATGTAACAGTTATCAGGTTGAAGGAAGACCATGGGAATAATCCCCAGACAGAAGTTGATCACCATGATAACCATGTGAGAGTACACCGGAGTGAGAAATCACCAGCATCGCCCATGGTTAACAGCCCCAGAGATGCAGGCTGAGCAGGTTGTTTGTGGCATAGCCCCCCCAAATAAAACCTCCTGACCCAACTAAAAGCATTCTCGCCGAAGAGCAGCTAGATGAGTGGTTCTACTGGTTTCAACTAAATCTGAGGCGTTGTTGAGATGGAAGTGTCCATCCTTCCATTTTCTATTGCTTATTCCTGTTAAGGGGTGGGGGTGGGGGTGAGGTGGGGTTCAACCTGTATCGGTCACCAGTCCATGGCAGGGCCAACACGTATAGACAGACAACCATTGGCTCTCCCAGCCACGCCTACGGTCAATTTAGAGTCTGGATTAACCTGGTCCCCTCTTGATGTCTTTGGACTGTGGAGGAAGCTGGAGTACCAGAGAGAACCCAGCAGGAACAGGGAGAACATGGAGACTCAGCCAGAAAGACCCCAGGCCCAAGCCAGGACTCAAACCTGGAACTTTCTTGCTGTGAGGCGACAGTGCTGACCACTGCACCACCGTGCCATCCGAGATGGAAGTGTCCGTGTGTGTAAATGAGACACATTATCTGGTACAGGAGGACGCTGATCATGTCGATAATCATGATTGTTCCACTCACAACAACTGTGTATGAAACTTTGGTAAGGCAACATCTCGGACTAACACCACAACTAGATTGTGGTTGCTACCAACAATGCTGCGGAATCTCCAGCCCTCCCAGCAGGTCTGAACTCTGCGAATGTTTGAGGACAAAAAAGAAAATGATGCGGCATTTGAGTTCACAGTCTTGTGGTTTTACAACAGATTAGAACCACTTACATCCCTGCTGACGAGTCCTGCAAACAAAAGATGAGCCAAGGCTGCTTCATATGCATTATACCAGCATAAACTGGTTATAACTGTCCATTATGTGCTTTGTAGTACAAGGAAAACTGTCGGTTCAGTTTGCTAAAGCGGACAGATCCGAGTGAAGATGGGCTTAGATGCAAATGCGCTTTCTCTGACTGTTGCTGGTGTATCCCTCAGCTCTGCAAAGGTTGCATTTTATTTTAAGACGTGACCTTTCACCAACACAAAGACCTCTCTCAGGCTTTTCCCTCGCTGATGAAATCATGATATCCCCCATCTTAGTTCGCTAAACAAGATTACTACTGCCTACTCTCATTTAGACCTTCAATAAATGGCCTGTCACTTGTGGTGTTCACATCCAGAAGCTCAATATTCTCTCATTAATGCATCGGGGAGTTTTGGAGGGATTTCCTTCACCGCTTCAGTAAGAGGTGGATTTCTCACTCTTTCAGGGAGTGCGAGTGCGAGCGCTGGTACAGACAGACACAGATGCACATACGGCGAATTCTCAGATCCCCTATTAAATGTCAACTGGCACAGCTGTCCCTGGTAGAAATTAACATACCCTTTGGTGACACACAACACAGTGTGGGCGAGCGACACGTACTGTAATACAGTAAACATTCAGCTCACTTGTTTTTCTCTCCTCTTTTCTTCCCAAGTATTCTGCCCGTCTCTCTTTTCTCTCAGTTTCTTTCCAGGACCCACTGGCGGTGAGAATTCAATCAATTTTAGACCAAAACACAACATGCATAAAGTTGCGAGAACATTCGGAAAACTGTTTTTGTAGCAGCATTCAGGATCGATGTGTCTGTACAGATGCTTTTGCTTCTGTAAACCTACACATTTTGTAACATATTGTGAGGACACACACACACACATACAAGCTCTGTGTTTATTTATACAGCACATTTTATACCCATGGCAACACACAGTGCCTCACAATGAAAAGAAAACATGAGAAATACAATAAATCAATGAAAAGAACAAAAAAACGCTAAAGCAAACTGGCTGATTTTGGGCTGTGGTCTGTCTGTAGTCTTTGGTCCCCATCAGTTAGTCCTAACGACTGGCTGAACCTGACCACCAGACAACGTGGTTTACAGTCTCTGGCCTCTTCATTGGCCTGTTTCTGGCCCGCTCTCATCTGTCATTGTCAATGCAAAGACTTAATTTTCTGTTTTGTGACCTTCGTTTGCTGTATTTTGAATGAGTGTTGAAGGGGAAGTTGTATGACGGTGTCTGACTTACCAAAAGCATCAACTTTCTGCTGGCATCATTGTTCAGCCGTGGTTCTGGTTCACATGAAGCTCTGTCCCTGCAGCACACATTCAATATATGTAATATGTTGCTTTTGTGCATCTTCCAGGTTTGTGGATTTTACATGAAAGTTATGAGCACGTTCAATCTTTTATGGTATTTGTAGAAATCCTTCCGTTGTCGTTGCACGAGGGACATTAGCATGCCTCGGCAAGACTCGAGACTTCCTCCCCTGCATGTTTGCGTTCAGTTTACAGAACCAGACATGTTTGTTTGTTTGTATATCCATACTGGTCTCCTTGTCCTCCTCACTGCTGTGTTGCGTCCAAGTGCTGCTATCCAGTAAAGCCACTGCAGGCTCCAGCTCTCACACATGCCCATGCTAAGCCCACATTGGCCCAGGTTTTCATGACAACAGACCCTTTGTCCACACTGCCAGCACAGGTGGCCTGTAGTCTTTCTATGGCACAATCAACACCGTGACCCCGTACGTTGGCCAGTCAGAGGGGAGGGGCTGGATGGAAAACTACATGTTTGCGTTTTAGTTGATTTTATGGAAAAATACGCCAGCCTGTCTGTTACACGGTGTGGGTACATAAACTATCTGTAGGAGGATTTCTCTGTGCGGCAGCTGTTGAGGTACTGCTCTCAGAATGGGAGGTGCACCTGCTTGTTGTTCTCAAATTTGGGTTTCATTAGAAATATTGATATGGAATATTGAGCTGATACTGGTGCCAGCATCTGTAGTGGATATCTGTGAAAAGGTTGCTGATGTATTAATTTAATTCTGTGGCATGTGACCAGCAAATCCTGCATCGGCGGTATGTTGGAGGTTTTATTCCGCTTAAACGAGAGCTGATGGCACAGAGGCGGCTCAAAGGAAACGCTCAGCTGTCTGTAGTCATACCTGCTGCTTGCTCTTACTAATTATTTTAATAATACAAATTCGGTAAGCTTTCATGCACTTGTAAACATCTTTTATTTGGCATGTAGATTGGTTTCATTCTTGTTCATAGATTGGCAGGATTAGAATTCAAAAAAGTTAAGTACAGGGTCTAAACTTACTGTTAGCAGCCAAAAAGCATTATGCTAATTTTGATTTGCACACTGCAGGAATACATCAGAGCAACCCATTAATTTAATGGAATACACAGTCGTGTTTATATGCAGACCTACTCTTGGAACATGGAAAAGCAGCAGAATCAGTGTCGCTGAGAAATATGACTGTAGATCAGAATTCTGATTTATCCCAAGGCGGGTACGCCATGGACGTGTCGTTAGACACTTTGTTAAGTTGTGTACAGACATCTCTCCACAGGCGTGTCACAAAAACTGATGCTTTGACATCAATTCTGAAAATGTGACTGATTGTATGATTCTATGGCACTGATAACCAAAGGTGCTTGGGCGGGTAGGTCAGCTCATGGAATTATTTGAGATACAAACACATACACACAGACCGTGGAGACACAAGTGTCACCCTTGCCCAACATGGACCGGAATGTGTCCAATTAAGAGGTACTGTTCGTCAGCCGAGTCAAGCGGCTAACCCTGAAGCTAGCCGAGCTGCAGCTGCACAGCATATTAACAGAGCTGTTATTCTTACAGGAGCAACACTGGAGATAAGAACCAGTTGTGTACGTGATGTGTTTGTCTCATTTTAGTGACAAGCTGCTCCCTCTGAGACTGTTGGTGCAGCAGGGCTTAACTTTGGAACGCATTGAGTTCATTGTATTGTAGATGGTTTTAGGTGAGTGAAGTTGTTTGGGGAAATTCAGGGTTATCGGAACTGTGTTGTGACAACCCTGATGACCAGCCATGTTTGTGAGCTAGCCAACATCATCACATTGGAGCTGTGGAGTCATGCCTGAAGTTAGCCAGTTGCCCCTAAGTCAGCTTTTCTCACTGGCAGCAAGTAAATGTGACCAAATGTAACGTGAATAATACTCTGATGAATGAACGTGAGGAGCAGCACGACTGTCCCACTGTGTGTTGAAGGTTTTCATTTGGACCATAGTTCTTTGTCACTGCATTCTACATTGCTGTTGGCCTGCTTGTTTTTGTGGAATATGGAGGTTTGCTGCTGTCTTGCATAGTGGTCAGGCTGCTGGCGTGGCACTCTGTTATGGAAACAACAATGGTGGAGCCTGTGCGCCGGGGAGCATTCACCCCCTGGCACCAAGCATGGCTCAGAGCTCCCCCGGGCTTTTCAGCCACCCAGTTAGGCTGTCCAATAAATGGCCCATCCACTTTCTCCCTTCCATTCACTCAGTCAGTCTCCTCCACTCGGTTCCTTTTTATATTTCTCACATTTTCTGCGTCTATAGCCGTGCGTGCCTCGTGCTGAGGATCTCTGTCCCTCCTCTCATTTCAGCCTCTCTTCTGCGTCACAAAGACAACCATTCACCCGTGGCACTTAAAGGCCAACGCAACGTCAAACACAACAAGGTCCGGCTGTGTCCGGGCGTCTTTACTGGTGTTGCGAGGTGCACCGCTGACTAAAACACGCATAGTCATACTCACTTAAAATGCATGGGTGCATTTGACCCATTAGAAGTTCTTTGGGATGTTTAGAATCGGCAGTTTTGCTAAACCCATCATTGGCGAGAAGGTGGTGGTGGTGGTTGGGCGGGGGGGGGGGGGGGGGGGTTGGTGCTGTCCCACGGTCCTTCAGAAGTGAGTTTTATTTGGCCAAAAATCCTCAAGTCAAAGATTTTGTACTCTGGAGGAGAATATTGAAATTAGTGATGATCAGCTGATGACTGATGTTATAGATTCTGTTCATCAAACTCAACGTTTCTCTTTTGACTTCACTCAGATTTATTATATTTACTGACTTTTTCGTTGTCTTTCCAATAAGATGTCGAACGTATTTAACAACTTTGTCCCTGAGTCGTTGCGATCACTGCTCTCAATGAGCCCTTGTATTCAGAGAATACTCCATCTCTCCTGACATCAACTGGATTAACTTTTCTATGTGGCGTGTTTTGAGTGGGCACTGCTTGTATGTCAGTCAGCGTGTTTACGTGATGCAAGATTAAGTTGTTTTGTGTGTTAGTGTGATTTAAACTGAACTTTTAAAATGCGTTTAAACGTGTTGGTCTGATCTAAGTTGGACTGACGCACCCAGATTTCATAGCTGGAGTTGAACGACTTCAGCAAGTTCACGCTTGAATCAGTCTCTAATCAGCATGGCGCTCTGCGCATGTCTGGTAGGATCCACTGTGGTGTTTAACCTGCAAAACCAACAACGTAAAGCCAAGGGCAGTATTCTCATGACAAGCGGAACTTTGGTGGAAAGTTCTGGACAAAGCTACAAATACAATGCTGTCTGGCTTCAGGAGTCATCTGTTGTTGTTGTTGAAAAATTCTTTGATTTGAGTCCGTCTTTCGAGATGCGCGTCACTGGTTAACTTGTTTTGGTTTGTGACCGAAAACTTAAACCGAAGAAACACTGACCTGCACCAGTTGGAAGGAGGCATACCGCCACCTTGTGTTGTGGAGCCCTTCTTACTTTCAGCAATAAACCAGTTTTTCCTGATAAAGAATTTGCCATTTGTCTATTTCGTTGAAATGACTGAACTATAACCGTTGACCTACTGCATCCAGACATAGAGTTTTGTGTGTGTGTGTGTGTGTGGCCAAACAAAAAACAAGCGCACAGACAAAGGGCCACACTGAAATAAGTTTTGAATGGTTTCATAAGAAGTTTACTTTAAAAAAAAAAATACTGTAAACTCAGTTATCACAGTAGTTTGGTTGATCTCAGCATTTGGTCTCCTGTTTATATGAATGTGCTTACGCAACTCCAGCAGCCAGTACATCATCACGGACCTTGACTCTGAAGTAGAGACCTGGTCCAACTAGTCTTGCTCTCTCCCTCCACCAGATACAACAGGGCCTTCAAGCACTCCCTCCCTGCCCTGACAGCCTACTTCCTCCTCCCTCCATAGAGTAACACCCATATATAGTAATAACCTCAAGAAGCAGCCTGTCTGATCCACTCATCTCTCTGGCTCGTGAACACTGTTCAAATGAACTCTGCCCTTTTAAAATAAATGGAAAAATAGCTACCCTCCTTGACCCTTGAGTAAGAGGCCTTAAACCAGGGAAGAAGGGAACGGGAAGGGGAAAAAATGACCAAAAAACAACAACCTGAGTTTCAGAAAACTACTTTCCTGTTAGATTTTTAATGAAAATTTTCTGTGTGCGCCTGCACTGGTTGTTCTGTGTGGTAACTTGGCTGTCATAGTTTGCACGTGACCGTCTGTCAGGGTGCAGCGTGCGTTGAAACGGCTCTCTAGTGTGGCTCATGGTGCAGCACAATGTTGGGTTGGGCTGAATCCTCAGAAATATTTATTGAATGAACCTGCCAAACACCAGTCAGTTGGACTTTTATTTATTGGGTTGTAGCAGTTTTCACGGCATACACCATTGAGAAGACTGGTAGTTATCATAGTGCAAGAGGGATGCACCATAATACCGGCACATCACCGGTAGCAGCACTTAATGGATATTTTTTTAAAATATCAATATCATTCTAAAGCCTGATAGTTACATCTCTCAAGTATCATTATCAGTGCTCATCATTTGCCTTTTAGAATGAGGGAACAGTGTGTGAATGTTCTGGAAATAAAGAGAAACTGTTTTTTTAGCAATCGCAATGTTTACGTGTGTTTTTCAGGATGGAAAAATCATATAAACTTGTTAATGCACACAATGTCGACACACGTGTGTGCTCTTCTTCTCAAAGGCTGCTCCCTGCGTGACAGCAGCCTTGGAGAAGAAGAGCATGTTGACTGTAAGAATGAACACCACGGCTGTCGCAAACATCCTGGCTCTATCTGGACGTTTAGAACCAACCTCGGCTCTGAACGCTGTGGATTCAAATGCCTGTCAGGAGCCTCATGCACTGCAGTCAGAGTTGTTAAAGATTTAAAGGCCTCTGAGCTGCCTGAAATGCCGTGACGTCTGTACAGGTCCTCACGAGGCTAAAGGTCGAGACAAGAATGGCACCCTAAGATACCTCGAGGAGAAGAGGGAGAGGTGAAGGATGAGGAGGACGAGTTCTGGGAGCAACAGAAGGAGGCTACAGCAAAGGGATGTGTTACAGTTCTGCTGCAGTTGGAGAAAGAGGCACAGCATGCCTCCCTAAACTAATGCTGCAACAAACAATGAATCCAGTTGATTGAAGCACTCAGTTTTGAAACTCTGACATTTAACATCACCTGTTTTTTGTATTTTGTTCTCCTGTTTATTCTTGTTTCTAATACTTAAATTGTAGAATATTGAGCTGAATGTTAGATATGAGCGGCGCCGTATGGTTGAAGTTTACTGTCATGATTACTGACGTCAGTGAGCTAAAGTGACTTGCCTTGTTGTCCTTGTCACGCGGGACAATTTAAAATCTTTAAAACTAATAATATCTCACCCAGAAGCCATCCACTGGACATCCTGCCACCTTGTAGGCTCCCCCCCCCCACCCCCCGTGCTGTTTTACAGGACCAGTGGCTCGGGGTTGATCCAGGCCACCTTGTCCACATGCATCTGTGCGTCATGTAGTATTTGCACGTAAATGGAATGAAAAATGCTTTCTGTTAGGAGTCCAATTCATTCTTCGATGGTGCTGTGATACCAGTGGGAGTGCAGTTAATAGCTCCAGTTGCATGATGGAAACTGACTCTCGCTGCAAATATACTTTTTATACCTGGCTGACAGGAGGATGACCCCTCGCTGCTGCCATGCCGCAGCTCACAAAACCCCTCAAGGGGGCATAAGAACTTTATTCATCCATTTCTAATGCAACACTTGGGTAAGTCAAAATACAGAACCATGGAAACATGGAAGTTGGAGGTGAAAGAGTTTTTCATGTGCTTCAATGTGGTAAACACCCAGTATTGTATAAAAGTGCCTTGGCTAAAGTTTCCTGCATATTTCACTTTGGTGTTATACATTTGTTGCATATTTTCACATTTAGAAGTTTTGTTTGCCAGCCTGAGAAGCCACTGTGTGTGTGTGCGTGTGTGTGTCTCTTGTAGCCTGTCCTCCATTGTTGTCAGATGCAGTACATGTTAGTATGCAGGGTGTGGGTTGGTGCTAATGCCACTTTATATACAAATCAGCTCTTTTCCTCCCGGGATACAACAGCAGCTCCATTCACCAACACCTTGCAGGCTGAAAAATGGTCTTGCTGGGTTGCTATGGTGATCAGATGTGTGTGTGTGTGTGTGTGTGTGTGTGTGTGTGTGTGTACCACGTCCTGCTTGCTGTAGCTCATGCTCTGTCTCTCTCTCTTCAGCGGAGGAGCTGCAGTGCAGTGGTGACCATAGACCGTTTAATGTTGTAGGCGTAGCCTTCGTGATGTCACCCATCGGTGCACTGACCACCGCTATCTGGCTCTTAAAGAGAAGTGACTCTATGTGGATGAGAGGGTCAGACACCATGGTGATGAATCGCTATGCCTCTGTTCAGACGGACGGTTCAGACTGGTGGTGGTTTGTTCAGTCAGCTCAGTTCAGTCCATCAATATGCGTCTCATGAGCTGGCACCCTGAGAACGTGCAGAGTTTGAGCTAGCTACAATATGCCTAGCGGAACTGACAACTACAGCTGATATTTGCTAAATATCTTCAGGGGAAGTGGAAATGTCTTAAGAGTTGTGGCACCTAGCTAGCACCCGCTAACACCCAGACGTTCAGTACCAGGTGGGACAACCCTGCAGGAGACACTGCTACTTATCGGATCAGCGCTGAGCGGCATCAATGGGAACATAAAAGCTGAGTGAACGCGGTAATTCTTCTGTAGGCTCATGTCTTCTCTGCTACAAGGTCAAGCAGATCTTCTCTCCAGTGCCACGTTTGTGGCGTTGATTGAGATGCACCAGGAAAGAACTCCTCGTCTCCTCGCAGTGGGAACAGGAACGGTTTTTAACGGGTTCACCGGGGTCTGAAAACCCTGTGTGTACACGGGCATGTGCAGTGGGAGGGGCTGTGACACCCAACGGTAGTTTATCTGTCTTCACGCTTCCTCTCCAGGTGGTGGTCTTGACCCGTCCTGATTTTAAAGGGTGAGTGTGTGTGTGTGTGGGGGGGGGGGGGTGTCTTTGTCTGAGATCAAGAACTTCAACTACAATGCTAAGGCTATATTTAATAAAGTCTTATCAAAACAGATCGCCTCGAACTTGATCCCTCAGCTGTCACTCCCACCACAGCCTAGCAGGTGACTTGTCTGCTGCTTATCTGCGTCCTGTCAACATGCGCCAGAGTTTGTCTGTTAACCACGGCAGAGAATGTCGGCGCCAACGCCACAGGAGAGTGGAGCTCACACCTTGGTTGCACCTGTTCAGCTTCCACCAGTATCTGTTGAGGGGAGGTGGTGGGAAACACTTAGCTCCTCCCCCCCAAGCCTGCAGTGGTTCAGTCTGAAGTCAAGGTCACTGGATCACTGTGTGTGTATGAATGTATGTTTGTGTTTTTTGTGTGTGTGTGTGAGAGAGAGAGAGAGAGAGGTGACAGGGAAATTGATGAGACTTGTGTGTGTCTTTGCTGGAGTCCATCTTTGCCTCCGCTTAACCACAGGATGAAAGGGGATCCCAGGCATGTGAGATCAACATTGCTGGTGTGTGTGTGTGTGTGTGTGTGTGTGTGTGTGTCCTATATCAGGCATCTCCGTCAGTTGAGCCTGCTGCCAGACCTGAACGCACGTCATCAGAGCTGGAAGGGAGGGGTGTGAAATCACTCTCCACAGTCGACACACATTTCAGTGCACACAGACACTTGCTTGTTTATTGTGCTCAGTGAAGGGTGTGTGTGTGTGTGTGTGTGTGTGTGTGTCATGTTTATATTTGTAAAGGCTGTGTCTAAAGGAATGGAACTAATAATTACACACAGAAAAAAAGCTAATTTTGCTCATGATGTGCTTTTTTTTACTAATATTTTTTTCTGGTGAAATCTGAAAGATTTAGGTTCGTGTTCTACCCTTTGAGTCAAGTGTGTGTGTGTGTGTGTGTGTGTGTGTGTGTGTAAGTTTGGCTGCGGTAGATGGAGTCTTTATCGATTTTGGCTTAAAATGGCAAGGTCATGCACACTGTTGTCTTCGAGACGCAAACAGCTCACTTGTAAATGCAGGCAGCGATTTTGCGAAGCGATTAGGCGGACTTGCATGTATCATCAAGATCATGAGACTTTGATGACGGACATTAGACGCTTGCGCCATGTATGATCGTGTAGAAACATGTAATTGTGATTGTGTTCATCTTAATTTCACACCCTTGTGATGTTTTGTGGCACCTGTAAAGGTAGACCATGATGTTTCCCAGACTGCAGTTCAATAGGTGGCGCTGTTGCATGTTGAAATGTCATGTCGTTACTGTGAGTCGGTGTTAGAGGGAGAGTATGGCTATCTGAGTTAAAGAGCGGGGCGGCATGGCTCTAACATTGCTGGTTTGATCCTCACTTCCCCTGGTGACCATGTCCAAGTGTCCTTGAGCAAATACTGACCTGCTCCTGATGGCCCACAGACTGGTGACCTGTCCAGGGTGAACCTCGCCTCTCACCCCAATGTCAGCAGGGATAGGCTCCACCCCCCCTGCGACCCTCAGTGGCTAAGAGGTATAGAAAATGGATGGATGGACGGAGTTAAAGAGCTAACGGAAGTGGTTGAATTTGAGCTCAGGCAAGGTTTCGTTAATCTGATCTGATTAGGACTGAAAGGTTAAACATAGCATATGAAGTGGAACAATCTGTCTCTCACGCAAATTGTGTGGAAACGTCCAGGTTTAGGTGAGTCAAAGTGACCCGCCCACATAGCTTACAGTCAAATATCACTATGATATACTATTTTCTGAGCTGCAGCAACCAGCTGCACTTTTTAATCCTCTTGCCTTCTGCCTTCAAGAGACACACCTATGTCCAAGCCATACTATGTCTTTCAAGAATTACTCAATGTTTAATGCTTATGACCCAAATGTTCAGCGTCCTTCTGGTGGGGCAGCTGTATTAGTACGAAATGACATAATTCATAGTCATCTTGTAGTCACTACCCATTTACAAGTAGTGGCAGTCCGACGAACACTTCGTAAAGTAGTTACCTTGTGTTCTATCTATATTCCACCTGATGTCACAGTAACTTTGCAGGACCTGGACAATTTAATAGCACAACTGCCTCCCCCATATATGCTTTTAGGAGATTTTAATGCTCATAATCCTGCATGGGGAGGAAACAATTCAAATGCTAAAGGAAAGGCTATGGAGGACTTTATCACTAAAACTGACTTATGCCTGTGGAATGATGGATCTTTTACCTGTTTACATCCGGGCCATGGAACACACTCAGCAATTGATTTATCCATATGTGATCCTGACCTTTTGCTTGACTTTTCCTGGCGACCACTGGATGACCTATTTGGGAGTGATCATTTCCCCCTGATCATGTCATCTACAGAAGCAGACGCACAGGTAAGACCCCCAAGGTGGCAGCTTCAAAAAGCTAACTGGAGTCTCTTTCAATACCGTTGTGATATCCAACTGGGTCACCTACCCCAAGATATTGACAATCCTGTCGATAACTTCACTCAAACCTTGATCTCTATTGCAGAGGAAGCTGTCCTAAAAACTTCAGGGAAGCCCCACCACAGGTCTAACGTGTGGTTTAATGATAACTGTAAAAAGGCCATTGATGCCCGGAAAAAGGCAGAGAGGGTGTTCAACAAGCATCCAACAACAGCAAATCTTACCAGATTGAAAATTTCACGAGCCCAAGCACGCAGAACTATTAATGATGTAAAATCACAAAGCTGGAGAGAGTACATTTCAAGCTTTGCAAGGGATGCATCCTCAAAAAAGGTCTGGAGTTTCATTAGAAAGATGAAAACTAAAGGAGGAACTGTAAGAGTTCAACATCTAAAATGTCACTAAGGTCTTTTGACATCTAAGCAAGACATTGCTAACAAACTTGCAGAGACATCTGAAAAGAATTCCTCTGTGGAAAACTGTCGACTTTAATTTCAAGGCGTGCGCAGAAAGGAGGAGGCAAAAACCCTGAATTTCTCATCAGACAGCATGAAACCATACAACCAGCCTTTCTCAATGGATGAACTTCTATGTGCTATAAGGAACTGTCATGATACTGCAGTGCTATCTCATCTCCTGGCAATATTTAATGTGATTTGGGAATCAGGAAAAGTACCCAAGTCCTGGAAGAAAGCGTTTATCATTCCCATTCCAAAACCTGGCAAAGATCATACTGATCCCACCAACTATCGTCCTATAGCCTTAACCAGTTGCCTGTGCAAAACTATGGAAAGAATGGTGAATAAAAGACTTGTGTGGATGTTTGAATCAGAACAGCATTTGAGTGCATTTCAATGTGGCTTCAGGCAAGGAAAGAGCACATTGGACCACCTTATTAGACTGGAGGCCTACATACAGGATGGATTTATCAGAAAAGAACATGTAATAGCAGTATTTTTTTACCCTGAAAAGGCGTATGATACCACTTGGAAATATGTTTTTTTAAAGGACTTGCACTGCATGGGGTTCAGAGGTCATCTGCCCATTTTTATCTCCAATTTTCTGTCTAATAGACTTTTTCAAGTTCAACTACAACAAGTACAACTTTTTCAACACCTCATTTGCAAGAACAAGGAGTTCCTCAAGGAAGCATCCTCTCTGTCACCCTATTCAGTGTTAAAATCAATAGCATTGCAAAAGAAATCAATCGAAATCTTTTCTGCAGCCTGTATGTTGATGACCTCTGTATTTGTTATAGAGGGAAATATATGAGTACAATCGAAAGACAACCATTGAAAATGGCTTCAAGTTTTCTAAATCCAAAACTGTTTGCACTCATTTTTGCCAACTGCGAACTTTACATCATGAGCCACTGCTGTATATGGATTGTGCCGCAATCCAAGTTGTGTAAGAGGATAAATTCCTTGGTCTTATACTTGACAATAAATTATCTTTTATTCCACACATGAAGACTCTTAAAAAGAGATGTTTTAAGACTTTGGACATTTTAAAAGTACTGGCAAAGACCAAGTGGGGGGCAGAGTGGACTGTACTGCTACGCCTGTATAGAGCACTTGTGAGATCCCGTTTGGACTATGGGAGTATTGTTTATGGATCAGCTAGAAAATCCTACATTATGATTCTGGATACTGTTCATCATCAAGGTTTGAGACTGGTCCTTTGGGGCCTTTAGAACCTCACCAGTGCAGAGTCTTTATGTGGAAGCAAGAGAACCATCCCTTCAATTGCGACGCTTGAAACTTGCTCTACAATATGCAGTCAAAATCAAAGGGAATAGAGAGAACCCTGCATACTCCACTGTCTTTCAACCACAGTATTTTGACTTTTATGAGACTAGACCAAGGTCTATCAGACCTTTTGGATTAAGAATTAAACCTTTCCTTGAGGGTTTGAATGTTGATCTAGATGGACTAACATCTTCTCACCTTTGTTCCATTCCCCCTTGGACCTCGAGACAACCTGTAATTGTGCAGGACTTGAGTCACAGAAAGGAATCTAGCACACACCCAAACGAGTACCAGAGTTGCTTCCTTGATGTAAGACAGCGCTTCCCTTTGCACACTCCAATCTATACTGACGGCTCAAAAACAGATACCTGTGTGTCCTCAGCAATGGTAGTCGCTTCTAATCAGTGTGGAATACGCTTCCCAAATCTGTGCTCTGTTTTTACAGCCAAAGCCCAGGCCTTGCTCTTAAGTCTTGAATACATTGAAGAGTCCAATCTACAAAAATCCTTGATTTGCACAGACTCTCTGAGTTTTTAAAGACTGACCACCCCCAAATTACCAAAATACTTGAAAAAGTGGATCACCTAACTAAACTCGACCTGGACATTATTTTTTGCTGGGTCCCTGGCCATGTGCGCTTGCGTGGTAATGAAAAGGCAGATAGTGCTGCTCGAGGAGCCCTGAATGAAGAGATTTCTGAATGCCAAATCCCTGTCTCTGATCTTAAACCTGTTCTTTGGTCCTACATCGTGACAAATGGCAAGCTGAATGGAATAACTGTGTTGGAAATAAGCTGCAAGAAATATGTACTACTGTGAAAAAAGTGACAACTCGATCATTTTCATGCAGACATGATCAAGTTGTCTATACAAGGTGTAGAATTGGACATTCTAGACTCACTCCTGGATTTTTTTTAAAAGAAGATACTATAGTAGATATTTTTAATAAGGTCCCACCTTTAAAGGTTTTAAAGTTTTGAAAGGTTTTTTTTGTTTTTTTTCCCCTTGTTTCATTTATTCACACTTTAATTGAAGACAACATTGACATGATGATGTGAGATCTTTAGTTTTTAATTTAGGGACACATAGAACAACTGCAGCACAGCTCGACTGATACTAAGGCGGGTGTGAGGGTCCTCTAGAGGAGATCGGCCACGTTCATGGGCATCTCCTCGATGACGGTGTCATAGTAGGTCTCGATGTCCTTCAGGGTTCGCCGGTCCTCTTTCCTCAGCAGAGTGATGGCGGTCCCCTTTCGTCCAAAACGACCACTTCGACCGATCCTATGCATATAGCTGTCCCGGCTGGACGGCAGGTCGAAGTTTATCACCAGCGACACCTGCTGGACGTCGATACCTCTTGCCAGGATATCCGTGGCGATCAGCACTCTGCTGGAGCCCGAGCGGAACTCCCGCATGATCAAGTCCCGTTCTCTCTGCTCCAGTTCAGAGTGGAGGGCCGAGACAGTAAATCCTCTGGCCTGCATCTCTCTGGTCAGGTGTTCAACCTTCCTCCTGGTATTTACGAATACGATGGCCTGTGAGATGGGCAGACAGGAGTAGATATCGCACAGCGCATCGATCTTCCAGTCCTCTCGCTCCACATCAACGTAGAACTGACGGATGCCCTCCAGGGTCAGTTCCTCCTTCTTCACCAAGAGTCTGACAGGATCCCGCATGAACCTCTTGGTGACATCCAGCACCTCAGCCGGCATGGTAGCAGACAGCAGAATTACCTGAGCTCTGCCTGGAACCTCCTGGAAGATGTCGTAAATTTGTTCCTTGAAGCCTCTGCCCAGCATCTCGTCGGCTTCGTCCATCACAAACACCTGGATGTACCGAGAAGAGATGTGTCTGCGACCGAACAAGTCCAGGACTCGGCCTGGGGTTCCCACCACAACGTGAGGGGGTTCAGCCCTCAGCTTTTGGCCTTCTCTGTGGATGTTGGTCCCTCCAATACAGGCGTGGCACCTGACTCCCATGTAGTCACCCAGAGCCAGCACCTCCCTCTGGATCTGCTGAGCCAGCTCCCTGGTGGGGGCCAGGACCAGAGCCTGAGTGGCCCTCTGTCTGATGTTGATCTGCTGAAGTATGGCAATTGCGAAGGTGGCGGTCTTCCCAGTGCCAGACTGGGACTGAGCGATCACATCATAGCCCTTGATGCACGGTATGATGGCCCTCTGCTGGATAGCGGTAGGCCTCTCCAGTCCCAAGGCATAAATCCCCCGCAGCAGATCCCTGCGCAGGTGCATCTTGTCGAAACTGTCCACACTCTGGTTCCAGTTGCTTTCGGTGAAGCTCTCTCGGCCATTGTTCCGCCTCTGATGCTTAGTGGCCATTATTCCAAACAAGTCTGAATGAGGGGAATGTCACGTAGTCCCGCTTGATTGGCTGGATGAGATAAATGTTGTTGCTGTGATAAAGCACCAACACCAAGGATGAGATGTCCTGCCTGATGAAGCTGAGTGTGCTCTTTTATTGTTTTTCTAACTTATGCTCCTTTGACGTGTCACTGTGGGTTCACACTCGGAATTCTGAGGTTCAATGATGTCATCAACTTTGATCTCTGAGCTCTGATTTCAACCAGGGACTGTGATCTCTGAGCTCTGATTTTTTTTTTTTTTTAACCTGTCCTGTTCAGTAGCTGGGGCAAGCAGCATCAATGTTCCTGGTGCCTTGTTGTACTGAAGTAGTTTTACTCTGCATAGGAGGAATCTGATAATCTCCTCCTATTGCCATTTATGTTTAATTTTATTGGGAATGGTTTTGGTTCATTGATAAAGCTACCGGACTGAGGCTCAGGAGTGGATAGGAAGAGAGAACAGGGACAGGATAGGGAAGACAAGGGGGAGGGGGGAGACAAAAACAACAACAGCAATAGCAGAAAAAAACAAACAAAGAAAAAGTAACAACAACAACAGAGAGGAGAAAAGAGGAAAAAAAGGGAAAAAAACCTGGGTTGCAGGCTTACCATTTGGTTTAATATAATTTTTAGATAAATGTCTGAGTGTGTTGATGGGTCAGTTGTGCGCCGCATGCGTGTATGTGTGTATACGCGTGTGTATGTGTGTGTGTGTGTGTGTGTGTGTGCTACGGTTCGAGCGATCCACCGCACAACAGCAAGGGCCACGACCAACCCCAGCCCAACCACCACGCCGACCCCCCCCCCCCCCCCCCCCAAGAGCACCGGCCAGGCCCCCAGGTCTGCAATGGTGCAGTTAGCAAAGGAGGCAGCACTGAACCCACTCCCTGCCCCAGCTGCCCCCCCATCCCAACATGGGTGCAGGGTGCGTGTTGTGCATGGGAATGTAGATGTGATGATGTGGATGACTAGAATGTAGTTAAAATTGGGGGAGGCACCCAGGGCATGGGAGCTCCGCCGGTTGCAGACGGCAGAGTCTCCCAGTACATCCTCATGCACTCCCCCAAGCCCTAAATGTCTACGATGTTATTAAAATTGGGGGGTCCAACCCCTCAAGGCCTAGTGTCACATGAGATGTGATGTGATGGGACAGAGAGGCGATGATAGGGGCTGAGGAATGGGCCAGACCTGCAGGGGGCCAACTTCCAGACTGGCCCGGCTGACCACCCCGTCACCACTGCAACCAGCCGACAGGGAGTCTAGCCTACATGGTCCAGGGGTCAGATTGGAGCACCAAGGGGCACTGTCCGGAGATCCGGTCAGAGGGTCCACCACCGCGCAGTGCGAGGGCAGGGAGGGCCCAGGCCCCCGGTGCACAGTGGAATCCCCAGCCAGAATCCCATGGTCAGGGCCCCCAGTTCGATCAGCATCAAGGAGGTCAGCCCCCATCCCTCAGACGTCCCCCAGCATCCTCCCATTGTCCGGGAGTGGCGGCAGTCCAGGACATCGCGCCAGGGCCCAGCCGGCCCGAGGACGGGCCGAGGTTAGCAAATCCCTCCAAAATGTGGGTGCGACCCCCCCAGGGGAGCGGCAGGGTCCCAGGCCAGCAAGTCCCAGGTACCAAACAATCCACCTCTACCTCCCTCCCTCCTGACCCCCCTCCCTCTCCAACCCCCACCTAACCTTCCTTCCCCACCCTCCTCCCAGCGTCTGGGGGCAAACATGCCCCAGCAGCCACGGCAGGCCCCAGCCAGTGCCTGGGGTCCAGGCGAGCACAGCCCCCCCACCGCAGGACCCCGCCAGGGGACTGGCGCGAATCCCCGGCACCAGGGCCCTGGGCCCCCGCCCCCCCCCCCCCCCCCATACGGGGTGGAGGCCCCGACCCAGCCCAAGTACCCCCAACCTCCAATCCCACAGGGTGCCGCCATGATAGGGGAAGCCGCCCCCACGCCCCCCACACCATCCCTCAACAGGCGAGACCCAAAGCAGCCCCAGAAGGCAGTAACCCCGGGCCCACCAGCCCAGCGAGCCACTGGACACCCAAGGTAGCCAGCGTCCATAGCCACCCGCCCCGGGGCCAGAGCCACTAAGCGCAGTCCCCCCCATCAAAACTATGTGATGGATTTAATTATTGGGGACCAGATTTGTTCGAACTCTGACCATCAACTTTCCTCCCAAGCAGACATTCTCTCCATGGAAATGTGGTCTAATAAAAGGTTTCTATATTGAGTAATGCTTAGGTTGTTCTTGGATTTCCAATTAATCAGGATGGCCTTCTTTGTGATGCTTAGAGCAGTGAGAAGCATGCAGGATTTGTTTACTTCCATATTAACATTAGTGAGGTCACCTAGCAGACAAAGTGAGGGGGAGATGGGGATGGGGTACCCTCACCACCGTGATAGGTCTTTACAAACCCTCTGCCAAAAATTGTTAACAGGTGTACAAAGCCATATAGCATGCAGATAGCAGTCTGGTGAGCCAGTCGCACAATATAATGTTTGTTTGTGTGAGGCCCATCTGGAACATCCTTTGTCCTGTGTAGTGTGTTCTGTGGAGAACCTTGTAATTTATTAATTGTGGGTTACCACTGCGAATCATTCTAAATGTGTTGGAGCAGATTTGTATCCAAAAGTTAGGGTGTGGGTTGATCGACACATCTCTCTCCCATTTGGATGAAGGAATAGAGATTATAAATTCTGTTGTTGAAACTATTGAGTTAATTTTAGACAGTAGTTTAGGGGGTGAAATTTGTAAAAAATCTGTTATTCTAGGTGGAAGCTCTAAGTCTAACTGGGTAAGGTCAAACTGTGCCTGTATTTTAGATTTGAGCTGAAGATATTCCAGAAATTTGTTTTTGTCAATACCATAATTTGCTGTAATTTGGTTAAATTCTATGAATGCTTTGTCTTGGAAGATATGCTCTAGATTTTTAATCCCTTTATTGGCCCATGCAGCAAAATGTATTGTTTTTTTATTTTGCAGGAGGATTGTTCCAGATAGGTGTGAGCCTGCAAGGGGTGTTCGAGAGCCCATTGCTTTTGAGAAATTCCCACCAGGCTATGAGGGTGTTGCTGATGCTAATGTACTTAAAGCAGCTGTGATGCTTGATAACAGGGCTGATAAAAGGGAGATCAGAGATTTGGATTTCTTTGCAGAATGTTTGTTCAATATCGTGCCATGCTTGGTCTAATGAGTTTGGCTTTAACCATTTTAGTATGAATTGTAATCTATTGGCCAAGTAGGAATTATAAAAATTTGGTAGTTCCAAGCCACCATAGTCTTTACTCTTTTGTAAAGTCTTTAAACTTATCCGTGGTGGCTTAGCTTTCCAGAGAAATTTGGAGATGTTAGAGTCAAGTGTTTTGAACCAAGTCCGGGGAGGCTGGGACGGAACCATCGAGAAAACATAGTTGATTTTTGTCAAGATCATCATTTTCACTGTTGTTATTCTTCCCATAAGTGATATAGGTTGTGTGCGCCACCGGGTGAGGTCGTCCTCTATTTCTTTATTTAGGGCGGTATGATTTAGCTGTGTCAAGTCAGACAGTTTGGCAGAGATGTTGATGCCCAGGTATTTAATGTTCCCTGGCCGTAGTGGTGCAGCGAGCGTACTCTGGAAACCTGAGTTGATGGGAAGAACAGTTGACTTGCTCCAATTAAGAGTAGTCAGAAATGGTTGAGAATTTGTCAATGAGTGCTATCGTTTCAGGGAGAGATGATTGTGCATTCCGTAGGAAAAGTAATACATCATCAGCATAAAGGCTTATCTTATGGATCACATTTGTAGTGTCAATTTCCTTGATGTTGTTGTTTTGCCAGACTGCAGCTGCGAGTGGCTCTATGAATATAGCAAAAAGGGAAGGGGAAAGTGGACAACCCTGTCTGGTTCCTCTTTGGAGAGAGAAGCTTGGAGAGCTTTGATCATTTGTTCTGACACAAACACTGGGAGTGCGTTAAAATGTTTTGATCCAGTTTACAAAGTTATCGCCAAACCCAAACTTTTGTTATGCGGTGAGGAGAAAATTCCAATTTACCCTGTCGAATGCTTTTTCTGCATCTAGGGAGACAATTATGGCATCCTTGCTCTGACTGTTACAGTCGTCTATCAGGTTGATAAGTCTACGTGTGTTGTTGGTAGAGTGCTGTCCTTTAATAAACCCGGTCTGGTCAGGATGTATTATGTGAGGTGTTACTTTTTCGAGCCTTCTAGCTAGCGCCTTGCAGATGACTTTAATATCTGCATTTATAAGTGATATTGGACGATAGCTTGATGGAAGTGCTGGGTCTTTGTCCGGTTTAAGGAGAAGGCTAATAATCGCACGGTTCATGTCGGGTGGAAGGATCGAGGTTTCCTGTATTTCAGTGAACATTTTGTAGAATATTGGTGCAAGCTCAGGCCAGAACTCTTTGTAGAATTCTGCAGGAAAGCCATCTGGTCCCGAGGCTTTCTTGTTTGGCATATGTTTAAGGGCTTCTTGAAGTTCCTCGATTGAAATAGGTGACTCCAGAGCCATTAGTTGGTCTTGATTTAATTTTGGCAAGTCAATTGTGTTCAGAAAGGTTTCAATGCAAGATTTGGATTGGTTAATCTCAGGTGAGTAAAGTTTTTTATAGAATTCCCTAAAAATGTAATTGATTTCTTCTGGGTCACAGGTTGCTTCCCCATTGGAGTCCTTAATGGAGGATACTGTTGCTCTTTCTTTGTTCTGTTTTAGTTGGTGTATCGCAGTGTTTTCTAAAGTGACCGTGTGGTTCACATTTATTGTTACCCAGTGAAATGTGTGATTTATCTGGACGGTTGCTGAGGGTTTTTCCAGTGCTTGTCAAATTCCCACAAGGGACTGAACTAATCTAATTAGTCTGATGGCAGAACCACACTTTCTCCTGCTTTCTCTCGTCCTGTTTTGACATCATGTCACCAAACGTTCATAAAGTGCAGATTAAGTTCAGACGTTTGTGCGATGACGCTGAAGAAAATAGTTGCAATGCCTGCAGCTTGAAGCATCAGAGGGAGCATCGAGCTTTGGAACAGCGGGGCGTCCCTGAAGCAAAAGGAAGCTCGCTGCGTTAAATCACACGTCATCAGTTGGACGCACACGTGTACATCATGATCACGCCACAGAAGTGCTTGAAAAAGCTCATATTGCTTTGCTATATTGCCAGCAGCTCTCTGGAGGTGCTGATGTCTTCAACACTGGTGTCGGCCCAGTCAGTTTTGTTTGCTGTGAGGCTCATTTGGTAGAAACGGTGCCTGTTCTGTTCTGGATGCCTGCAGATCAGCCACTTAGACCCAGACTCCGTTGACGTGGCAGGGCTGTGTGTCCCCTCATGTGAGTTGTGCACATTTAGCAAAAGCTGCACAATCACTCGTGTCCTCACCCGTCTGTGTGGGAGCCCCCGTCTCCCGTCCCCTCTTTCCCCTGCAGGCATAATGGAATATGCAATGCAGGACTAATGCCTGCAGGGGATGGGGGTGGGGGCGGGGTGCAGGTGTATTCCCACTGCATCTATTTGATTTACTCATTAAGTGGCGCTTGACGCCCACGAGGATCTCCGTCATGTTGCCGTGGCATTGGCTGACAGCTGCATTCTAGGTCAACTCAGGTTGCCAGGCAGGAGAGAAAGAGGCGATGCTGCTATTCACTGGTGTTCGCCAGCAGAAAGCACATCTGTCTGTTTACAGAATATCACCAGACAGCATCAGTCGGTAGGTTAACGCGATTTGTCGTCAGTCTGACGAAAGTTGGAGTTTTAACATGCAGGTTAGTGAACGTTGAGTGTCTAGATAAACACTCATGTTCACTTTGTGGGTGTGTGTGGGTGGCTGATACACTCCTCTCCTCTCCTGTCACCAGTACGAGGATGTCGTCCAGGGAAGATCGTCCAGATGACAGAGGCGGAGGTGCGCGGCCTCTGCATCAAGTCTCGGGAGATCTTCCTCAGTCAGCCGATCCTGCTGGAGCTGGAGGCTCCGCTCAAAATCTGTGGTCAGTAGCAAGAGCACTGCTTCCTCTCCTGGATTATCTCCTCGGTAATCTAATCCCTGCTGCCTGTCCGTCATCACAGGTGACATCCACGGACAGTACACAGACCTGCTGAGGCTCTTCGAGTACGGCGGCTTCCCTCCAGAGGCCAACTACCTGTTCCTGGGCGACTATGTGGACAGAGGGAAGCAGTCGCTGGAGACCATCTGTCTGCTGCTGGCCTACAAGATCAAGTACCCTGAGAACTTCTTCCTGCTCAGGGGCAACCACGAGTGTGCCTCCATCAACCGCATCTACGGCTTCTATGACGAGTGTCAGTACACCGCTCCCGCCAGCTCATTCATGTCCCCCTGCAGGCCAAACCTGGCACTGCACAACTTTATTTAAAACTTCTGCAGAGAGACTCCGAGTTGTTGGGAGGGAAAGTTTGTGGTGAAATACTGATAAATCTAAATGAGCTGCAGCCGTATTTGGACTATTGTCACATGATATGAAGTCAGCTGATTGAATTAAGACAGATTGCAGTTCCTCCAGAAGCACATGTGTTGAGGTTCCTGCCGAGCCTCCAGTTCCTCGGGGTAGTGCCAGCAGCTAGCAAGGAAACTAGCAGAAACTCGAATGACATCACAATAATAAAAACTACAAGAACTGGATTAAAGAATTCAATGTAGCTCCAATTTAACATGAGTCTGAAAAGCAGAGCTGATATATTTACTAGTTTGCTAATGAGTTTTTGGTCCAAACTGCCATCATTAGGTTATTTCACCCGTTCACAGACAGAACCACAAAAATATGAAGCTGCCTAGTTTTTGTCACTTCTCAATTCCAGTTGATCTAAAACCGTATCATCTGTTGTGATGCATTATTCAGGTAAACGCAGGTTTAACATCAAGCTGTGGAAGACGTTCACCGACTGCTTTAACTGTCTGCCCATCGCCGCCATCGTGGACGAGAAGATCTTCTGCTGTCACGGAGGTACGCAGGTTGAGAAATCTGACAGGCTGACAGGCTGACGCGCTGCATATTTCTGGGTTTGCTAATCAGCTGTGAACGGGTCAGAGCAAGTTTAGTGAGCTCACAGCTGATGGATGGTTGGGTGTCCTCGTTCTCCCTGCAGGTCTCTCACCTGACCTGCAGTCCATGGAGCAGATCAGACGCATCATGAGACCCACAGACGTGCCTGACACAGGTGAGGTGTCACACACACACACACACACACACACACACACACACACATCCTTGTACTCATATCTTTGTGAGGACTTTCATTGACGTCATACATTCCCTCGCCCCTCACCCTAAACCTAACCATCTCAACTGACTGCCTGACCCCTAACCTTGAGCCTAAACCTAAGCAGAACCTGATTCTAACCTTGAGCCTAAAACCAAGTCCTGACCTTCAAATGGCCCTTTGAAGATGTGAGGACCGGCCAAAATGTCCTCACTTTCCAAAAATGTCCTCACTCTGCTGGTTTAATACGTATTGTAGTCCTCACTATGTAGCAAGTACAAGAACACACACACACACACTCACTGCTCCAGTCCCTCTCACAAGCTTCAGAATCCAGCCTGGAATCTCACTGACTGTTAGGAGTCTTTGACCAACAAACCCTTCACAATGAGTTTTAATTCATTTTTTTGTGCTGGCTGAACGCTCCGTTCATGGTTGGTCTCCATAGCGAGTTTTAGCTTGTGCTTTAGCCTCCAGCGGTCGGCCTGTGAGCCTGATGGCTACCTGAGATGGCTACCTGAGATGGCTACCTGAGATGGCTACCTGAGATCCTCCAGTGAGGCTCGTCCAATGGTTCCAATATCAGGACTCGTCTCTGAAGGAGGCAGGGTCTCCTTCCTGGTCCCATAGCGGACAGGAGAACTTGGCACCCACTTTTAAATTCTTCTCAAACCTCAGTCGTGTGCTGGAGGTCTGCTGGTCCCCACAGGCAGCACGAGCCCACCCTGAAACACTAGAACACCAGCTATGAGTGTTGGGGGGGGGTCTTGTACCCCAGTGTTTTTTATTTGACTACTCGAAGATCACATGCACTCACATTAGCGGAGGCCAAGTGTTGATTGCCTTAGGACAGAAATCATGTTGGTCTGGAGGGATTTAGCGGAAGTGTAGCCTGGTGTCAGTCTTCATTAAAGCTGCATCTCCTTGTAAGGTTGTCTGTGTCTGCTGGTGTCTCCCACTTCCTGTTATGGTCTTTGAGGAAGGCTCGCTATGTTGGTGTGGCAGGTCAAACATGGACACGAAGAATGAATTGGAAATTCCTGACTTGAAGGATCTGTCATTGTTATCCATTGTAATGTGTGTGTGTGTGTGTGTGTGTGTGTGTGTGTGTGTGTGTGTGTGTGTCAGGCCTCCTGTGTGATCTCCTGTGGTCCGACCCAGACAAGGACGTCCAGGGCTGGGGAGAGAATGACCGTGGAGTCTCCTTCACCTTTGGAGCCGACGTGGTCAGCAAGTTTCTGAACCGCCACGACCTGGACCTGATCTGTAGAGCACACCAGGTATGACACACACACACACACACACACACACACACACACACACACACACACACACACACACACACAGGAGTCTCTCACCTCTCTGACTGTGTGTGTGTGTGTGTGTGTGGCGCCCTCAGGTGGTAGAAGATGGATATGAGTTCTTTGCCAAGCGGCAGCTGGTGACTCTCTTCTCAGCTCCCAACTACTGTGGAGAGTTCGACAATGCTGGTGGTATGATGAGCGTGGACGAGACCCTCATGTGTTCCTTCCAGGTAGGAAGTCATGACAATGATGGCGTTTCCATAGCAATGGCATCCATTTTACTTGCAATTAAAAATGATTTCAGAGTGGAAAGTGTGGCTATCGCGCTTAAAAACAAACAAACTAGAAAACAAGAATAGCAACGTCACTAAAACAGCAACACAGGAGTTCAGACTCGGGTATGAAGTTGTAGGATATCTAGATGAATGTAAAGATTTAAATTTGGCACCGTAGCATAAACAGTCACATATGGAGTGTTTATAAAAAAAAGAATCAGTAATAATGATAATTAAGAGCAAGGCCACATCAATACTATCAGTATATTGTGATTCTAGTTACGTCACATACGAACCAAATGTTCTTTTTTTTCTTTTTTTTTTTTGCAATTTTCTCCATTAATTAACTCAATTAAATCACCATTCCAAAACTACTAGATCAAATAAAGACGTGTAGGTTCCTGCTAATGTACTACAGTATTACCAGGGACTACTCAGTTGTTCATGATTTCTGCGTGTGTGTAGATCCTGAAGCCGTCTGAGAAGAAAGCAAAGTACCAGTACGGAGGGATGAACGCGGGTCGGCCCGTCACCCCCCCTCGCACAGCCCAACCCCCAAAGAAACGATGAAGAAGGACGGAGGGAGGAAGACTCCAGTCTCCTGTTGGCTTTTCACTACATATATCTGGCAGAGGAGAAAGCAGATGAACAACTCTTTTAAAAGACAAAACCAGTCCGAGTTTTTTTTTTTTTCTCATCTCCCTCTGTCGCTTTTTTCTTGTCTTCCTTGAAAGTTTTTTTTCTGCATCTGTGTAACCTTGAAACGTTATTAAAAACTAGCGTTTAAAAGAAAAATGACAAAACAATAAGGGGTGTGTTTCTGTAGCATTTCAGAGTGGGTTTGGTTTGTTGTTCTGTTTGTCTTTTTTGTTCTTTGACATTCTGTTGTAAAGCAAAAAAAAAAAGGTAATAGTTCAGAAAAAATACTTAAGTTTACTACTACAACTCCGTACTGCTCTGCCTGTACACACACACACACACACTCATACACACACACACACACACAAGACAGGTATTCATGACGACAACTACTGGGTTTTCAATAAATAATACAAGGAAGAATTCTCCACCTGAATGTCCCGGATGATTCTTTGTAGTAAAATCACTTCTGTCCTCATGGCACTACTACAGTTTTATCATTAACTGCTGGTAGTTACTAATATCACTCCGTTTTATTGTAAGGTTGAAGTTTTACTTGGTCTCCAAAAACAAGACCCTTTCTCGCCCAAGTCAAAAATGCCATAGGAAAAGAACCCCAGGCTATAAAACCAGTGTGAAGACTCTGGTTGTTCGGTGTGTCAGTTGACTAAATCTGCAGGTCAGACACCTTCAGCTTCACTGTTCAACCACATCACCACTAAAAGAAACCGGCAGGAAATGTGAGCCGCAGCCAGAAGGACGAAATTGATGGACTAAAACAGAGCCTGCGCAGCACCGGAGCAGAAGGAGCGTGAGCTTCGAGCAGTTATCCGATTCACACCCCCTGTGACCACCGGCTACTTGTTCCTTCTACACGCCAGACTTCAAGTTCCTTTGAGACCAGCAGCTTTTGCCGTCTCAGATGAAAGTTGAGTACAACGCGTGGCTCCTGGATGGAGGTCCTACGTCTCTCTTAAGAGGTTCGACGGCTGTCCTCACCGTCCTCCTACACACCATCAGCTGGGACAGTCAGACATCCAGGAAAACCGTCTCTCGTGTGACCACTGCCAACCAGTGATGCAGCAGGAAGTGCTGGCGACCTCCAACACATTCACGCAAACTTCTCAAATCTCAGTCTGTGTGAAGCACAAGGCTGGACTCCTTCCACCTGCTTTGCCACAGATGTAAAGGCAACAAATACACAGAATCAGACATTTAAATAAACCAATATGTTTAATAGAAATTGATCCGTCAGCCATGCCGTCGACGAGCAGCACCCCTGCCGGCTCCGGCGCCAGCCCGTCCGCCGGCTCAGAGTCATCCGCCAGGACCAGCGGCATTCGGGCCAGCCCGTCCCCCGGCCCCAGCACCAGCACCAGGCCGACAAGCGGCGGACAGTCCTCCAGCCTTCCCGGACCCAGCGGCGCATCCTCCGGCCCACACGGATCCAGAGGGAGGGTCCTCACACAGGCGGTCCTGCAGGAGGACATTCTTAGGGGAATAACGGGGATCAATGAGCGGCTCGACCGCCTGGTAAATGTTCTGGAACGTTTCGTGGACAAAATAAATTAATCTGGCCTCATGAGTGGTGTAGTCGCTTCTTACCCATTCACACTGTGGAAGTGAAATTCACGCGTGCGAGGACGGCTGCCCGGCCGGGATCGGCGTCCATCCCTCCAGCCTCTGCGCATCGATGATCCGCACATTGATGGAGTGGAAACCCTTACGATGAACGTAAGCGTGTCCCTCAAGGGACAGCGCTTTTATGGCAAAATGAGTGCAGTCAATAGAGAACTAGACATTAGAGAATCCGGCTATTGCTGCAGATTGCGCTTTAATATTGACCTGTTCAACCGCACCGGAAGGGAATTTAATGTTCCTGCGGGAGAGGCGGATGATCAGGTCCACCACCCAGGGCATGGCCCGGCTGAGGGTCGACTGACTCACCCCGGAACGGTCCGCTATCTCCCGCTGGAAGGGTTTTTTGTGCCCGATGATTGTGCGGTTATTAAATAATGTCAGTTACCAAACACCCCCACAGGGTGTCGCCAACGGACCAAAGAGCAGTTAACGCAAGACTCGGCTTTCCGCCAACTTCTACGGCACCTCCAGAGATGGCGTGAAACAGGGCAAGAATCGACGAACTTTTCGCGTTGATTCATCTGAACGTGAGCGTCGACCCTGGCGTACGCAAGTTTTTCTTGCGTAAACCGCGTTGATACATGAGGCCCCTAGGTCTTTAACCTCCTGACTCGTTCTACCCCTGAGGACAAAGAGGAGGAGGGCCAGGTTTGAGTACCAAGGTGCTCCCTGAACAGCTGAGTCTGCAAATGTCCCTCAAAGGGATTCTGCGGATCGTCTGGAGTTCATTCCACCATTTGGGACCAACAGAGAAGAAGAGTCTCGCTGGAGATGTAGAGCCACGCTGGGCTGGGAGCACCAGCCTTTCTCTCACAGGCAGAGTGTAGCGGTGAGGCGGCGTATAGACCTGGATGAGGGGTTCCAGGTAGGAAGGAGCCGTTCTTGTCACTGTCTTGTAAGCCAGAAGAAGAGTTTTGAATTTGATTCGAGCTGCCGCTGGTAGTCAGCCAGTGGTGTAGAGACATTAACAGCGGGGTGACACATGCAGTTTTGGGCGAGTTAAAGACCAGACGTGCTGCTGCTTCTGGCTCGTCTGCAGAGGTTTAAATGTACACGCAGGGAGGCATCACAAGGGTCTGCACCAGAAGCTGTTTGGCTCGTTGTGTCAGGTAGGGTCTGATCCTCCTGATATGATGGAGGGCATTTGGACAAGACCAAGCAATCCAGGCCACATGCACCTTAAAGGTCATCACTCACGACACCCAGATTTCTGGCAGAGTTTGTGGGCACGAGTTGATTTGAATCGAGCAGAACGCTGATCTTTGGTTGAACGGAGGGACACGCTGGAAAGACAATGAGCTCAGCTCTGGACAGGTTTAGTAAAAGGTGGCTAAGGGGAGGGTGAAAGCAAAAGCAGGTCCCTTGGGTGCCTTACGAGTAGCACAGGGATAAAAAGTACCACAATAGAATGATTGAAAGACAAAACCTGGAACACTTTTGACTTTAATGTAACTCAAAACACACAAAAAGCCAACTGAAGGCGTCGACCATCTGATGTCTGTCTGTCTGTGTGTCTCTCTCTCTCTCTCTCTCTCTCTCTCTCTCTCTCTCTCACACACACACACACACACACCTGAGGAGGAACAGCAGCGTCCCTCATGGCCTCAGTTGGCCTGATCGTCAACAGCTGGGATGAACCTCGCAGGTGGACTCGATCGCTCCCTGATCAGCACACACCTGCTGGGGGGGCGCGTCCGTGACTGACACAACAAAGGCTCTATTTCTTAACGCCAACAAAATTCAGTCCAAATTAAAGCTGCATGTGAAAAATGCTCATAAATCCTCAGATTTTGGTCAAAAGTTGATCAGACCTGCGTAGGGATGTTTTTGTCAGGAATCCAGTGATGAGATTTGTGAATTTGTGTGAGTTACAGTTCAGACGTGAGAAGCGTCTGTTTGAGACCACGTAGTTTTTGAGGAGACAGCCTCCCCGCTGGTTTCCATTGTAGGTGAAATGTGTCACCCCAACTTTGAGGGCATCTAAAATCCCAACTGGTAGAGTTATATTTTAACATACAACATTAACATTTTTAGTTAGAATATATATTTATGGAAGCATGAGACAGAACAGAGCAGTGAATTATGGAATTTGGTTCGGAGAAAAATGCATTTTGATTCTAGAACTGCAACGGATGGAACGTTAGCCCACGCACAATGGGAACGATCCCTGTGCGAATTTTCAGTCGGGCGGTGCGAAAGAGGCGAATTCGCGTGGCGATTTTTGCGCTGCGAATTCACGACACGAAATTTCGCCATTCGCGCAAGCACGAATTTGACCCGCCTTTTAGTGTCCATTTGTGTCATTTGCGTGAATAACGCGACCCGAAATTCGCATTTGGTGTGAACACACAGTAATAGAAAGCTATGACGGAGCAGTTGTTCCAGTGGGAGTTTCCTGGGTGTCTGCTTGTGAAAGAACTCAGGAGTCATCAGGTGTTTTACACAGAAATTCATGTCATGCTGGAACGGTGGTGCAGTGGTCAGCACTGCCGCCTCACAGTAAGAAGGCTCCGAGTTCGAGCCCCGGCTGGAGCGCGGGGTCTTTCTGGGTGAGTCTGCATGTTCTCCCTGTTCCTGCTGGGTTCTCTCTGGTACTCCAGCTTCCTCCACAGTCCAAAGACATCAAGAGGGACCAGGTTAATCCAGACTCTAAATTGACCGTAGGCGTGGCTGGGAGAGCCAATGGTTGTTTGTCTATACGTGTTGGCCATGGACTGGCGACCTGTCCAGGGGGAAGGCTGCTGGGATAGGCTCCCTGCGACCCTTAGCAGGATAAGCGGAAGAGAATGGATGGATGGATTCATTTCATGATAAATCAAGGGGACCCAGTAATCATCAACACAAGCGTCACATGAGCAGGTCACCACCCAGTTTTATTGATTGGTTGCTGCAAGAATCACACTCAACGCCATCAGGATGTCAGGTTTTGTCCTGCCTGTCTCAACTGTTTGAGCACAACTACAGCCTGACTTCTGCCCTACCTTAACCCTCCCCCAACAACGTCATACAGATCCACGATTTCGGCTAGCCTGACCCCCTGACCCTTGACTTCACACCGGAGGGAAGAGGAGCATCTGTGAGCTCTGACCGCTGTGATGCACATCCGTGTTATGGAAGAGCTGCTTTAAAGAGGGAATCATTTGACCTGTGTGGGCAGGTACAGAGGGACGATTCCATCATGAACAATAACACTGCTAAACAAATGGGTCTTCAGCTTCTTTCTCAAGGTGCCCACAGCGTCCTCGTGTCCAGTGGGAGACGTTCCAGAGTCTAGGCTCTGCAACCTGGAAGGTACAACCTCCTTTAGTCAGGCTGAATCCCTGTGGTCAGGGAGGTTAAGGGACCCCTCAGGTATCGCTTCAGTGCTTTAAACGTCAAAGCACACAGCGAATCAGTCTGGGATCAACATTGTTGGGATCTGGATAATCACGAGTCAAATAAAACCAAAGAAATATATAAAATAAAACAAATAAAGCAGAGCATTTTCAAACCAAATGTCCTATGGCTCAGTAGACCTCTGGTTTGACCCGTAGCAGGTCCAGTCTCCAGGGTCCCCCCATCATTCTGCTTTTCAGTTGTAGGACATGCGGCAGAATCCCGTCGCTCCTCTGCAGAATGACATACGGGAGCATCCGCTTGCTCTTCTCTGGCTGGACGTATGGGAGAGTCTTGTTGAGGCTTTGTGGGGTCCTGGTCCCTCCTTGATTCAAGGTGGGCCAATTCAGCAGTGAAGGTCTCCAGAGATGCAGCAGAAACTCGGCTCCTCAAACATTCATTTTCTGCCTCTCTCTCCTTGTTCTGGGATTTCAGCTGTTCAAGAGAGGCATTCTTCTCCTCTCAGTTTGTCCATCTCATCCTGGATGAAGTCAAGCTCATCACTGAGTGTGGACTTTAGTGCTCAGGATTGCAACCTGAGTCTGGTTCTCCTCCCTCACAGATTCAAGGTGGGCCATCGTGATAGACAGGTTATGCAACGCCTGAGATGCACTCGTCTCTCGTCCGAGACTAAAAACTCGTCCACACAAATTCTGATTTACTGTCCATTTCTTGTCACATAGAGACTGAAACTGATCGAGTGCAATTTTCTTCTTCTTCAGGTCGTCCTGAATACATCTCATCTCCGCCTGTTCGCGCTCCCTCAGAGACTGAACGTGGTTCAGCTCTTTTCTCAGCTCACTGTTCTCCTCCTGAAGGATCCTCCCCTCACATACAAGACTGTGGACTTTTGCGTTCAGATCTCCGACCTGTGTCTGGTTCTTTTCTTGGACTCTTTGGAGGTCGGCCACCACAGCGGTGAGTTTCCGCATCTCCCGGATTACAGTTTTTTTTCTCATGTTCAAGTGTAGAAACTTGTTCCCTCAAAGTCTGGTTTTCCGCCTGTGTGTCCTCACACAGGGACTGAAGCTGCTCAAGGGCAGCGTTCTTCTCTGTCAGTTCCTCCTGCTCTCTCAGCCTGAGAGACGGAGGAGCTGAATCCCACTCACCAGGATCGTTCAGTGGATAAAAACGGCTGGTGCCGAGATGCACCAGATCTTGGAATGCTCCAACTATAAAATCCAGTGGAGAGTTCTGTCCAGTGTTGATCTGGAGATCTTGAGCCATACTTAACCTCTCGCAGTTGTTCAATGTTTAAAGACCGACACTGACCAATAAATATGGAGTCTGGATCCTTTTATGTAACGTGATGGAAACATGACTTGAGGCCACATGAGTGGAACCTCCAATGACAGCGTACATCTACACTGTAGATGTCGATGACAGGGTAGAGGTTGGGGAAATCGTCTCTGAGTCCAGTTTGAACCCACGCCCTCCTCGTTTTTTGAAAAACCCAAACGGCCACCATCAGTCTCCCTCAAACCCTGCACTTGGGTTCAATGTTGCTGTTCCATTCTGCAGCAGTAGGCGTTGCTGCGGTACCAGGTTCCGTTCGAGATTCCCAACTCGAGCTTGTGTTGGTGACCTCAGTGGCAGGGTGAAATGGCGCTTCGGTCGATGATGTGGCGAGAGTTTTAGTTTAAGAGATGGAATTTCGAGAGTTTGTCGTTTGAAAAAAAAAGCTCCTAAATCCCCAGATTTTGGTCAAAAGTTGAATGTCGTATTTTTGAAGGGATTTTTTTTGTCAGGAATCCAGTGATGTGATTTGTGAAGTGGTGCAAGTTGATCAGACGTGAGAAGCGTGTGTTTGAAACGGTAGTTTTTGAGGAGCCTCCTCACTGGTTTCCATTGTAGGTGAAATGTGTCACCCGGACTTTGAGGGCTGATAAAATCCCAACAGTTTTTAACAGCTTTTGTTCAGCACCGTGTCATAAGTCATGCAATCAACTGAGAAGTTTTGTTTGTTCGGGGTCCCAAATGGGGACAAAGTTGTCCTTTCATGTCCATATTGTGGTCTTTCTGTTGAATTTATTCATCGTGTCTCCTGAACATTTGTAGGTCTCGATGAGACGAATAATTGAGTTTTGGTTCCATGTTACTACAACATTCCTCGGAGGTGTCGCCGGCTGTAGAGTGCGTTTTAGAGATGTAGGTGGTGCTGTGGAGCACCATTTGGCACTTGGGGGTTAATTCTTACATTTTATGAAGTTTTCGGCCAGACAGGATGTGCATGCCAAATTTGGTGAGTTTTTGAGCATGTTTAGGGGTTCGAATTAAGGTTCAAAGGGTTTTTTTTTTAAAGACACTTCTGCTGCGCTTACCAGTAACCATGGTAACATCATCCACTGAAAAGTGAGCCAGGTTTAAAATAAAGACAATTCCAGGTTGACCTTTGACTCCAAGGTTCTCCTGAAAGTGGGAATTTTTTGCGCTGAGGCCACTGGAAGATCCACCATGACCAGGAGCTCCTAGCTGGAAATGGAGGGCTTGAAACAGAGAGTTTGAGTTATCAAGACTTGTGCTGCTCTGTAGCTTTAAGAAGGTTTAACACGGACGTGAATCCTCCATAAACAAACCCCCCAGAAAGCACACTTAAAAAAAGGAGAGCAAGAACCTAAGACTTCACCTCACGGTGATTCTGGCAAAAGCTTTTACCTCATTATCACATGACAGATGACATCACAGCTGCGCCAACCTTTTTAAAACAGTCATTTATTGACATGAATGTGAAACAGACAGACGATGAGCGTGCAGAAGTTTGAAATCCCTTTAACTCGTGTGACATGGTTCAAATAAAACAGGACATGAAGTATTACTGCTGTGGATAAATTCCTTTCACTTGAGTTAGTAATACAAGTACAGGTCCCTGGCCACCAGGGGGCAGACTGGCGCGTTTATGCACAACTGGGTTGAGCTGCAATGATTAAGGCAGACCTACGAGTACGCGGTCAACTAGCCACACCTAGTATTTTCTAGTAACATCTACATTCCCTCTGGTGGTGTAGATGTAGAAAAGTTGAAATATCAGAACATTTTTATGCCAACGGAAGCAGCAAAAGGAAACGTGGTAGAAGTTACACCACATTCTCCTGACATGATCAGATACTACATAAATATTCTGTGGTAAATTGGTTGCAGGAACATAAAGAGTCAAGAAGAAAGTAAAAAAAAAAAAAACCCCAGGGAACCTGAATGCAGCACGGATCAATATTCATGTTGCTCCCTGCTTGCGTGGCGCCGTCGCTCCTCAGCGGCAGCGACATGAAGACGTCGTCAACTTTTTACAAGTGCAGTGAAAAAAAAAAGCACAATTAAAAATACCAAAGCTTGTTGAGATTTAAAGCAAGTATAATAAAACATCAGCTCATGTAAGGAATGCGACTAAAACATACATGGATGTAGAGCTGAAAACAACAGTAAAATACCTGCACTGACGTGTGGCACGTTGGGAGCAACAAAAACCCCAAATTCCTGGTACAGTTTACCGGCCAGAACATATAAAATACTCACTAGAACCAGCGGTTCAAACCTTCCTCACCAGGAAGCTCGTCAGCTGGTAGTTGACAGTAAAATATGACAAAGCTTCTATTTGTTCCATTTCTGGAAGTCTCTCTCTTTTTTTTTTTTTTAAACACAGTAAAATAATTCAAGAAATACCAATCCATCAAAAACAATGATGTCATCTAAAATAATCTAACAACAAAGTACTGTAATCCTTCAAGTCATCCAAGTAAAAAAAAAAAAAAAGTCAATTTGATACTAAACCAAATGTTAACAGTTGAACAAAACATCTGAAGCTACGGAAGTTTCCCTTCTACGTGATCAGCTGAGCAGGAAATCTAGAGAACAAAGGTAAATTCAACTCAAGTAAACAGAAAAGAACGGAGGCGGCACGTTATTTTTCTTCCTTCCGAAGGGATTCTCATCAGTCACTTGTCTGTGTGCGCGTGCGTGAGGAGTAGAGATGCATGTGTGTGTGTGTGTGCGTGAGGAGTAGAGATGCGTGTGTGTGTGTGTGTGTGTGTGAGGAGTAGAGATGCATGTGTGTGTATCTAAACCAGAGCTCGGAGGGGGAAGGACAGCGCAGCTCCGATGGACAGGCCCAAGGCCAGGAAGAAGGTCATCAGGGCTCCTGCAGTCTCGGCATCCTTCGGCTCCACCAACCTGGCAGGAGGAGGGAGGGGGAGGGGCCACATTTGGGGTCACTCCCTGTCACATGTATCAAGTTCATCTTCCATGAATAAAATTTGAGAGTCCAAGTGTTGAGTGTTTACGGAGAAGTTAAGATTTCCTGCAGGTGTGTTTTAGGAGGAGCAGCAGCAGCAATGGGGCTTTTTAACCCTCAGACTCGTCTTACAGGCAGGACGTCAACCAGCTAGTGATGCCTCTTTCAAAGACCCAGACGAGAGAGAGGCAGCATGTGACCAGCGATTAGGGCTTAAGTCACTGGAACTGATACACGCGGTTCGATCAGTAAGAAAACAAGTTTTATTTTCTGTTAGCCTTCTGTCTGTTCCATTCTTCCAGTCCCGACGCCGCTCACAGCAGGGCTGCAGGAGTGATGATGTCATCATGTGTGAGTCCTGCTGAACTTCAAGTTAAAGGTCGGATGTTTTTCAAAATCAACATGTCAGAAATGGGAATTTAATGACACACTGACAGCTGTGAACTGGCGTCCGTCAGGTTCCTGCCAGGTGTCCATCAGGTGAGAGCGCTTAAAGCTTAAAGTCGTCCTCGGGGACTCGTTCTTTTGTCTCCGCCATGTTTCGGTTGAGATGCAGTTCACATCCGTCCTTAAATTCGCCAGACGCCTGTGAGCGGCTCGATTCAAACGGGGGGGGGCTTTATTTTTAATAGCAGACGTGTCAAGCAGGAAGTCTTGGCACACATGAATCCGTGAATCAATTTTTCAAAATAAAACAGCATGTGTAGACTCAGAACAGGATGCAATATAACCACGTCCTCAAAAAACACGTAGGAAACACACAAACTAAGAGACAACAACCGAACCAGCACAACCTGAGCATGTGGACACAACCCAGCCCCGTGAGTGTGGCGGGTTAGGGTTTGGGCGTCGCCCTCTTCTGGTACTCACTGTGGAGCGTAGGACATGGAGAGACAGACGAAGTATCCACTGGACAGAGAGAAGAACGCCATGATGACAACAAAAGCAGCATCGTGGGAGAAGAAGACAGGGAGGAAGAAGCGGCTCTGGACGTTACAGAGCATCAGCAGAGGGACGAAGACCACCCTGGACACGACCAGCGCTGGGAAGAGACGAGACTCTTTACCAGGCTGGAAAGAGACAAGACAGAGTATTATAAATGGAGGGATGGAGGGAAGGAGACTGATAGATACGATGGATAAACAGAAACTTACCCATCGGATGAGGGTGGTGACTGTTCGGCCGAGCCAGTCGTGGATGTTGAAAGCCAAGAAGCAGCACACGGAGATAAAGAAGCGCTCTGAAGGAAGAATCAGACCGTCAGTCAGTGATGCTCAGCAGATCCCAGCACAACCGATCAGCAGAGATGGAGGGATTTGCTCAGACTGCACACAGACACGGAAGACTGTTGGCACTGGAATCTGTCGGGATTGGATTCACGCGTTCAGACATCACCGGTCAATCCGCACAAGTCGAAGAGAGCAGCATGACGTGTCCTCCACGTCACTGACGCTCTGACGCAAACGACAGTTTACCGTTTTACTTTTCGGAGTTCAGCTGTAGTGAAGTGGATGGAGCTGAAGCTGCTACTGAAGCTGCTACTGAAGCTACTACTGAAGCTGCTACTGAAGCTGCTACTGAAGCTGCTACTGAAGCTACTACTGAAGCTGCTACTGAAGCTGCTACTGAAGCTGCTACTGAAGCTGCTACTGAAGCTGCTACTGAAGCTGCTACTGAAGCTACTACTGAAGCTGCTACTGAAGCTGCTACTGAAGCTGCTACTGAAGCTGCTACTGAAGCTACTCTACACGGTGGAACGGCAGCTTTAAAAAAAAACACAAGATTCCAAACAAACTTAGGGAAAACATCAGCAGCTCACTAGTAGTGAGGCATGCTAATGCTAGTAGTAACCGCTGGCTAAATGATAGCTTACCTGATGTTTTAACAGCTGCTGGAGAAGATCTGGATATGCTAACATGACGCTAACATGCTGCTACTCGCCTCGGTAGCCGGGCCTCGCCAATCGACTGCAACCGCGTGGTTGACGCTGGCAGGCTGAGAGTCGTAGGCTAGTGAATCACGCTGAATTGCCACTAGCTAGCAGCGTCACTCGAAAGTGGCATCAAATTGGTCGCTGACGAGGACTCGGTAGCCCGGCCAGACTGAATTGTGACGGCTGATGATGTCACGTTGCTTGTGGAGACACATCGGCAAGAACTGGAATAATTCATCTGAAACAGATACTAGTGTTGCCGGTCTGAGCAAAGCCCCAAGGCTCTGTCATACCCCATCTTCCTGGGAACGATGTTTTGACATCTGCAGTGACAGCAGGGAACACAGACAGAGTGACCGTGAACACAAACGTCACGCAGAACGCCATCACCCAGATCTTGAAGAGACGGGGACAAAATATGTCATGTTGAGAACAAGGGACCAAAGAGGATCTGATATCTGAGAGAGTGGGGGGGCCGCTTCTGTTCACCTTCTTGAAGACCTCGAAGACGGAAGCTTTGGCTTGTCCCGGCCCCGCCTGCTCCAGAGACAGGAAGGCCTGCTTGTTCCGGTCAGGATCAGGATCCGCCTCAGCAACGCTGGTGTCCCTGCTGGTGGCCACTGAGCCGTTAGCGTGGCCATTCAGCTTCCCGTTCTCCACGATGCTGCTCTCTGTAATTGAACGAACACACATACACACACACACACACACACACACACACACACACACACACACACACACACACACACACAAACACACACACACACACACACACACACACGACCCTCTATGTGAAGAAAAACAAGATTGTTCAACATGTTAGACATCCAGTAAAGTGAATTATTTGAGTGAGTGCAGCTTTGTGTGTCCAACAGGCTCCGTCTTTGTCCGGACGCTCCAAGAACTAAAGCCAGGATCAACTGAGCTAATGAGATCATTTCTCCCTGAACTGATGTGATTCCAGCAGACGGAGGCGGCGGACAGTGGACCAGAGTTCAATCACCACCACAACAGGAGCGTTTCCTTGTATCAGTCCTCTAAATCTGACCTGTGAGCAGCTCGTCGGTGGCTCCTGCCTCATATTTGCTGCTTTTGTCCAGGTGATACTGAGCAAACTCCTGCATGGAAAGAAACAGACAACACATTCCAGATGAGCTGCAGCCAAAAAGACACACTCAAGTTTGGAACAGTGAAGTAGACGGGAGCGAACAATTTCAGGAAAAAAAAATGTAAAAATCAACATTCAGTTACAGTCGAGGGCAAAGAGAAGAAATCTCTGAGCTGCTCTTCATTGCACAGCAAAAATGAGAAAGACGTCATTAAACCTTCCTTCCTATGGATTATTTTGTATAAATGAGCAGGTCAGAAGAGGTTAGAACAGTTAAAAACACGTTAGAACCAGTTAGAACAGGTCGAAACAAGTTAGAACAGGTCAGAACAGGTTAGAACCCTGAAGGTTTTACTACTCTACCAAACATATCAGCATTACTGTCACTCATCTTTTGTATTGTTGAATGATAGACAGCAGCATCAGGGCCACGGGTGGGTGCCAACCGCAATCTGTATGATTGATTTGATTGATTTACATTCGACCAAATTCTACACCACTGCTGTAGAACACTGCTGCTGCTTTAGAACACTACTGCTGCTGCTGTAGAACACTGCTGCTGCTGCTGTAGAACACTACTGCTGCTTTAGAACACCGCTGCTGCTGCTTTAGAACACTACTGCTGCTGCTGCTTTAGAACACCACTGCTGCTGCTGCTGTAGAACACCACTGCTGCTGCTGCTGTAGAACACCACTGCTGCTGCTGCTGTAGAACACCACTGCTGCTGCTGCTGTAGAACACCGCTGCTGCTGCTTTAGAACACTACTGCTGCTGCTGCTGTAGAACACTACTGCTGCTGCTGCTTTAGAACACTACTGCTGCTGCTGTAGAACACCACTGCTGCTGCTGCTTTAGAACACTACTGCTGCTGCTGCTGTAGAACACTACTGCTGCTGCTGCTGTAGAACACTACTGCTGCTGCTGCTTTAGAACACTACTGCTGCTGCTGTAGAACACCACTGCTGCTGCTGCTGTAGAACACTACTGCTGCTGCTGCTTTAGAACACCACTGCTGCTGCTGCTGTAGAACACTACTGCTGCTGCTGCTTTAGAACACTACTGCTGCTGCTGCTTTACAACACAACTGCTGCTGCTGTAGAACACTAATGCTGCTGCTTTAGAACACAACTGCTGCTGCTGCTGTAGAACACTACTGCTGCTGCTGTAGAACACCACTGCTGCTGCTGCTGTAGAACACCACTGCTGCTGCTGCTTTAGAACACCGCTGCTGCTGCTTTAGAACACTACTGCTGCTGCTGCTTTAGAACACCACTGCTGCTGCTGCTGTAGAACACCACTGCTGCTGCTGCTGTAGAACACCACTGCTGCTGCTGCTGTAGAACACCGCTGCTGCTGCTTTAGAACACTACTGCTGCTGCTGCTTTAGAACACTACTGCTGCTGCTGCTGTAGAACACTACTGCTGCTGCTGCTTTAGAACACTACTGCTGCTGCTGTAGAACACCACTGCTGCTGCTGCTTTAGAACACTACTGCTGCTGCTGCTGTAGAACACTACTGCTGCTGCTGCTGTAGAACACTACTGCTGCTGCTGCTGTAGAACACTACTGCTGCTGCTGCTGTAGAACACTACTGCTGCTGCTGTAGAACACCACTGCTGCTGCTGCTGTAGAACACTACTGCTGCTGCTGCTTTAGAACACCACTGCTGCTGCTGCTGTAGAACACTACTGCTGCTGCTGCTTTAGAACACTACTGCTGCTGCTGCTTTAGAACACTACTGCTGCTGCTGCTTTAGAACACTACTGCTGCTGCTGCTGTAGAACACTACTGCTGCTGCTGTAGAACACCACTGCTGCTGCTGCTGTAGAACACTACTGCTGCTGCTGCTTTAGAACACCACTGCTGCTGCTGCTGTAGAACACTACTGCTGCTGCTGCTTTAGAACACCACTGCTGCTGCTGCTGTAGAACACTACTGCTGCTGCTGCTGTAGAACACTACTGCTGCTGCTGCTTTACAACACAACTGCTGCTGCTGTAGAACACTAATGCTGCTGCTTTAGAACACAACTGCTGCTGCTGCTTTAGAACACCACTGCTGCTGCTTGAGAACACTACTGCTGCTGCTGTAGAACACCACTGCTGCTGCTGTAGAACACTACTGCTGCTGCTGCTGTAGAACACTACTGCTGCTGCTTTAGAACACTACTGCTGCTGCTGCTGCTTTAGAACACAACTGCTGCTGCTGTAGAACACTACTGCTGCTGCTGTAGAACACCACTGCTGCTGCTGCTGTAGAACACCACTGCTGCTGCTTTAGAACACTACTGCTGCTGCTGCTTTAGAACACCACTGCTGCTGCTGCTGTAGAACACCACTGCTGCTGCTGCTGTAGAACACCACTGCTGCTGCTGCTGTAGAACACCGCTGCTGCTGCTTTAGAACACTACTGCTGCTGCTGCTGTAGAACACTACTGCTGCTTCTGCTTTAGAACACTACTGCTGCTGCTGTAGAACACCACTGCTGCTGCTGCTTTAGAACACTACTGCTGCTGCTGCTGTAGAACACTACTGCTGCTGCTGCTTTAGAACACTACTGCTGCTGCTGTAGAACACCACTGCTGCTGCTGCTGTAGAACACCACTGCTGCTGCTGCTGTAGAACACTACTGCTGCTGCTGCTTTAGAACACCACTGCTGCTGCTGCTGTGGAACACTACTGCTGCTGCTGCTTTAGAACACTACTGCTGCTGCTGCTTTAGAACACTGCTGCTGCTTTAGAACACTACTGCTGCTGCTGCTTTACAACACAACTGCTGCTGCTGTAGAACACTAATGCTGCTGCTTTAGAACACAACTGCTGCTGCTGCTTTAGAACACAACTGCTGCTGCTTCAGAACACTGCTGCTGCTTTAGAACACTACTGCTGCTGTACACCAGGGAATATTTGGATCGAGTGCTTTAACACCCCAGTATGACTTGGATGGTCAAGGTGGGTCAGTTAATGTATCCATGTTGCAACACCTCAGGAGTTTCAACCACGAGCTTTGACTCTACAGACGAACATTTTCACAAATCACCTGAGGTCCTCAGGTGATAATCCAGCATGTTTAGGCCTTCTTACTTGGACATTCATCAAGGTGGCAAAGGGCTGTGAACTAACCTGTGAAACAAGCACATTCCTCCTGACATAATACTGAGAGGAGGCGCCCTCTCCTCAGCAAACACCTCAACAGCTGTCCAGCACGAGATGAATCACGTCAGATAAGAGGACGCCACCCGAGACATTCGCTTTGAACTCGAGACGGTTCTGGTCTTTGCCTCATTTGATGGCTGACAACCTGTGAGTGCATTATGGGTAGGAATCTGGGAAGTGACTCACCAGGCGGGGGAGTATCATGTAGCAGAAGAGGGTAACCAGGGTCCCCACACACGGCGTGATGAAGTAACCCAACGCTGCTGACTCAGAGTCTGCATCACCTGAGGCACAAACACACCTTTCACTACTCCAGAAGAACAAACAGAAGAGTGTGTGTGGCATAGTTCTGATTTGACCAGCACAACATCCCTCTGATCATCCTCTGCAGCTGGAAAATTGAGGAATCAGGGGTTTTGTGTATGTGGCTTACTGGCGATGGCGAGCAGCATGGCGGTGGCGGCAAAGGTCCCAGCGAGGCCCTGACCGCTCATGAAAATGGCACTGTACTTCTGGGGAAGCTGACCCACCAGACCGAAGAGACTTCCCTGCAGCACGGCCCCGAACGCTGGAGGAGGAGGGCTGGTTTTAATGCTCGATCACATCTCTGTCACCAAGCGAGTCTCTGACACTTACAGTTGATGAACCAGATGGTCGCCATGGTGACAGAGAAGAAGCGATCCTCCTCCATCGGCACCTTCACCAGCACTGCTGTGAGGAGGAAGAGGAGCAGGATAAAAACCAGGCTGCCTGCGATCCGCATGGCTTCAGATATCCTGGGAGACAAGAGTCCACCGTCAGTCACTCAACATTCTAGTGAACGGATTCTCTGGATACTGACACATACACAGTCACTCAGACTGGAGGATGTGAGGTTCAGGGGTCCGTTGGGGTCCTGAAGGGGGACCGCAGCAAAATGAGGAATAATCCAAATGCCCTCGAAAAGCTTCTGATTCTGCATTTCAGAAACATCTAAAAAGGAGGAAGTCTGGAAATCTTCAATATGTAATGATAACAATGGAGGTCAGTAGCTTACCAAAGGTCAAACTCGGGTCAAAGACTTTAAAGATTTCCTCCTCTAGGAAAGATTTTTTTCCCCACATCAATAATTAACTAAGACAACGATCTGCAGATGAATTTAAATTTGTCACGACTTTGTCACGTGTCTAAACCAGCGACCAGTTTTCGTGTCTGTCGGCACTTTCCCAAGAGTTCTTTCCCCTGAACCAAAATCCCCCAGAATGGAGACGAGTTCATTCCTGTCACATAGTGAAGCTGATGAGCCAGGATGTGAACGGGCTCATCGTCCCTGACCTCTGGTACAGGATGGAGTTGAGCAGCGTGAAGAGCAGCAGAGGCAGCTGGGACAGCAGCGTCATCCAGTTGTTGAAGTAGTACTCTTTGCGGGTAACCACTGTGCCGTTGCTCCATTCTGTCGTATTTAAGCGACCTTGGAAATACTACAAACAAGGGGAAACGAGTCAGACGTGAGCTCATGCTGCACGATGCCACTTGACACGCACAGAATCCCGTCTCTTGATCTCCTCTCATACTGAGGTCCATCCAGGTCGCTCCCATCTTGCTGAAAGCTGATTTTACATGGGTGCACAACTGTGAACACAAGTCCTCTTTCCTGTTCCGGAAGCCACTGGCTGCCCCGTAAACGCCGTGCAATACATTCAAATACATCAGTGGGTCAACATGGAGAGAATGTGAAGTGCAGGAGCTCCTGAGTGAGAGACGGAGAGGAGATCAAGAGTCCACCTGCAGAGGCAGTGAGCCTGTTCTGACCCGTCATTAACGAGGATCCTGAGTGAGTCCATCACAGGTGCGCAGCTCCCGGTCTGGCAGTTCCCACCTGGGATGAGATCTCTCTCTCCTCCTCTGTAGGCAAATACGCAGTCTCATCAATTCTGTTTGCAAATTAAAGGAGAGACTCGCGCAGCAGCCAGAGGGGCGGAAACGCTCCGTTCCCTCCGCACCAACCAATCACCCGAGTTGTTTAACAACCTCTCTGGATGTGGCGTCAGTGGTCAAATCTCACTGCTTCCTGAACTTTCACATCACTCAGGATGCACGTTAACTGCAGGTCTGAACAGGCATGCAGCCGCCAATCATAAGACAGATGACAGCCTGGAGATATGCTGCATCACTGGAAGGGTAGGAAAGAGGACAGCATCCATGCATCAGCGAGTTGTGAGGCGAGATACGAGCACAACAGGAATCTGATCTGACATAAGACGAAGATCAAAATCACAACGAGGAGATTTTGACCAATCGGAGCAGCTGCAGGGTGCTGGAGAGGAGCGTTTGAGTCGGCGCAGGAAAGATTTCTACCCCAACACTGGCAGCAGCTGCTGCTCACACCAGAAAAACACAGAAGGAGGAGCAAAATTGGAAGTGAAGACAAAAGAGAGTCTGAACAAACACCAATGTTTCCACCTGAAGCAGCTGCAAACACATTTACACCCCTTTTTCTTTTAAATTGTACCAAGCGGTGTTGCACTGAGGGGAAGAGTGCTTCAAATCCAACCAGTTACATGTTTCACTCCGGCTTCATTATCTGCAGATAACGACTGTGCAGAGAACAGCCTGATTCCCTCAGCGCTGGCGAAGCCTGACCAGAATCACTGATACGGGAGTCATCTCACGTCAGTGCTCAGCCGCCCGCTGCAGAGACGCGCAGCTCTCAGTGCGAACACGTTCACCTCCCGACAACCTCGAAGCAGCGCGCCAGACCCCGCAGGTGCCCATGTGCAGTGACCCACGCAGTCATGTGACAGACCGTACGGTGGGTGACTGTGACTTATGACCACTTAAAACCCCGCACCCTCATGGCATGACAAACAATATGTCCACTAATCACTTAAACCACTGACGACAACACCAGCTTCACTAATCCAGCTGTTTACTTACGGTTCATACTTTAGATCTCTCTCTCTATGTACATGTGTGTACATATATATATGGATGTATGCGTATACACACACACACATATGTACAGTATATACATTTATACACATACACACACTATATATAATATATATACATACATATAGAGATATCTATCCATCCATCTATGAGCTTTTGTCTCAAAGTCAAACAAGTCATGCGGTCATGTGACTGTACCTCACAGAAAAAGCACACGCTGCCTAAAAAATATGAGGAAGTGAACCAAAAGCTTAGAAGCAGCCAAGCACTGAACACGCGTGAGAACTGTGAAACACCAGCGTCATGAGTCGAGACCGTGACGGCTTTTGGTTTTTTTTTAGCTTTTTTGTTTTACCAGTGAGGCGGTCATGAAGAAGTTCCATGGCAGCAGCGTTCCCAGACCCAGGATGAAGAATATAATTCCCACCAAGCAGCCCCTGCAGAGGCCAAGAGAAGTGCGTTGTCATGAGCATGTTATTGCTGTCGCGACGTTTGACCAAGCACGCACACACACACACACACACATATACACACACACACACACACACATATACACACACACACACGGTATGTCAGATTGGTTTCTTTTGAGTACATGGTATTTTATAACGCCACCCAAACCAAACCAGGGGAAGTCCTGCGCCATTTATTGCCTGTCAGCGTCGAGAACCTCAGAGACTGCGGTTGGGAGTGAACCAACACCGGATCGGCTGTCGAGAGCGAATGGTTGGATGTGTTCCTGTCTGATTTCTACTCACCGGTCTGGAGGAGAGTCTGTTCTCCCCTTCATCATGATGAAGGGTTTTCTGGTGAAACTGCAAAACACAAGAGAAAATTCCCTGATTACTGAGTGCTGTTTGTTTTCCAGCTAGCCAGGAGTCCCCTGCTGAGAATGACAGGAAAGCATTTATATTCTGGCACAAGGGTGCGAAGGGCTGCTCGCTACTGCTTCGACCTAAAAGGCTCGCTGGCAGAAAGCCCCCTCTGTCAGAACGACTTCATTAGTTTGAGGAAAATACCATAACTCGTTTAGACCTTAGAAAGCCGAGCAATTTTACACATCACCACCTGAAATATGAGAGTTTTCTGAATGAATTCATAGAATTGTCACAATTATTTCTCTGCCTCGGCTGTAGATGGAATGAAAGGGAAACATGGACTCCCGACTTGTACGCACGACGACTAGCTTCTTCTCCTCTGTTCATTAGAGGCAAGACTGAAAAATGACATGGAAGTCGCACCTCGTCTGAGACAGAGGACAGTACGCATAACAGAAGCTCTCCCAGTGAAACCTCACAGGCTCCCCGGGTCTCTGGTTCTCTGAGGTCTGTGGAAACAGTAGGAACAGAGTCCCGGAACGAATCAACCGCCCGTCTAAGTGCAGCTGCAATGATTTCCATTGGAATGTTGCAGTAAAACCAGCATTGGACCATTACAACCAATCCTGTCCCAGTCGTGCGTCGCTTCCTCTGTCACGTGGAATAAAAATATATGTACATGTAGTTAAACACAGCTAGGAAGAAGATCTATTCTTGCCTCTGACTGCAATGATAGATGGAGCATTGCTCTTGTAAGAGAAATGGCTGCTAAATTTGATCAGATGTCTGTCCCCACAAAGGAATCTCGCTGAGCTGAGGCCTGCTGAGGCTCAGCCTGAACTGGAGATGTTCATTCATGCCTCCGTCTCCCCGGCTGCACTCCTGCAATTCCCTTTTCACCTTCCTCAGTGCTGTAGATGGGGCAGGGGCAACTTAAACAGCGCGGGCCGATGTATAAATGCCAAGGAGGTGACAACTGCAAGCAAAGATTGGTAACTGATGTAATGCAGGTCAAAGGTCGAATTTTTGTCTCACCTGCTGAGGCGGCTGGCAGGTGGGAAGAAACTCGGCTCTGCTCACAAGTCGTGCAGCGACAGCTGAAGCGCTGGTGGTAAAACCTGACTTTCAGTCAAGACTTAATATCAAATCGATGTGTACGTTTTTGCACAAGGTCAAGCCTCGTTAATCGTCATGGTTTTTGATGAATAGTAATAATCAGCTTTCCACATGCGCCTCCTCCCCCCCTGGAATTGCTTCAGACGGGTCAGGACAACAGTCAGCGACGGGGCGTCCCTCGCCCTCGCTGACGAAGCCGTTTGCCCACAGACGACTGGGAGTAAATGGCAGCTCTTCTACTTGTTAGGAGACAGAACAGAAAGTCATCCTAGTTTGGAAAACTGCACGCACCGTTTGAGGCAAACCTCAGTGAGAAAAAAAAACACTGTAGTTCCTCTCTCCTCCCTTTTACACAACCCTGTGTGTGCGTCAGTTTTTGCAGCAGGGTCACGCTTCTTCATTTTCCAGCTCTCAACAAACAAATCAGCCGTACAGTAAAACTGCACCCAGTACCACACCCAGGTGTGTTGTTCTCAGAGGTCACTAAAATGGCACACAGTGCACCATTCAGTTTAGTCAACACCCTCCGTTCACGTATCACACACACGACATCCCGCAGCTTCACTTCCTGCTTTGACAGGACAAAAATAAGAGCTCGTCTTCTCACTGGCGAAGAAGAACACGCGGTTTTCAAACCCTTGGCTCGGCTGAACCACCTCCCCGTGCCGGCTCTGCGCTCGCAATCTCATTCCGCTCTTCTCCGTCTGCCTGAACCACATTCCTCACAGCTCTGCAGCTGACACGAGGTGTTAGAATGCGGAGCCGTCCATGGTTCCATCACCCGAGGCAGTCGAGCAGGATGGCTCCGTCACAGATAACAGCAGCACCGGTGACTGCCAGCTGCTTCCATGCTCTCCAAATACAGCTGTGTTTGTCTGAAATACACGGCCAGTCACAATAACAACAGAATTAAAAACACCCTGAAACCCGTGTGTTCAAACTAGCAGCGCCCAACGGGTGACCAAAGCCACAGTGTGCCTGGGATCAGCGTTCATGGGTGTTTGCTAAAGCCTCCACCTTGTTCAGCCTCAGGGATTGATCCACCATGGATTCTGAGGCTCCTTAAAAAGTTCACACAGACGCCGACGTGCTCGGGGATCAAAATCTGACGCCGACACCAACAGACGTAAACACAACTCGAATGGCAAGTTTGTGTAACAACACTCCTCCGAGTGGAGTGTTGGGGCAGCGCACGGACATCCCAGCCTGGGCCGGCTGGCTCCAAACCACTGGAGGAGACGTTGTTGTTTCACGTTCAGGGTCGTTCACGCACACAAAACGCGGCCCATTTCCTGTTTTTTGTGTCAATATTAGAACAGCTCCACCAGTCAAATTAGACCAGGAACACGTAAATAAAGAGACGCAACAAACACAGCCGGAAGGTTTATCCTGGCCTTGCCCTTTGACCTCCCCATGTTAGGCTCACATTGGGTCATTCTTGTGTACAACACAGTACCACAAGACCTCACTCAGTTGTTTGTTACACATGCATGTATTTGTGATTGAGTTTACATATGTAATGTTATTTATTTTGTTATACAAATGTGTTTTTTATTTATTGTTTTATATACATGCACACATCCATAAATATATATACACACGTTTATATGCATACATCTGATTTATGTTCCATATAGAAAATGGAACATGCTTGCATGTTAGCTAACTTCATCGTTCTTGATTTTCAGCATAAAAAAATATTGAATTTTTTTTTTGAAATTTCAAAAAAGGTAAAAAAAAAAAAAGAAAAAAGTCTTAGAGCCTGGAGTGTCTTTGCAGGACATTATGACAACGCTAAAACACGAGAGGGCGTGAAAACGATCCCGTCCACGGACGGGTATCTAAAACTAAAGCCGCTTCACGCCAGCTCTGCTCGCTGCGCCCTGAGGTCAGCGTGAAGAGTCGAGGCTTGAAGGGAAGTCATCTACGGATTTGGAAGCAGTCAAAGGAATTCCAGGGAATCTTGCCAGATAATTGGTCATTCACGTGACGTTGAACACACAAGACAAGACAAGTCTGTCGAGGTCGGATACGGATAGGTGCCAGCGTGTTGAAGAATGGCGAGCAGCACTACACGTGTACTGAGTACTACAAGTGTAACCAGTATCCTATGAGTCCAGCTGACAGCAATGAAACAGGAACTGGAGGTGTGAGCCTAAACCTAAACCTGATTCTGATACCCAGAAGGACACGACGTGATGCGTGGAAAATGGATGAAAAGCTTTGTTTAATAAAAACAAACACAAGGAAGCGGGGTGTTTTGTTGGCCGTCATTCGCAGGTAATAAGGCTTAAACGTCCGGCGACCTTTGAGGAGGGAATGATCACCTGACATCAGCCCCAGGCAGGGCCACCATGCTTGAACCCAGGTCACCGGATCCTCCTGGGATCTACCGCTAGCGTGTCTGTGGGGGCTGAACACATCAGGTGAGGTGCACAAACATCCATCCATCTTCTCTCGGTCAATTTAGAGTCTGGATTAACCTGGTCCTGTGGAGGAAGCTGGAGTACCAGAGAGAACCCAGCAGGAACAGGGAGAACATGGAGACTCACCCAGAAAGACCCCGTGCTGCAGCCGGGGCTCCACCCACAACCTTCTAGCTGGGGGCCACAGTGAGGACCACTGTTCCCCTGGCTTCCCCGGTGCACAAACACTCAGCAAAAAAAAAGACCAAAAGTATTTCCTTGTGAAGAACGTCCTCTTCTACTGCCGTAACCCCAACAGCCTTCACACTGAACAGTGGCAGTGGAGGTCGAGCAGCTCCTGTTTCACGACCGAGTCACAGCAGGTGACAGGTGAGCCCGCAGGGACTGGGACACACCTCACAAGCGCTCCAACGCTAATTTAGCTCTTAATCAAGGCTTATTACGAATAGATTTGATGAAGATGACTTGAGAAGGACAGGAATCTCATCCACTCCAGCAGACCGGGAGAGCTCGAGCGACAGGAAATGAATCAGTTGAAGGCAAACAGAGACGGAAATGAGAGTTTTCTTAATTTAGCCTCGCCCGCTCGTAGCAGGCTGAGGACACGCTAATATGCACATGTTGGGCTCCGTAAAGGCGCATAAAACAGCACCTAAAACAGACTGGACAGTCGCGACCATGTGAGCATTTCAGCGTGAACTTCAACGCAGCGCTAGACTGGATTTCATGACGAGTCTCCCGGACGCTGAGCGAGCAACCGGGGACGCTCTGCCACTCGGAACGAGCACACGGAAACCGTCTCCAAAAACAGAGCAACGTTTGGTGATAAAACCCCACCGAAGCCTGGGTGCCGCTCGTCCACGGAGATGCTAGCTAACGCGATGTAGGAACGCAACACCATTCTCACCTCGGAAAAAGCGTCACGTCACTGGATTCTCATGAAGTTTCCGACCCCGAAATCCCGCAGCAGTCACATCCGGGCGATTGAATGGATTGGTTACGGATTTATAATCGTGATGTGTAGCCGTCGACCACACACGTGGCGGCGCGGATGTACTAGCGGGTACCGTGGTTCTCCGATGGGCTGGTACCCGCTAAGCTAGCATCGCTCACGAGCACCTCCGGATACCTGAGCCGCACTTCCGGTGGCACTTCCACCTTTCATCTCGAGCGCTCACGTTTGTTCGCCGTATCAACCTCGGCACTGTCAGACTTGTCAAAGTAGGAGAAACACGGGTTGAGTTAATGGCTGACAATGTGTTATTATGTTGACAGGAACTTTATTCCACCGGGAGTACTTGTGGAATGTGGCACTGGAGTCTGAGACAGCAGGATATAAAGTTTCATTCAAAATAGAACAGAAGACATAAAACATAAAAGTAAAATGACAAGCACCTGCATAAAAAATGATCTACGTGTGTCAAGACTGTTGATGTGGATCAACCAGGAGGAAGGTGCAGAGGCTTTAAAGCAGCCCTCATCAGAGGAGCGCTGCCTGGCTGGACCTCATGGCGGCTCTGGCCAGTTTCAGGAGTGGAGGGAGAACACACCTCGGGGTCAGTCACGGAGGACGAGCCGGAGTCACCGGGGTTCTGCTGGTTTCAATTTGAAGGTGTTTCCGGTTACGTGCGGCTAAACGCACAACCTCACGTACCTGCACACAAACACACAGGAACCAGGCGACACAGAGCCGAGCTCCGAACCAGAGAAGCTAAAATGGTGACGTTTGAGATGATCAATCAAGTTTTATTGAACAAGTAGCAAACGCATGTACGGTAACCTCTGGTTTTGGCTGAGCGATTCTCATGGTCATTTCTTTTCATTGGGCTGCACGGTGGTGCAGTGGTCAGCACTGTGGCCTCACAGCAAGAAGGTTCGGGGTTCGAGTCCCGGCTGGCGCAGGCCAGACGCTTCCTGCTCAAATAGACTAAAAGAGAAGCGCTCCAGATTTCTTCACCGCCGTTTAAATCAACGCAGCAATGTCAGGGACTCAGAATTTACTGAACCTGTAAAAAAAAAAGTAGGGAATATTAATTTGAAACAACACAAGATCGGAGCGTGTTCTGACAAAACCAGCAGACGTCCAGGTTCTGGTTGAGTGATTTATTCTGTGATGCAGATTAAGTGCACTATGCTTCCTGATGAGGACATTTACTTTTTAATAGCAAAATAATAATAATAATAATATTAATAGTAAAGAAATTTTTTAAAAAATCACCCAAAAAAAACATCAGAAAGATGAAAATTAAAAAATTAAAACTGTGCTCAAAGTTACGTGGTGCCACCATCAGTGAATACCCCCACAATCATATTAGAATGACCACGGTCCTCACGGGACAAGGATACAATGACCAAACAGTACTAAAAGGAGCCGACCAGAATATGTACAAAACAGGAAGAAAGTCAAAATCTGAATGAGTGAGTTCTCTTTCCTTGCATCAAACACAAGACGAACCAAACAGTGACGTTTGTGGTCATGGACGCGTCGGTCGTCGGCGAAGGTCTTTCTGAGCCCAAGACCTCCTGATTCAGAGTTGTTGTTGTTGGTTTTTTTTTTTAATTCTTTGACAGAACTTTTCACACAATTAGTGCAATCAAACGAACAAAAAAAAAAAAAAACAGACAAAAAAAAGAAGAAGAAGAAAAGTCTTCAGCAAAAAGGCAGGAGAAACACTAACCAGTGTTCACTGAGATAAATTACACGCCTAACAAGTGTATCAAAAATATCCATATTCAGTCTTCACCGTGTCGTTGGACCTTCACAAGATTATGGAGACCGAGAAAAGAACGCTCTCACTGACGAGATTACACTGAAAATATCAAACAGATGTGAAGCAGGCAGTTCTAGTGAAACTCCAGAAACTTGGTGAAAGGACAGCTTAAAAAAAAAAAAAATCTGTGTATTTAGTGTAAAACACTCACACGCCCATGTCAAAGGGATTATGTACAAAGTGGAGATTCATATTTACACATTTACAAGAAACCAAACATTGAAGGAGACATTATTCCACCACGGGTTACGCCTAATATAGGCTGACACAGTAAAATACATCAACTACACCTTACCTCCATGACAGTGACCTTATAGTCTCCGGGGCAGCGAGTCTGTTTAGGGGGGGCAAGTGGAGGGGGGCGTACCATTATTAGAAATAAATATACTCCCAACAAGTAATGTCTCTGAGCAGATCCACAGTTTTAGGCACCGTAGGACGAGATGATGAGCTCCTATCAAGTGGTTGCTGATTTGAAATTCAACCTCACAACAAATGCTTGTAAACAACAACATGGGGGATTTTGAAAATGGAAAAAAAACAAAAAAACAAATTCTGTTGGAGCATAAAATATAGCACAAAGACTTTACCTGCGTGAAGGAATCTAAGAAAGTGCAACACCGCCCTCTTGTGTTTGCATGTGTACACTCCTCGTATGCAAAACCACAAGAGTTTCTTATATTTTACATTCCGTAGAGGGATAAATATTGCCTTTTAAGAGAGAGCATTGAGTATCTGGAGAGAGAGAGATGATGAAACAAGAGGGGAGAAGCACAAAAATAGGAGTTTCCTTCGATGGACGTCAGGCAAAAATGGAGGACTGATACTGCCATAATTATACATGGAAAATAACTTGAATAAATTAAATAGAAATCTAGGTTAATTTAAACATTTAGACAATTAATGTATTCATATGCACAAAAAAAAAAATCCTTGAATATTTGTACTTAATATGAAGATGCACACTCGTCTGACAGAGGGAATTTAAAGTAGGAGTCTGCCTCTAAAAGTCGCCCGGTGCATTCACGGCTCCAGTAAATAAACCCAACAAGCCGCTACAGGAGGAAATACTGCAAATACAATTACTGCATGTGACCAATTATTATTTCTTTAAATGAATTCATTCAATTTGTGATTTTCTCTTCACATTTACTCCCTTTGTCATGCATTTATGGTTGTATTTCTTCCATCCTATGCTACTGAGGGGGTGTGGCCTCTTCCAGGAAGTAGCATCTGGAGGTCATTATTCTAATCGGATCCACGGTCAAGACACGCCCCCTGATTAACATAAGAGTCAAGAAATAAATAAAACAAAAATAAATATGGAGGGACATAAATAGAAACATAAATAAATGTAAACAGAACATAATCATTTTGGAAATAAATACAAAACATAATCCCATACATACGTTCGATGTACTTTCTGTTTATTTGCATATTTTTTTCTTTCTCAAATTAATTTGCGTTTCTATTTTGAAATCTGATTTTTTTTTAACTTTGCTTTTTGAATAACTGATCTATTGTGTAAAATGATTATGGCAGTTTTAGTCGTCCATTCAGCACACTTTTTCTTTTGGTGAAAGTAAATCATTCACGCACACTGATCTTTGGCCACTGATTGGTCGGTTAGAAGCCCAACCCTCTCTGATGTCATCAGTCACGATGGCTGATGTTGAGCCTCCACCAGGGACAAATGTACACATGTATTGACTTGAAACATCGACACAGTGAGTGAGTTGAAGTGGTGCAACACCATCAAGACCTTCATCCTCACCGGGGGGTCTCTGTTGTCAGTGGGGCGGGTCGGCGGGCTCGCGATGAAGTTGACTAAAAAGAGATAAATCGGTGTGGCTCCCATCCCTTAGCAGGAAGAGCAAAAAAAACCAACATCAGGGTGAACGTGTTTGAGATCAGGCCTGGTGGAGGTCATGGAGTCGTGGTGAAGTCCCAGGAAGAGGAGGACGACGACGAAGGAGACGAAGGAAGGCAGAGTGAAATCCCTGTGCTCGTTAGCCAGTGAGGTTAGGCTAGACTAAGCTTGTCAGTGTTGCCATGGCAGCCATCAGCTGGTCAGGTAACTGTGAAGTTCTCTGGAGTTGATACTCAGGACAACACCGGAATGGTTGCCTGGCAACAAGAGAGAGGAGGACAAAGGCAGGGACATGATCAGTAATACAACAGGGATGAGCACAAATCTGTCAATCTCTCTCTCTCTCTTTCTGTCTATGACTCTATCTTCATCTGTCTCTCTGGCTCCGCCCCTCTCTGTCCTGCTGTCTTTCAGACCGAGCAGTCGAGGCAGATGGCCGCCCATCCAGCGCCTGTGTCTGCTCCGCGCTTCCGATGGTTACAGGGAGGTTTTGGAGCTTTGTCGTGAGGAACTGTTGGGACTTTTTAAACTGAATGAATTCATAGATTGTGATCTGATCCTTTCCTCACCATCGTAGCAAACTAAACAAAGTAATGATGTGTACTAAACAAAGTAATGATGTGTACTAAACAAAGTAAAGATGTGTACTAAACAAAGTAAAGATGTGTACGAAACAAAGTCATGATGTGTACGAAACAAAGTAATGATTTGTACTAAACAAAGTCATGATGTGTACTAAACAAAGTCATGATGTGTACGAAACAAAGTAATGATGTGTACTAAACAAAGTCATGATGTGTACTAAACAAAGTCATGATGTGTACGAAACAAAGTCATGATGTGTACTAAAAAAAGTCATGATGTGTACGAAACAAAGTCATGATGTGTACTAAACAAAGTAATGATGTGTACTAAACAAAGTCATGATGTGTACGAAACAAAGTCATGATGTGTACGAAACAAAGTAATGATGTGTACTAAACAAAGTCATGATGTGTACTAAACAAAGTAATGATGTGTACTAAACAAAGTCATGATGTGTACTAAACAAAGTCATGATGTGTACGAAACAAAGTCATGATGTGTACTAAACAAAGTAATGATGTGTACTAAACAAAGTCATGATGTGTACTAAACAAAGTCATGATGTGTACGAAACAAAGTCATGATGTGTACTAAAAAAAGTCATGATGTGTACGAAACAAAGTCATGATGTGTACTAAACAAAGTAATGATGTGTACTAAACAAAGTAAAGATGTGTACGAAACAAAGTCATGATGTGTACGAAACAAAGTCATGATGTGTACTAAACAAAGTAAAGATGTGTACGAAACAAAGTCATGATGTGTACTAAACAAAGTAATGATGTGTACTAAACAAAGTCATGATGTGTACTAAACAAAGTCATGATGTGTACTAAACAAAGTCATGATGTGTACGAAACAAAGTCATGATGTGTACTAAAAAAAGTCCTGATGTGTACTAAACAAAGTAATGATGTGTACTAAACAAAGTCATGATGTGTAGTAAACAAAGTCATGATGTGTACTAAACAAAGTAAAGATGTGTACTAAACAAAGTCATGATGTGTACTGAACAAAGTCATGATGTGTACTGAACAAAGTCATGATGTGTACTGAACAAAGTCATGATGTGTACGAAACAAAGTCATGATGTGTACTGAACAAAGTCATGATGTGTACTAAACAAAGTCATGATGTGTACTAAACAAAGTCATGTGTACTGAACAAAGTCATGATGTGTACTGAACAAAGTCATGATGTGTACTAAACAAAGTCATGATGTGTACTAAACAAAGTCATGATTTGTACTGAACAAAGTCATGATGTGTACTGAACAAAGTCATGATGTGTACTAAACAAAGTCATGTGTACTAAACAAAGTAATGATGTGTACTAAACAAAGTCATGATGTGTACTAAACAAAGTCATGTGTACTAAACAAAGTCATGATGTGTACTAAACAAAGTCATGATGTGTACTGAACAAAGTCATGATGTGTACTAAACAAAGTCATGATTTGTACTGAACAAAGTCATGATGTGTACTGAACAAAGTCATGATGTGTAGTAAACAAAGTCATGATGTGTACTAAACAAAGTAATGATGTGTACTGAACAAAGTCATGATGTGTAGTAAACAAAGTCATGATGTGTACTGAACAAAGTCATGATGTGTACTGAACAAAGTCATGATGTGTACTAAACAAAGTAATGATGTGTACTGAACAAAGTCATGATGTGTAGTAAACAAAGTCATGATGTGTAGTAAACAAAGTCATGATGTGTACTGAACAAAGTCATGATGTGTACTGAACAAAGTCATGATGTGTACTGAACAAAGTCATGATGTGTAGTAAACAAAGTCATGATGTGTACTGAACAAAGTAATGATGTGTACTGAACAAAGTCATGATGTGTACTAAACAAAGTCATGATGTGTACTGAACAAAGTCATGATGTGTACTGAACAAAGTCATGATGTGTACGAAACAAAGTAATGATTTGTACTGAACAAAGTCATGATGTGTACTGAACAAAGTCATGATGTGTACGAAACAAAGTAATGATGTGTACTAAACAAAGTCATGATGTGTACTGAACAAAGTCATGATGTGTACTAAACAAAGTCATGATGTGTACTGAACAAAGTCATGATGTGTACTAAACAAAGTCATGATGTGTAGTAAACAAAGTCATGATGTGTACTGAACAAAGTCATGATGTGTACTGAACAAAGTAATGATGTGTACTAAACAAAGTAATGATGTGTACTGAACAAAGTCATGATGTGTACTAAACAAAGTCATGATGTGTACTGAACAAAGTCATGATGTGTACTAAACAAAGTCATGATGTGTAGTAAACAAAGTCATGATGTGTACTGAACAAAGTCATGATGTGTACTAAACAAAGTCATGATGTGTACTGAACAAAGTCATGATGTGTACTAAACAAAGTCATGATGTGTAGTAAACAAAGTCATGATGTGTACTGAACAAAGTCATGATGTGTACTGAACAAAGTAATGATGTGTACTAAACAAAGTAATGATGTGTACTGAACAAAGTCATGATGTGTACTGAACAAAGTCATGATGTGTACTGAACAAAGTCATGATGTGTACTAAACAAAGTAATGATGTGTACTGAACAAAGTCATGATGTGTAGTAAACAAAGTCATGATGTGTAGTAAACAAAGTAATGATGTGTACTGAACAAAGTCATGATGTGTAGTAAACAAAGTCATGATGTGTAGTAAACAAAGTCATGATGTGTACTGAACAAAGTCATGATGTGTAATTACAGCAGAGATGTCCCAACACGGCACAACGCTCGCACACTTTGAGGTGTACATTGTTCATGATTGTGATCAAATTCACAACAGTAAACAGCTGCTTTGACTAGACATCAATAATACATTATTTCAATTTATTACATTAAAAAACGTCATTTAATGCAGTATAACATGATGATGACATCACTAGTCCCTGCGGCCAACACTGTTTAGTTCATTTCAAAGTCAACAGTCTGTCAGTCATACCAGTGATAAGGATGAAAAGGTATCTCCAGTACCTTGATGAGTGTGAGCTGCTGGTGTTAGCGGCTTGAGTTTTAGTAGCAGTGGTTAGTGGTAGTCCTTATAAGGGAACGGAAGGCGGGGCTACCTCCTGCGTTACCTAGAGTCTGCGAGTCCAGGTCATCATCGATGAACTCCTCGCCCTGGATGATGTGCTGGGTGTCCTCGCTGTGATTGACCGGGCTGGTCATCTCCTGCTCTTTCTCGTTGTGCATCTGGGCGTAAACATTACGGTTGCCCGGCAACTTCCTGAAAAACAGTGGGGGATAGGTCTCCTCAGTCCTAAGCCAAGGACTGTGGGATTTGTTTTTTGTAAGATGAGGCTGTAGTTTTGCACAGGTTTTATTTCAAGTGACTTTTTGGTGGGTGTTTGTGTTCAGGGTGCGAGGAGGTGCTGCTGGTGGCGTGGAGAGAAAGCATGCAGTTACAAGGTGCGAGCTACAGGCAGCAGACGTCTGCCAACAGCAGAAAATACAGGAAAACGTGTCACAAACGAATCTTAGCATCAAGTCATGACGACGTCGTGTCACTGTGATGAGGAGTTTGTCAGGTGATTGCTGGGGATCACCTGACTTTTCAACCAGCGTCACGGTTTTGATGAGACGTGGATTCCAACCGGAGGGAATCAGGCCCAACAGAAACTCCTTTTGTGGAGATATTTTGTGTTGAGGTTGTGTTGAAATAGCTGCCACAAAAATCTTCGCCCAAGAAATCGCATCTGGCTGGTGAATAATCTTTCGCTTAATAAATACTCATGACCATGATTCAGATGCAAATGGCTAAGAGTTGGTTAATCCCCATTTTTGCAGCAAATGGCCTTGAGGACGGGAGTAAATTAGTTAATGACATCACCAGAAGTTAATGAAGCTTGAGCCTTCACGAAACCGCCAACTGCACAAACTTCACAAACAAATAAGGTTATATTTCTATTATTATGATGATATATTTAAAAGTCAGACCAGCTCAGGCAAGCATCTTCATACAAATGTATTTCATTTACATTTAAATTCATATATTTATTAATATTAAAAGCATTAATTTAAATTTCAATATAATTGAAATTAGAGGATTCTGCATTTTTGCGCCGAGAATCTATGACAAATAAGTACGTTTTCAAAAGATGCTCCATTCATAACGGACATTCTTGCTTTTGCTACATTTCTCAGAAATGATTGGATGGATTAATATGAAGTTTCATTAATACCTGAACCCTGTATACAGTCAACAATTGTTAGCAAGCTAACATGCTAAACTATGATGCTAAACATGGTTGTTTCCACGTAGCGATGTGATTGTGAGCACGTTAGCATGCTGATGGCTCAAGTTAGCTGAAAAACAAGTAAAAAAAACTGGTGATGTGATGCAGTAGTGCATTAATATTACGATAAAAATCGACACAATAATAATATTACCCTCTTTTGTCGTCATGCACAAAATGCACAAGTACAATGATGACATTTGATCCATCAATATTAGGTGCAACAGATGAAATCGTGTTGTAGACCTTTAATACTCATCAAATATGACAATTTTTATATCAAGAATTTGAAGCTACAGGATCTTCCTACTCTTGAAAAGTGTTCATTTCCACATAAACAAGATGATTTTGTCCCATCAATGGTGGGATGGTTTTTGTTCCAGAGCAACCAGCGCCAACTGATCCCACTCCAGCCTCCTCAGCCTAAAAACTGACATGAGATCAGCCCCAGCTCTTCAACGTGACACTCACCTTTTGAACTTGTAGAGGATGAAGGAGCCGGTTGCAATGATGCTGATGAGGAAAATGATTGCTACGGCCCAAACGCCGGGACCCCCAGCGGTTCCATGGTAACCTGGAGAAGGCATGACAAGCATGGAGAAATACCAATAAAGAATAATGCACCTCGTCTGCACATCAGAATATCACACTGGATACTATAGAGAAGGTGAGGAAGAGTTTAAGAGGGAAACTCAGTTCTTTTTTTCCAGCCTGGATCCTTTTCACAAACTATGTTAGTCTAAGTGAGTGATGGAGAGAACCATTTTTGAAACGCCCCCAGTCTGGAGCCGGAGCAGAGCTGCCTGCAGCTGCTGGAATGTAATCCAATGGGGCAACTCGTCAAATTATACATGAATTAAATTATATATCCTATTAAATAATCAACATCGTCAAATTACACCCACTAAAGGCGCACTGTGTCACACTGACAAGTTTGGACTGTGATTGTAATTGTGGGCTAAGTAATGGACGCCTGCAGCGGTGGCGTTAGCTCCTCTGGGTAGCGCTTCTAGCAGTAAATTTAGCATGTCCATATCAAACCAAGGACGTCTACAAAAGAGACATTTTGTTGCTACAAGTTGGAAATGCGCAAACATTTATTTAAACTTGTATGAAAGAATGAAGTTAAATAATCCAGTGATGGAAGATAAATAATCCAACACAATCCGGTGGTTTCTTGCAACAAGTCCCGAGAGAGTTCAGGGCGAGACTTCCCCCTGAGTCAGAATTTAGCACAGACCACAACAAAAATGGCGGCATCCTGCCAAAGGTAAACGCAGACACTAACTTCTCCGTTCTGTTAAGTTGTCTGACGATTATAGTAACAATCTGAGTCTGTCAGAGGCACAAAATGCACTTTTACCAAGTGTAATTTGACGGTAGCCAGTTGCCCCATTGGATTACATGCTAGCTGCTCTGGGGCTGCAGGCAGCTCTGCTCCTGCTCCAGACTGGAGAGATGTCAGAGGAGGTCGTTTCATTCACTCACTTGGACTACAAATATTAGTAAAACAGGATCCAGTTTGAGGAAAATGAAGCTCCCCACAGATACAAATCCACAGTGACAACTCTAAAAGTAGCAGAAGGGAGAAGAAGGTGGGTTTTTTGAGGTAGCTCCTCTCCACAGACAGCATGAAATTTTTAAAACCAGTGAAGGGCAATCAGGTGGATAAAACAGCATGGCGAGACACAGACAGGTTGGAATCGTTAGGAAACCAGGAAAGGAAAAGTGATCAAGCGTTGAAATAAGCCAAACAGTTAATGGCGCCCAAGGAAAAAGCCGCAGGTGTGTGATTAAGCAACGCACCAGTCTCTGCAGCTGCTGCTGTTGAGTCATTAGCAATTATCCCTTGGAAATAAATCAATAACATGCAATTATCATTAAAAATGCCACATGTCATTATGAAAAGCAAACAATATGCAAAGTGATGGGAAGAGGATGGCAGTGCACTGTTCAGTACCTGCGTTTGGGTCAGCTAGCATCACTAGCACTTGTAGGCCTCCTCGCACCACAAAGCTGACATTGTTGTCATTGAACGCCTGCAGAATGGCTGGAATTCTCTGAGAAAATATAAGAAACCACCGCTTTAAAACAGGATCAAACTTGACAGCTCACAATATGCCATTCCAAACATAGCCGTAGACGCCGATCGAAAAGATAAGCTGCTGTTTAGAAACTCTGTCTACCTTATCTGTGAACATGCTCCTCTTGTCTGCCTGGCTGTCCAGTGGGAGCACGTAGAGGTCAGCAGTGGTGGGGAGACCCGCCTTCACCACCGTCACCAGAGAGTCCTGAGGGACGCTTGTGATCTGGAGGCAGAAAGTCAGCAGTCGTCTTACTGGAGCTGCGGCAGCACCCATCAAAACCAAACTGCAGAGGCGCGACGAGGCTTTTCAATTATCGTTCCACCGCACACACGCGGCTCTCTTCAACCTTGAGCAGCTGATTGAGAGCAAGACGTGAGTGAACGTGAACATTTGCATTTCAAAACGATTCAGACAGGACAACAGTGTCGCTCTGCACCTGCGAGGGTTTTTGTGGAGTTATTTTTTTGGTATTTTTTATAGTGCAATTTAAACATCGATTCAAGATCAAAACTATCAACCCTGCTATGAAACAGCATATTTTTTAAGTGTAATAGTTCATAAAGTATGAAGAGCGTGAATACAGAGTCACAGATTGTCTTCAGGAGTCCAAAAGATTTGCAGATATTCACATAGAATTTGACTTTTTCAGTTCCATATTTTCATTTTGGTGGTTCATTTACATCACGAACATATATTTTGGAGTGTGCAGGGGTCTCACATTTCACCATAATCCAAGTTCACTTCCCAGTCAGGGTTCTTCTTCCTTGATATCTGTTTGATAGGCATCAGGGTTCTTGTTTTACTACCGCCACCCTCTGGGCCGGAGGGTTACAGCTCACAACATCACGGCTGGGTATTTATAACACTTGTGTATTTTCCATCCTTAAACTTGGAGGTTTTACCTTAGAGAGCATTTTGGTGACAACCTGACCGACGTCCACTCTCCACTCTGGAATGTTTGGGTTGAGGTGGTCCAGGTTCCTGCTGAAGCTCAGTGGGATAACCTGGAAGTTATCTGTGAGGGAGGGAAGAGCACAGGAAGTTGATGTCATCGCTTTCGTGAAAACGAGCAGCACATGCAGCATATCGTGTGGTGAACACGGGCGGTGCATCGTAGTTTACCGTAGACTTGGACAGCCCTGGTGTCCTGCACCATGGATCTGCCGTTGGAGGCTTGGACGGTCACGGACACCTCTCCTACCTCAGGGAAACGAGTCAGCAGGCTGTTCTGGAGCGTCAGAGTCGGCTGCGTGACACAGACACCACAAGTTCACTGCAAACAGCACAAACCTGGACTGCAAGCTGATGATGATGATAATGACCGTTTCTATGGTTTGATGAACGTGTGAACTTAGAATAATGTGGAGGAGATCACGTGTTGACACCTCAGCTTTTTGGGAGGTTTTCAGCTTCTTCATCTCATTTTTTTGGGGGGGGTCAAAACCTCACAATCAAAATTTCCTGCAACCGAACTCGGTGAACGACTGCACACAGCCGGCTATCGATGAAGAGAGACGAGAACTAACATCAGACACAGAGCTCAACAGGCAGGGCAGGTTTACCTGCAGGCTGTCACCAATCCACCAGTAGAAGACAGTCAGATTGGCCTCAGCAGGAAGAACGATGGCTGTCAGATTAACCTCGTGATTTCTCCAAGCAATGGGAATAACTTCCAGGTGCACTTCCTGTAGAGGCGCTGTACGAAGAAAAAAAAAGCATTTTCAGTAAGCCGACAAACAGGAACTGAGAAGGATATGGTTTTTAATGTCCTTGTCCTAAAGACCAAGTGTAATTAATTCAGAAAGCATTTTTTTCCCCCGAGGTCCAAACAAGAGAAGTATAAGATTTTAGGCTAATTTGATCTTGACAGCTCATTGAAACGCCAACAAAATTCTTCAGTGTTGTCTAAAAAGGAGACAAGTGCCTTTTTGTAGAAATTCTATTGTTGGTGGAAAGAAGCTGAAAAGATGAAAAGTTGTCGTAGAAACCAGTTTAGAAGCTTTCAAGCAGCAGGAGAGAGCCTTAGGAAAAGCAAGACTTGCTGCTGAACTGGAAAGAAAATGTTTCTCATCTTCATCTCTCGCGGGTTTTTAAACGTGTTTGGAAGAAAGAAGCTTATTGATGTGTAATTTCTGGGTGGTGAAACTACCCCATACGCTGAAAACTCCACTGCTTTGAAGTAAAAGTACCACCAGAGGCCGCCAAACTTCATGTGCAAACAGTCAGAGAGAGGCCCACCTGTAACCTGGATGTACATGGTGGCTTTGTCGTGCCCTGCCATGTTCTCCGCCTTCACTGTGACTTTGTAAATGCCTGGATTCTCATATCGATGCTGGATGGGTTCATCCGTCACTGTCAGGTTCTGGTAAATAGCCCGGACCCCATCGCCGAGGTCCACCTGGTACTTGGTGCTGCTGGTGTCTCCCTGTGCACAGAGGGACAGACGACATTCACAGATTTGTTTATCAATACTGAAAAGAAAAACTCAGCAGTTTCATCGAGCACCAGAGCATCAAGGTGTGGATATTAGCACATTCAGCATCTTTAACCAGCTCTTCCTTCTGGTTCCTTGGCAGTTTCATTCCAAAAAAGGCAGCAACATTACATATCGCCATCTAGTGGCGATTGTCAAAAACACAGCAAAGTACTCAAACTGAACAAAGAAGAATGAATCTTTGTTGGGCAAGTTACTTCAAAAATATGATATTAAAATATTTACTAATAATTAATATGATAGCTGCAAAAAGGGCGACAGCATTATTTACTCTGTCACTGCCAAAAGGTAACCTATTACAGTAAAAATCAACACTGGGAGTAACCAGCCAGAAAAGAGACTTTGGCTGCATCCAAATTGCCAAGTGTCAACCTACGTCCTACTGCTACGTCCTACCGCTACGTCCTACTCCTACAACCTGAACAGCGCGGCACCATTCAGACAGCCTAGAAGACTGGTGGTGAAGCACGACCTCTGCTGGCAGAGCACAGATACCGCAATTAGGTAGACAGCACCAACGACAGCCCCACCTGCTGGCCTGACTGTCGTACTGCACTCCACTCTGAACGCCCCTTTAACTCGTTCTCTATTATTAAGCACATTAACGCACCTGTAAAGGTGTGTTCACACCTCGTCGTGTTTGGTGTGAACACACCTTTAGTCATCAACAACGACTATAAATGTTCGTGTTGCATGAGAATGGGAGACTGTTGGTGGTGCAAACTTGGCTTGCGGGTCTACAAGTTTTTAGGGGACGAAGAAGAAGTCCGTGGTGCATTGTGGGCCATAGGTTGCTCCGTAGGATGCACCTGAACCAACCTACAATGTGGGCGTGTTTAGGCTGCAATTTAGGTTGCGAAGTAGGTCGCTACTCGCGCCAGTTGTGGTTTCGGACAGCCTACGACCTACTCTGAGACCTACGATCAGACCTGCTTGGCAATTCGGACGCAGCGTTTCACCTTACCTGTTCCTGGTGGACAATGAATGTGATGTCATCACCTGGCGCCACCGCAACCATCTGCCCTTTGATGCTGACCTGTAGTCCTCTAGGGGGCAGCAGAGGGCAGTTGTTTTGTTTGGTGCTCTGCTGCTTGTTCAGCCAGCCTTCACACACGTTAGACACCACCTTCCTGTACCTGAACACAGCAGGAGAGAGCTGGCGCGTCAGAGAGCGCAGGCGCGTTCTGAATTACAGCGACGTAAGAGGACGGACGGGAACCTTTGTACTAAAACTGGAGATGATGGAGCAGGCAGTTAGCGTGATAGCTTAGCATGTTTAAAAAAAACTGTTCGAAGGTCATTCATCATCCATCAGTGATCGCATGCTCAATGAAAACATGACTATTTTCTTTGTGGCACGGACACAAACGTTAATTTAAAAAATACAATTTGTGGTTACAGGAGTTCTTCAAAATCATCTTGATAGAATAAGACAATAAAAAAGTGTATTTCACCAAAGTCTGCAACAAATGCATGTGAGTGGTGTGGTGGTGGTGCACAGACCCGGTGCTGGACTCGTAGGTTTGTCCTAGACGGCAGTCGTCAGGTGGGGAGTCTGGATCGTACCAGAAATCAGCGAAGCACTGGTTGCCCTCTGTGTGGGATCGCTCGAAACCGTAGTCACTACACACACACCGCACACACACAGACACGATAGAAGACACGGAAATGTCAGCGGAGCTCATATTCTGCCCCCCCCCCCCCCCCCCCCGGGATGAACGACTTCGCCGTGAGGCAGCAATCATGCGATGGAGGAGGGAACGACTGAGAAGCACTCATCGATCTTTCCAAGCACAGCAAAGTTACTTCCAAAAAATACACGTTGTGAGAACACTGAAGGCATCAATGAAGTATTCCTTTTTGTGAAAACATACAAATTAGCAACAAAAACTCTATTACCCAGGACTCCTTACACCTGCGGCTGCTTCCTGTAACAGCTCTGATAGGTCAGCAGCGTCGTGTGATACAAGTATGGCGGTTTCAACAAAGAACAGAGCGGTAAACCTGACCACAATATGGATTAAAAGTCCAGATACCTTCATTGTGATGAGGATTTATTGGTCAAAGATTCTGACAGTCAGGAAAGTAAAGAGCAATGACAGAAACAGGGTTTTTCTATTGTGCTCGTAAGAGTGCAGACGTTTTGCAGGCTGTGATCTTGTGTACATAAACGTAAATGCCAGGGAGGATTTTTTTGGAGGTCTCACCAGTTGAAGTCTTTGTCGGTGCACTGGCAGGGTTTGGTAGTGAGAGCAGACGTGTAACTCCTCCCTTTGATACAGAACGCCGTGTCCTTCCTCTTTCTGAAACTGCGCTCCTGACCCATAATGCACTTTTCTCCCTGAGGGCAAATAATAACAAATGAGTATTCAGTTTCAGATAACCAGATACTCAGTTACAAGTGAGCGTGTGTGTGTGTGTGTGTGTGTGTGTGTGTGTGTGTGTGTGTGTTACCTGCAGGTTTGTGAGCAGCCAGGACTCATAATCAGACTCGGTACACTGGCGAGAGAAAGACTGCCTGAAATCCACTTTGACCAGCTCCCAGTCGGACCTGTAGCTGATGTGGCCAAACACACTGCAGGAGAACACACACAGGAGCGGGGGATGGGGTTTGACAAGACGTTATTGATTTCAATGGCATTATTGATTCTGCTCGGTTCGGCCTCTCGCTGCAAATCCTGGTGCAAGTATTAATGGAGCTGTTTTATAACGCGATGGCGATTTTTACACGGATACCAAAAGTGATTCTGCTCATCTGTTTTCTTTTCGATTCCTTTATTGATTCCTTATCCGTTTTCAGAGGATGGAAAACGGAGGAACCCTGCACAGGTTAGAGAACAAACCAAGCATGTCTGCCTATCTGAATACGTTCAAATAAATCACGCCGCTCCAAACATTTCCCTCTCAATGGCGTGGACACAAGACATCATGGTTTAGCACTTAGCAACTGTCACAAAAACATGGCCGCATCGTTAAGAGGAATGAGACGATGATTCTCTAAAGATTCTGGTTCCCGAATCTCATCTCTACTAAGAATATTTGTATTCTTACATCTGTATGCCTCAAAGTATGTAGTATGTAGTAAATAATACAGTAAATGTACTGTAAAAAAAATGGCCTTGAGCTTGAAAAAAGCTTTTTTGTCCCCTTTGAGTTGAATCAGTGGAGTCCACTGGTGTCTGCTGTATGAGCAGCAGCAGAAATGAACCAACACAACACCTAACATCAGATAATCAGAGCGAACCAGTCCAGCGACCTCACCGAGGGGACAGACAGGGCTGGCTTCCTGTGGGGGATGGGATGCCACTGCACAACCTACATCTCCCATAATGCCTCACCATTCACCCAGGTTCTTGTGCGAAGCTGGGCAACCACCAGAGGGTCCCTGTTCATCAAGAGGGAGGGTGTAGAAAGGAACCCTGTTGCTTCTTTACCCAGTAACAGGAGGAAACTGTCACCATGGTTACTTCAAGCTTGCTTGGCTGCATGTCTGTTTTTTGCTCAACTTTTGTCTGTTTTTTTTGTGTTTTTTTTTCCCCCTCAAAGGGATTTGGTTTGGAATGCCCCCCAGAGGCAGAGTGGCTAGGGGCCCGTTTGGGAGTGAGCCTGTGTCAGTGGATGGAAGCAAAGAAGCGAGAACTGAGCAACCAGATCGTTGTGGGCTGACTTTGACTGGTTTAAATGAACTCTTTTTCCTCTCTGACCGAAGAAATGATCGTTTTGATTTATGAGGAGTAAAACGCTAGATTTGTTTTCAACCTTCTGGAACAGCCGTGGACCATGAAGAGTGATATCAGACAAGGTTCGCTTTAAAAGGACACAATGTGAAAACACCCTTGTTTCTCTAATGCGGAGCTAAAAATGAAAATAGTTCACCAGGAATATGTTTGCAAGTTATTTCCCAGATTTCAATGAGATTCTTGGGGAGATCATGCTGTTGCGATACGTGCTGAAGTTGATGCTGCTGGATTTTCAAAGTCAAAATAGAGATTCCTGCTCAGTTTGGGAAGTGAGAGTCTGACCCTGCATCTCTGATACCTGACCAGCTGTCATTAGTATGAGTGGTGGATAATGTCTGCGCCCTCACCTGTCCTTGGCGCTAAGTCACTGCTCAAAGACTTCATTATGGGATGGCAGGCTGTTCCGTCAAAAATCGAAACTTTGTGGCAAGGAAATAGACCCTGGCTAATCTGTCAGACATGAGCTGCTCTCAACACCCTCCTCCTCGGCCGGAGACTCTATCTCTCTGTTGCCAGATGGGTGTGTGTGCGTGTGTGTGTGTGTGTGTGCGTGTGTCAGATAATGGCAAGTGAGTGTGTGACCGTCTCTGACCTGGATTACAGCTGGAAGCCTTATCTGGCTTCATCTCAGGGCCAAGGCCCTAAATCTGAGATGATGTGACCAGTGGCACTCTGACTGACTTACTGATGGAGAGATTGGTGAAAAGAACGAGAGCGAGTGAGGCTCTACGCTCTCCTGAAAAAAAAAACAGAAGTTCTCGAATAAAGTGCGCTGTCAAATTTTGTCCATTATCACAGCGAGCAGTCGTCAGGACAGAGGTTCACCACAAGTCGACAAACAAATCTCACCAAAGCAAATCGTGACAAACTAATCAGAGAAAAGTTCTGCTCTGAGGCTCATGAGATGGTGGAAATGTTTAGAGACTGAATATAAAGAGGAGTCGAAGGACCGTGGGACTTTCTGCAATGAGTAAGCACTTGGTGGCAAAGAAAAATTGGGTTTTAATGTCACAGCAGACCCACCCTGGGGGAGGGGGGGTCATGTGATCGTTACAAGGGCAGAGGATGCAGAGAGGCATTGCTAAGTTCTCCCCAGTCCCCAATCAGTTACTCTGCCTCCGATGTGCTGAACCAGCACAGCAGAAATGTCTGACTCAACCTGGAGCAAACGTCCTGCCTTGCTGATCGCTGAGAGCCGAGCGAAGCCCAGGATCCCAAACCACGGCAGGGGTCAATCAGGGGTCAACCACGTTCTGCTCAGGAGACTTTGTTGTGCATCTCTACCCACTGAAGTCATCAAACAGTTTATGTTCTCATCCATGTGAGCACCTGAAAGCGGCAGCAACACTTGGATACTGAAGCAAACACAACTGGTGCCTGCTAATTCCCCCAAATGCTGGAAATTACAAACAAACTCATCTCGCCTTACACACTGATAATCCCTCACTTTATTTGTGTCTTGCAGGTTTTATTCTTCCACATCGAAGGTGTCAACCCCCATGAATATTCATGCCTCAACTCAAGAGCTTCCTGTTCTATCGCGTATTTATTTAATCGGTAACCGAGCGGCAGACTTGTCTGAGCTCGGTGGAGCCTGGAAGAGAGGCCGGCGGAAGTCGAGAGACACGAATAGAGAGCAGAGTCATAGAATCAAAGAGGGGATGAGGGCGAAGGCTCCACACAGGCCTGCCATCGAGCCCTGCACCAGTAATCAAAACGGATGGAGGGAATTGTCGTGATGAATGTCGCTGCCCTCGCGTCTGACCCTCCGTGACAACTCTTAAGAACCAGAGCAGGCAGTATGAAGTGTGACACCAGGGCTGATGTGTTCATGGGTGTCAGACAGCACTTTGTCCATAACACCATGTATAATTGCATTACACCAAATAAAAAAGAAAGGTTACGCTTGAATCTTTTAGTCGACTTCAGTTCTGATCATAACCAGCAAACGTGTAAATATTCTGAATTTCAACTCTTTGAATGCCAGAATCTTCACTATAATAATCTTAAAAAAAAACATTCTGGAGGGCTAATGGTTGCTATGCTATTCACAACTGGCTGAGCTGCTCTCGTCTCAGTTAGCCACTTGTTAGCCGTCATTCATTTATTTGAAAGATACATAAACGCTCTGAAATTCACAACATGCAGCATTTACTGATGTTCTTTATTCCGTAGAGCAATATGTTGAGATATAGTAAGCTAGAAATCCCAGCAAGGCTGCGATGAGGGAGTCAATCATGCTAACTCACCTCTAGGATTTAGGAATATTCCTGCACCACTCCACCTTTGGCATGGCAAAAGCCTTTAAGGCTTGATGTGTTTTTCTTCCATTGAGATTTTCTTGGAAGCTTTTAGGTTTCAGAGCTTTCACGGTGAATTAAATGTGAAGTTTACAGACACAGTTGTTGACGGTTAATAATCTGGAATGCGACTGCACTCACGTCATCACCAGTGTCTCATCTCCCGGCTCGCTGAGGAGTCCATCCACGAACACAGAGGTGCTGGTGAAATTGTGAACAGTCCACGTCCGTCCCTCGTCGATGCTAAACCTGTCAGGAGAGACAAGAGTTCATGATTACTGGCAAACGGATGCACTGATGGCTTCCTCAGTTATTTCCTGGTGGAGAACGAAATCAGGGTGGGCAAAGACTCAGAGCACTCGGGACGAATCGATCCAAATTAAATGAATTTGAATCCTCTCGAAATAAATCAAACTACTGTATTTGGCATTTGAACCTGCTTCAACCCAAACTCCAACTCTGATACATGCAAAGTGAGCCATCTGCTCTACTTTAGTCACATTTGGCAGCAGCGCCGAGTAACTGCGTGATGGAAAGGGATCAATGAGTAATCAAGCAGTATGGAGCTTGCACTGCCGGCTGTGGGTGGTAATGATGATGCGTTAATTAGCAGGCAAACATGCAGACTTACAAGGAAGCTAAAGGGTATACTAAAGACTCCTCCGTGGTGAAAACTCCTGCAAGCTTCAAAGAAAGTTACTCTTGCTCTCCAAAGGTGGGATTTGGAGATTCGTGACTTCCCTGAAACTCCTGCAACAGTTGGGCAGCTGTATGAGGTGTGAGGATTTCACAACACAACAATCATCACTTTGTGTCATTGGGTGAAATATCGCGGAGGCTTCTAAAGAGACATTATCTGAAAGAGTGCGCAAAAGACTTATCAGGATGTAAATTTAAAATGCAACTGACTCAGGCCGTAGTAATCGCCCTGGAGAGGGAAGTGATGAAATACAAACACTTTCATCCTGCACTGATGGACATTTTCCCCACATCTGTACTCACACACTCTGTAGTGTTTAATTTTCTTAACACTTTTCTCCCAAAATTTTCCCCTCCCTTGCCTTTTCATTCGATATATGTATATAAAAAAAAATCCCTTCAAATTATTCGATTATAATCAGAAGCTATGGATCTGGGTGTAAGAGATTAAAGTCGGATCAAAGCGAGATCTGTTGGGCCAAAGTCAGAGATCATAGTCAGGGGACGAGATCCCCGACGCCCCCTCTAATATACAAGTCATCTAACAAAAATGTGGGCTATTTAAGAATACAGTTTCTTTTTTCCAATCCAGGGTGAAGGTGGTTGCAGAAACAGATTATGACGGACCCCCCCCCCGCCCCCGCCCCTTGCTCCTGCGGCTGCTGATTTGTAGGACTGAGCAAGTCGAGAACAGCTCGTCTCATAAGGCATCAACTGGACCGCTACGGCCTCTACGTGTCCGCCTCCTCAGTCCAATTATATCTCATTTTCTCTCAATGATACTCAAAGAATTATTACAAAAGTTTGAGATAATAATCCTGGAATCAAACACATTAGCAGCAGCGTTCCTCCATTCTTCCAACAGAGTAAAGAAACCTTGAACAAGGCTTAGTCTCTGCCAATCATAAATGTGCATAACTCAATCCTGTCCAGCTGGTGTGTTACAGCGGCATCTCATTTCTCAGCCTGCCAGCTTTTCATTAGCTGATATGAATACTGAGCATAACAACTCTCAAGTTTTGAGTGAGCCGCTGATAGAAGCCGGGTTATTACGGAGTCGCCGCTCCTTAAAGTACAGACATGAAACTTGTCAAGTGGCCGCGAAAACGGTATTGCAGTCGCGAACATCGTTGTATCCCGCACACGCACGGGAACACGGTGTGATAGGTTAAGAGAGTAAAGTGGACTCAGGAATCAAGCCGGGGTGTGAGAAGAGGCGTTTAAATACTGCGGAATTGGAGATGGAGCATTTTTAGGTCAAGAGTTCGAAAGAGTTTAAATACGCGCACACACACACACACACACACACACACACACACACACACACACATATACATAGTTATTGCACACAAGGAGGCTGAATAAGTTCCTCTTTAATTCCTCTCGATAGAACAGAAAAGCTGCTAAGCAGGCAGAACGGTGAGTTTTGCCTCATCAGATCCATCAGAGACGACGCAGCGTTCATCTGACTGGAGACTTCACCCGCGCCAGAAATCAAGGCTGACAGAGATATCGAACGAGTCGACTTCCTCAAGTCGTTTTCCTGTTTCAATTCCAGGCAATTTCATGGGAACTCTGGATACCTCATAAAAAAAAAGGGGGGGGGAAATGTTCAATTGGTGTGTTTCCATCGACTGGTCTGGAGTGAATTAAGGCTCTGTCGTGCCAGGAGATGGAGGTATAGGCATGGAAGAAGAAGTCAACCAGCAGTACACCAAGAGTGGTTTTCAGCAAGGACTTCAGCTGCAATAGTTCCTCACCTCCAGCCGGGACTGGACGTGCTTCGTGCTGTCCAAGGTACAAGTACAAGTATCAGCACGAGCAACAACAGCTAGTCAGCCACGTCACTGAAAGACTTGCAGAATGAGTGAGATTATTCAAATGGGTGTTTTCATCTCTCTCGTTGTGCACGTTTACACTTTTTACCAAAAAGGGCAAAAGCCACCTCTATTGAGTGGGAAAACCTTTTAGCAAAATTGAGTTTAAAAAAAAAAAATTTTCAGTATCCTTTTCTAATGCAGTACTTTCAACTGCACTGGAATGGAAACCCAAGGAGAGAAATCCTGGCTCCCCAGCCTCCTCGCTGTTATACCTGCTGCCTTTCTCTGTGTTTTTACCATCTGCTTCTCCTTCTTTTACCCTCTCGTTGTCTGTCTTTCTGAACCTGGCTGCAAAGACTCATTAAATTCAAAATCCTTAAAGAGTAACTCCACACTGGAGTGTGACGCTGTGTGAAGCGACACTACTACAATAATCACAGGTGTCACAGCAGCTACCCTGCGAATTCCCGTCTGACAATAAATAACCTCTTACTCTTCGGTACAAGCACGCGGCACCTGTAGCTTATACATTGTAGCTGGGAAAAACAAGGCTAGGACGCTCCTAATTAGGGTTTCAGGCCAGCAATGGGTGGCTTCTGTATTACTTGTTACTGCATTTTAACAACACAGGTCCCAGAGCTCCCTTCTACAGGGAGGAAACGGTGACAGTGACGGGTACTTTGTTATTGGACTCTCCTCAGTCCTGGCATTACCATCCATCTTTAGACATCTGAGTACAAGGACACTCTGAGAATGTGAGTTCAAACCAGCGCTAACGCCCACATTGTTTCTGTCGTTTTTAAATGGTGAGAGGCAGCAGTGCACTCCCATGGCAGTCCTGAGATGCACACGGTTCATAAACCTTGGAATCACGACATCTGTCCAACAGATTAGTAAAGGGACACCTGGCCGATGGATCCCAGCCTCCACTCACCCTGAACAGACACCAGGTTTGCTTGTTCAGCCCACAAGGATTCGGAGCTGTAAACCTGTGGCTCATCTTCCCAGGACCCCTTTTCATAGTCTCAAACTCCACTACTATTTCCTTGGTCTTGTCTCGGTCTCACACCAAGTGGATCTTTTTTCAAGGCTGTTAAAGACCACAACTGTGTGATACTGGAAGTTATTTGATTGGATAGAAAAATGGGGTGGCACGGTGGTGCAGTGGTCCTCACTGTGGCCTCACAGCAAGAGGGTCCTGGGTTCGAGCCCCGGCTGCAGCACGGGGTCTTTCTGTGTGGAGTCTCCATGTTCTCCCTGTTCCTGCTGGGTTCTCTCTGGTACTCCAGCTTCCTCCACAGTCCAAAGACATCAAGAGGGACCAGGTTAATCCAGACTCTAAATTGACTGTAGGTGTGACTGTGAGTGTGAATGGTTGTCTGTCTCTATGTGTTGGCCCTGAGATGGACTGGTGACCTGTCCAGGGGGAACCCCACCTCTCGCCTGTAGCCGCTGGGATAGGCTCCACCCCCCGCGACCCTTAACAGGAATAAGCGGAAGACAATGGACGGATGGATATAAAAATGCTCCAGTATATAATAACTTGTTTTGAATGCATTACAATCTTTGCTCCCTCTCCACCCCTCCCCACCCTTGTCAGCTCAACTGTTGTTGTGGAAGAAACCGGGAGGAAGATGTTGGATTCTTTGTCCACAGTTCCATTTGGATACAGAAACCATAAAGGTTCAATCTGCAGGAAAACAAGACCAAACCAAAGAAGCGCCGCAGCAGGACCTCTGGTCTTATCTCAGCCTCACCCTGCCTTGGCCTTGGTCTTGACCTCTAAAAGTCTTGGTACAGTCTGGTCTTGGTCATGACTTGGTTCAGGTGGTCTTGACTCCAACACAACCTTCCATGATGCTGATGCGAGAGCAGCTCAATAACCACCATCATCAGTGGAAGTAGCTTCATGAACCACGTCGGTGGCACAGGACACAACTGATGCATCTCTTGGTTTTTTACGGCAACATTTTTCTTTTCTCGACCACGTGGTCATCCAGACATCCCATAGAAACGGCTCAGTTGGTGCTGCAAGGAGGCCAGAACCACTGACCCACACACATACGGCCTGAACAAACAGAACCAGGGTGGCTGCTTGAAGAAACACACATAATACATCAAGAAACCAGCACCCACAATGTGTCCTTTGGGTGGCTTTACTGGGAAAGAAGTCACAGCAGGTGGAACAACAGGTGCTTATATATATACAGTATGTGTGTGTGTGTGTGTGTGTGTGTGTGTGTGTGTGTGTGTGTGTGTGTGTGTGTGTGTGTGTGTGTGTTGGTCATTTCCATCTCAAAACCAGAATACAGCAATGGATATGGAGCCCATAGTAAAAGTATTTATCTAATGTACAGAAACCATTCGCCATTTATCTAATGTACAGTACCATTCGCCACCAAAGTAAGCAAGTACCAGGCAAACACTATAACTGCTGATGGATGCACGACATCGGCAAAGTTATTACTCACTGTTTAACCCTAAAAACGCAGGTAACTAAAAGGTTCCGTACATGACTCCTGCAGCAAAAAACAGAGAAAAGGGTCACGAACCAAACGTTCCTCACATTTCTCACACTGAATATCGACTGTAACTTGAAGTGCAGTCAGTTCAGACAGGGGTTGCTGCACTGTTCTTTGTTTTGTTTTTTGTTTTTTTTTTAAAAAGAGCTCCCTCTATGCTGCTGACGCGTCTCTGGTGTGTTTCAGGCGTCAGAGACGACCGTGTAACAATGGAGTAAATCATCAAGATTCCAACGGAGACGTGTGAAAATGTGACGAGATCAATGTGTGCTAAAATAGAAACGCACCACAGCTCAGTCATTAGCGTTCTAGCTGCACAGCTAAGGGTTGCTACGAGGGGACAAGTGCATCTCCATGCAGTCTACTGCAATGCAACTCTGAGAAAGAGAGAAAGAAAGAGGGAGAGGGAGAGAGAGAGAGAGAGGAGAATTATTAACGAGAGGTTCTCTTTAAAAAGCTGCCTTCTCTCACAGAACACTTCCTCGGGCTCCCACCTCGCATGCTTTGGCTCTTTGCATGATGTTTTCCAGCCTGTTGCTGGCATCTCAGATGCTATTGATCTGACCGAGGGATGGAGGTTCACATAGGAAGGACACGCTCCCACCGAAGGACACGCGGTCGCCCACCTAAGAGGTTATTTGATTCCTGTCTGTGATAAATGCTTTTTTCTCCCTCTGAGCACTCTCTTATCTCTGATTTCTAATTATTCCATCCTTATTACTTAACAAGGTCGATGAGATAGCATTTACTGAGCTTGAAATTGTGTATTAACTCGGGGGGGGAGGGGGGATATGGAATATTTTCAAGGGTAGGCAGTGGTGGGCAGCGATGAAGTACACTGGCTTGATTTCTGTACTTTTTTTCTGCATTTTTCAAGAATCTGAACTTGACATGAACATTTTTTTCCTTTGGAAACCTTAACTAACCTTAACCTTTAATCAGCTGTGTGCAAATTCAACCAACGGCAAAAGTTCAAACTAAGGCAACGTGAGTTGAGCTCCTCGTGGGTGTAACGTCCTCTTCAGAAAGAGGGATGACTCAGGGTGTGAGGAGGAAATTACCATCTGTAAGTACTGATGTACTTACTCGGTTTAACCACTCAGTGTCACTCTCATTGTTTTACATCAACAGAGGTTGAATCCGAACATCCAGTGAGTGAGCGAATACCAGATGATGCGGCGCGAGAAAAAAAATTGTTGTTGCAGGACGGGGTGGGTGGAGTGGGTGGAGTGGGCGGGGCTAGTCTTTCTCCCTCTGCCGTTGTGTTCGTTTATTTATTCAGCAGAAACGTGAATCCTTGGCTAGCTCCCGTATCAGCCTCCATCACTACGTTTGGCAACGTCCTCATTTCCCTCCAAACCTTTTTTAGACAGGAAACTGACACAAGAAAATAGTTTGGAGGTGGAGCAAGGGTGCGACTGCTCTCAGAGTTCAATACACGGCGAGAGGATCTTTAAAACCCAAGGTACTTCTGTGTTTTTCTTTGGTAAGTTAAGGTTGGTTTTTTCCTCCGCTGTTAGCCTTGTTAGGCGCCAGATGCTGTGACCATGCGCGGCTTTGTTTGGACACCCATCCATGAGTGTGTGCTCACTCTTTTATGCTCCACAGTACACTTTAGGATGGACCAACTACCTCAGGGGACACCGGGAGGAGCAAAAACCCATCTGAAGAAACCCAGCCTTATGCAGGTTGGGTTTTTGTTGCTTTTTGCAACTGCACTGAATTCATACGAAACCAAATGTACCGTTACACCCTGAGGTATTTCTTGGCTGGAATACACTACCCTGTATGAAAAGAGGGTAGAGACAGAGACCTGCTCCCTAGAAGTAAGTAAAACACCAAGTCTCTTTCATATACTGAAAAAATGATATCAATAAAAAAATAAACATTAAGTCTGCAATGAAATGAATGATCTCACTGTTGCAGGGTGTAAGGATTGCCATGGTAACACAAAAGTGATCTTACTTGAGTATCTTGAGTGGTATAGACGTGTCCTTGATTGCAACAATGACGCCTCCGTGGTCCAGATAAAGGATGTGATGCTCCTCCTCGAAAACCTTCAGGGGAAGTGATATAAAACCAGTTTTGATATCCAAATTGGTGGAAGTGAGAGGATGGGAGCGAGTCTCAGGTACCTGTCTCCATGTCGCCCCACAGTCTGAAGTGATGTACATCTCCTCCTTATACTCCACCAGCTTGGAGCCAAGGTTACCTGAAGGACAGATTAATAATTGAAGATCAGATGGGGATGTGAGTCAGACGAGATGAACCCACACCAGATTTAAAGGAGAAACTCACTGTTGGCACTGGCAAGGACATTCAATGCAGATTAAAAAGGCAAAATTACAGAGTCAATAAAGAGAAGCAGCAACATCTGATTTGCTTTTCAATCTGACTTCAGCTGGCATCCCCTCCTTCCAGGGAACATCACTTTCCTTTTGGCTTGAAGACTTCTGTTTATAGCAAATCGAAGCAAAAATGTGCGAAGATGTGAGAGGACTCCTCGGATGATTTCTTTATTAAAAGGAATTGTTGCTGCCTCTGCAGATGCAAACGCTCATTTAAAGTGTTTGGAGGAGACACAAAAAAATATTGGCAAATGTTCTAATTCATTCAGCTCAGTTGGCCTGAACTGCGCCCAAGTATCACTGTTCCCCCGCCCTGCTGGGCTTGGCTCGCTCTTCTCCTGACCTGACCTGGCCTCCCCGAGCATCCCCTCACACTAGAGTCTGAGTTAAGGTCGGGGCGGTCAGCATCTCTGTGTACGTTCTTCCTCCTTCCCCACGTATCAGCTCGGCTGGAACGGTACCAGAACCTTCAGCTGCCCGATGCCACGACTCTGGAACGCTACCGGAATGTTAAAGTCTCAACTCAAATGCCTCCTCACTTGATTTTCACCTTTTATTGGTGTTGTAGGCTGGATGCTTTGAAAGGCACATCTCTCTCTCTCTCTCTCTCTGTCTGTCTCTCTGTCTCTGTCTCTCTCTCTCTCTCTCTCTATATATATATAGATATATATATAAGGTGAATTCAAAAACAACTCCGTGCATCTCTGGAAGCTCACCAGCACCCATGATGAGACCAGGAGCAGAGTCTTTGGTGTGGACCGTCCCAGACACGTAGGGGTTGTCCGCCCAGCGTAGGTGGAGGTGGAGGTGACAGTCCGGCTGCGTAGAAAGAAACATGGCGAGAGAAATTAGGGTGAGACGAGGAGTGAAATGAAGACGTTAATGAGTCACAGCTACCTGATTACGCTACTGGGATGTGCTCCTAATCTAATTTAACACGGTGGAGTAAATGTAAGGGAATCTAATTCACTCCGAAGCTGACTGGACTGCGAGGTTCAGCTACTGAAGCTCGTGTCTCACGTCTTACGGGCCCACACACAACAACACATGGAGGTTTGGGTCCATTTGGTCCGTGAATCAGTTTCAAATACTGCAGGGAGGAATAATAATGAGAGCAGCAGGTCAGATGAAGAGGTATATTTGCTGCCGTTTACAACAACCCACATACCATTATCAAGCAATACAGTAAACACTGGCTTTTATCTGGCCCTGTTATCCAGGAGAAACCATGAGGGCAGAGTCAGCGTGGCTTAAACCACCACAGTTGATCTTCTTCATCCATCGCTCTGCCACTGCTCCGCCGCCACCCAAGACCTGAAGCGAGTAGAACATCAGGACGCAAGACGGTTTTGGCACAAATTGATTTTCTCAGACTGGTTTATTGACGATGTTCACAAAATAACTTGCAGACCGAAACTGAGGACATTTCTCCGCCAGCTGATTCCGCATCACTTATTCACATCAGTGAGTACTGAAGGAACTGCGCTGACAGGTTGCATCAGAGACGAATTCATGAAAGGAAAACCTCACCGAATGTGAAGACGGGGCAGAGGTGTGAAATGGAGCGGTGCAATCGGAGATAATTACAAGTTTGAAAAGCAAAAACAGTCTCAGATTAAGAGGCATAAATGCTGATGTGTAGCGTCTGCTCCTCCAGCAGCGGCCACATCGAAAACAAGTGCAGTGCCTCGTACCCACAAATATACTGGAGCAGTTCTAGTTTTCTATTTCACTCAAAATGTGAATTTCAAAAAGCAGCAACGGCGTCATGTAAATACAGCCTGTTTTTATTTGTTGTAGCGGAAAAAAAATGATTGTTTTCTGTCAAAGTCAGATTCATCTCACAAAGACTCCGCACGCAGAACTTGAAAAATTGTTTCTGACAGTTTCAAGAAGTACAAAGTTGTTTAAAAAAAAAAAAAAAGAGCTGACAAGCCGATGCTGCTAACATGCTAACACACGTTCTATCCCGGAAGCTTGTTTGTGTGCGGGTTTTTGGAGGAACCCGTCACTCGACTCCACTTCTCTATAAAAGCAGGAGTTAGCAGGAACCTTCCGCTCTCGACTGACCCCAGGTTGTTCCAGAGCTGCGGAACGGGGACGAGGATTCATGTGGATCAGGAAAGTTAGGACTTTCTTTGGCAAATACAGGAACATGACGGGGTTCAGTACTGGACTGAATAGGTGTCAGTACAGTGGGAAAGTGGGGTTGTGCTTACCGCTTTGCAGCTTACTGGTTTCCCATTCATGTCAGTGCTGGGCGGGGCCAAGGGTTCCCAGTCTCGACCTTTGTTGTAGGTGATGAGAGTTTTGACTTTCCCATCAGTCCTCTGATTTGCCAGGAAGACACCTTTGATGCCGCGTACCTGGGGGGCAAGGTGAAGTCAGGCATGTGTGAGTGTGTGAGTGTGTGAGTGTATGTGTGTGTGTGTGTGTGTGTGCGTGAGTTTGTGTGTGTGTGTGTGTGTGTGTGTGTGTGTGTGTGTGTATTCACCTCCAGGATGTCGATGAGGACATTTTCCTCGGGCTGCTTGGTGCTGCGAACATTTTCCAGGACAATAGAGTAGTAGACGCCCTGGGGGTCTGACTGGTAGAGGTTATACGTGTCTGACTGGTACCACTCCTGGAGGGCGAGGAAGACCTGGTTCTCATCCGTACTCACTATCTGAACATCCTGGGTGCAAAATATAGAAGAGACATTTTCAGAATCAGGAGAATGAGAACACCTTACAGACCACCGAAGGAACAGGAACAACATTTATTACTTAAGCAATGACAGCGAACGCTCGGAGAAGATGGATGAAGGGAAGAACAACTGAGTTGGAAAATCAAAGAAGGTGTAAACAATAAAAAGTTGAGGGTAATGCAGAAAAGAAAAGAAAAGAAGGTGGAGGAAAAGGATGGAGGAAGTGAAAGAAAGGGAATTAATGACATGGTAAAAGGAAAAAGTCTTTTAAGTTTGACAGAAACTTTTCCACTGCGAGCCGGGGGACATTATCCAATAAATATGTAGATAATAACGTCTTTACATCCAAACAAAGTTTTTGGAAGCTTAGAAAAAGTGTTGTACTTGTAATAGTGTTTGAGCCTCCAGTGCCAATTGAATCATGACTCGTGAAAGACTGTCACGTTGAAGCAAAGAGTGACTCAGCACATTCTGCATTATATTACCGTAATATTTGAAGAGAAAGCCTCCGGAGCGTGGAGGGAGAGGTGCCCACAGAGGTGTGTCAGCGATCATTAACTCAGCAGAGAGAGAAAACAACTTGGGCTCAATTACCGTTGGATTAATTTTGTGGCTTCGATTGATATCAGTGTTTCAGGCCGGAGCCACATTCATAAATGCACTCAGGCTGTGTGCATGTTTGCAGGGCAACAATCCTGCAACATGGAACAACAGAGGAACTCGCAGCTGTTCTGTTCATGGAAACTGGGACAAAAGGAGGAGCTTGAACAAAAGTACAACCGTGTCATTTCCATGAGTGATTTATTTAATTTACATGACACAAGTTGCTGACCTCATGTTAAATGCCTGGCGGTCGATAGTTCATTCTGACCGGTCAAAGCTTGCTAGTTAGTTTGTTGCTAGTTAGCTTAGCTGTCACAATCCTCCTCAACAACACCCCAAAGCAGAACCATCAAGCTCAAATCCCGAATTCAGCCGCCAGCTGGTGTGTTTCTCTCCGTCAGCTGTGGTGGGAGAGCTTCGTCCATCGTCTGACTCAACGCAACGCCAGTGATGTAAGCATCCAGCTCACTACTGCCACCTTCAGCTTTGGCTGTGAATTACTCTGCTTTTTCACTCACGCATGTGTACTGCAACGATGGAGACAGGCAGTAAGCCCCTGGCCCTACCAAAAAGGGACAAAAATCATCAAGCTGTGGTGATGCAGCAGTGTTTGAGCACGCACGCTCACTGTGTGTGTGTGTGTGTGTGTGTGTGTCGTTAATCCGTAGCTCGGGTCAGCTCTCCCAGGATGGAGCCAAACTGCTTTCACTGATGGCCTCTGCATTTTTCATCCTCCAGCCTTTAATTATTCACTGTGGAAAAACATGGTGCTCTAAACACTCTCTCAACCGTGTACACACACTCCTCCCTTCCATCCCTCACTCGGTCCATCCTTCCCCTCTCTCTACACCCCTCTGTGTCCCGTGACCTAAAAGCTTTGCAACATGTGACCTATCTGCTCACCCAAGTAAGAGGACACATGTTGAGAGAGGGAGACAAAAGGGAGGGAGAGCATCTAGGGCATACTTTAACTAAACGCATGCAGTGTGAGTGAGTGTGTGTGCGTGTGTGTGTGTGTGTGTTTGTAATTCAATCCCTTCCTTGAAGATCTCTGAGTAGCTGAAGTATTCAAGCCATAAGATATCTCTGAGCGGTGGTAATTCTACCTGTTTCCTTTGCGCGGCTACTGGAGGACTCCTCACAGTTTTCCTAACACTGTATCTATTGCATTGTCTGAAAGGGTTTTCTTTTTGTTGCTTTACAGCTGAAAAATGCATGAGACGCGTCCCTGAGCTCTGCATTCCATCAGTGCAGCTCAATAGCACTTGAGCTGGTGTTGAGCTGCAAATGTGCTGCCATGGAGGCTCCATGAGGAAGAGCTCCATCAGGACTCAGCCGTCTGGGGATGTGATGTCCTGCAGCGCAAGAACCTTGTTAACGTCCGTCATCCTTCCGGGGCGTTTATCCAGCGGTCGGGGGTAGCAGCGCCAGCAGGGGACCACAAACTTTTTTCTCCCTGGCCACATGGACCGGCTCTGACTGGGGGGGCCTGAGGTGTCAGGGAGGTATAATCCCTCCACCTGGTCCTGGGTCTGCCCTGTAACCAGCTCAATGCCCAGATGGCGTCCTGACAAGATTTCGGAACCATCTCAACTCGCTCCTTTGGTGCCAAGGATCAGTTGTGCTACCCCCTCGTGGATGAATGAACTTCCTACCTCATCCCTAAGCGAGACACCAGTCCAGCTCCAGAGGAAACCCACTTCATCCTAGTTCTTGATTAAATTAATCCTTCATCAGAAGTCTCGAACTTGCTCTTTTGGTCGTGACCCACATTTCACAACCAGAGGTGAGCGAGGGAACCGAGACTGAGCAGTAGATCGAGAACTTCGCCTTCTCACTTAAAACCTCTGCTTAGTTTCTCCAGCAGCTCACCGTGACATAGACGAAGGTCGCCTCCTCACCGGAGCTGCTTGGTCCGCTTTAAACGGACCAGACTTTGCTTCCTCGGATAGTCGGCTTCATTTGAGCGGTGGGAAAGCTCATCAGAACTCCGGTGCGGAGTAAAGAATTGAACTCTGGTCCGCCTGAAACGTGGGTCTCAGTCGGGCCCAGATGAAGTCACAGCCTTTAACTGTGCAAACTGAGTTTCTCCACGAGTGCATCTTCATCAGAGTCAGTGGACAATGCACGAGGCAAACAACACGAGTCACCCGGAGCTGGTTTACCTCGACTCGGGGTGACTCTGGAGTGAAAGTAAACTTTGGATCAAAGTTGGGTGGAGGAGCTGCAGGCGTCTGAAGAGCCGACAGATTAGAAAGCTACAAATGAGTTGTTGTTTTGTTCCTGTGAGCAGAAATACAATTCTAAGTGAAACCATCCAAAACCGCCAATTGAGCCTTCGATAGCGGGAGAGTCTCACCTGAGCAGCTGCACCCATCGATTCACCACCTCATTTAAACTGCAATGGCAATTAGCTGTGAAAGAAGTGGTACCTTTACCTTCGGCAGGGCGTACTTGGGAAACCTCATCTGGACAAATTCGTTGCGTCGATACGACACGTAGTGCTTGGTGCGATTTCCTGTGGTGACCTGAGAAATGGACAAGAAATACAGTGAGCCTCACGTAACATGAGCGCACGACCGTGATGCCATCGCCAAGCGTTTACGTCAGAATGATGTCGTGTATACAAAGAGCTGCTTTATATTCCAATTTTGAGGTTTTTGTACACCGACGACCTCTAACATGCAGCACTGAGGTGTTAAGGGTGCAGTTGCTTTTTTTTCCTGCTATTCTTATTTTTTTTGTATTTATTTTTTGACCAGAAACATGAAGCCGTCACATGAAAAGACGAATATTTCAGGCTGCCAGCTCACCACTCACAATCCTCTCCTGCTACATTGAATGAAATTAATTGGTTTAATGAGGCATCAGCTTCTGAAAGGCTTAATAACAACGATAGAGTTCAGTCAAATAATTGCTTAGCAGGAGTGTCCTCCCATGATTTATGGCATCACAGCATTCAGAACTAAACTAAACGCAAAATAATAGCCTTGATAATTGAATTGAACCGCAGAGAGATGACGACACTTGAAAACAGCCTCAGATTGTTTTGTCTGTTCTGTCTTGTTCTGTCTGCCTCTTTCTTTGAGAATGAAACATCATCACTTTGGAGAAAAAAAAATAAATGAGGGGCCAAAAGCTCTTTTTTAAAACCGCAGGAAGCAACCAAGTCAGCACTCTCGCTTTCCATTCGTTCCTTTTTTATTTTTGTGAGGTGAGCAAACTTTCAAAGTTGCTTTCAAAATCTGATGCAGAACTTCAGTGATTCTATTTTGGGTTCTGTGAGAAGAGCTTTTGGTTGCCTTGTTTTCTAACTCACTCCAGAACCATGATTACGACCTCTATTTATGATGGAAGGCAGCCCAGTATTGCTTTTTTTATATTCTGGACACTGATGAAAAAGTGATGAAACAACAAAAGCCATCTTTTACAGAAGAGAGTCCTGGAGGAAGCGCGATTGTGTTTTCAAAAGGAAAAACTTCCCTGAAAAACAGCTTCAAAAGTCAAACCGGAAGAGCATTGACTCATGAAATGTCGCCAATGAGGTTTAAATTCTTTCAGCCCTCTCACGCACACTTATTTATGTGCATAAACAATCGAAATACATCGGTCCTTTCCAAATATAGAGATACAACGATCCTGTAGCAGCTCATGTTTAGTCTGCTGCTATCACATGCAAATAAGATTCAGCTCTGAGTCTCCACAGTGTTAAAGTACTGTGCTGCATGGCAAGTCAATTATAGACAAGGCCTGATTAATTCCGCACACTCTTCTGAATAGTAATTCTTCACAGTATTTCTTGTTATCTGCGCAACAGGAGGGTGCAGAAGAGAAGCTTCCAAGATCGGCTGACGTTTATCAATGATATCAGTTACAGATATAATGTACCCCATTTTAAATCTTTATACATTCTTTTGCATTGATTTGAGAATTAAGAGATTAAGATTAGGAGGATTAAGGATTAAGATTAAGAGAATTCCACATTTGTTCCTCCGTATATTGAGAAGTACATCAGCTCCAACGTTGCACGTTCACACGGACGCTGAGGATCAAATTTTCACCCGTGATCTTCATGTAATAACATAACATAATAACATTCTCAAAACCAATAAAACTTGGAGTTTCTCCTCTGCGTCCGATTTGTCTCCCCCCCCCCCCCCCCCGTAACGTCTGACTCACTGTGGTGCAGTTATTCTTTTGTCTGTTTTCCATTTTATTGGTCTAATGTTTCATTTTCATCCTTTTTCCTCGGTGGTTCTTCAGAGTCTGAGACGTCAGGCTTCACTTGAGCAGAAAGCATCTGTATCATTTGCGGTAAAACCGAATCTCTAATCATGGTGAAATATTGAATATTTTTCTCCAACTCCCTGACGCTTACCTTGACAAATATGTAGTCGTCTTGCACTAACAGGGAGTTGTGGTCGATTTTGCCGAGGAACTGAGCCGTCACCATTTTGTCTGAGCAGTTCTGGATGAGACAGGTAACATACAGGTAACCTGCAGGGGCACAAAGACGAGGAGATGCAGCAAAGTGCAAGGGTTTCTGGGAGGACACACACGGTCAACACTTTTATTTGAGCAAATATGTTTTGACCATTTGCTTTTTCAGTGCTCATTTTAGAAAGTGGACTAGAGGACCTCATAAAATAAATCAAAAGTCATGTTCAAAGATGTAAAGATAATAATAATAAAACAAGAATGCATCGCAGAAGATGGAAACTAAAATGGAATAAGAGTAAGTAGATGGCAATTAGACTTTCCCTTCATGTGTGCAGCACTTTTTATCCCTCTAGATGGTTTGGAGTTGCTAAACAAACACAAACTGATATTTCTGCACCATTTCATCATTTGTATTTTTTAATTTGTGCTTTTTGATGATGTGAAGGTTTCAGTGCATCAGCATGTTTCTCATGACTGCATGCTCATGCCTGGTGTTTGGGTCGCTCCCCCCTATGATTACGGCAACAAGCAGCATGAAAAACTGCCCACGCAATTTTAAATGTGCATCGTCCATTTTTACTCAATGGATGACATCGAAAATGTTTTGGCAACTCAGCTCTTATTCCCACTCCTGGACCTGTGGATGCGTGAGCTTGGTTTCCACAGCGTGGATGCACTGCTCTAAGACCTTCCACTGGATACGTTCCTTAGCAACCCGACTTCAGCTGTCGCCATGAAGCAATCACAAGACAGGCATTTGCTTTTCCGTGTACATTTTAAGTTGTTAGTGCCGCTGTACTCAGAAGTAGCTGCAGATTTCTGACTCGCATGTGGCAAATGGACTTGATGAAAAGGAAAAAACGTTGGACACAGATGATGAATTCAGCACATTTCCAGCAAAGCCTGTCCAGTGGAGTTTAACGTTTCTTGTCTAATGTCGGAGCAAAAGGAGAAGCCGCCAGTCCCTGAAACACCATAAATCCTCACATTAACACCAGTGTTTAGAAACAGAAGGGTGGGATGCAAAGAGACTGCGCACGATGTGTTGAGTTTCAGTTGCTGTGTATCCATTACAGCTGTCAACTGAGATCAAGGCTTTGAGAGGTCAAGGCAGTGCACAATTCCACCAGAAGGTGGCGGTATAGGCAATGTTACAATGGCTGTAACAGGCAGCTTAGAAGAAGAAAACCCAGCAATCCAACAGGTGGACTCTCTGCTTTGGTGTGGGGACGTTTACACGGAGGAGCGACTGACAGTTGTCCTTCTTTGGTGTCAGCTGCTAACAGATGTGTTGCTGCTTCTCTGGAGACGAAGAGAAAGTTTGAGAACAACCAGGAAGACGATGGCGGTGGGAACAGCTGGTCAGTCACATGAGTTTAACATTCACTTTGTCTGATTTTATTCAAGCTGTTTCCATCTAGGTCTTTGTATTTACTTTGTTTCGAAAAGGTAAAAGAAACCCACCTTAAGCAAGCGCAAAAAACAAAACAAAACTGAAGCTTTGTGCGTGATGCTGTTTCCATGAGAAATAAAAAGGCTCATAAAAATCCCTGTATGGGAACACCACTCTTGATTGTGCCGTGATAACTGGGAAAATTGAAATGAGAAGCGTTTTAAATCCTGGATGCGTCAGGATGGCTCGGTGGCTGTGGAGCAGCTTGCAGCGCCACACTGACTCATCATTCTGGTCTCTCTCTATCTCTCTGCTGGACACAAGGTTTGCATTTCCATTTTCTACCCACACTGATCATAAAATGATCCATCACTCACATGATGTTACCTAACATGTGCGAACACACACACACACACACACACACACACACACACACGTACACACACACACGGCTCTTTCCCTCCGAGCATTGTCTTTGTCCAACAACTGAGTTGGCTAATTTTTATTGAAAAGCCGGAACATTTTATTACTGAGGATTCATTAAAAAACAATTAGATTGGACTCAAGTGCTCAATTCCGTCTCACAGCTCCGTGTTGTGCTCACACACACCTGCAAAGACACACACGTCTTTCCTCACTCCCGTGTGACCGTTAATAACAAACATGTAAATGCTGAGATTCTTGAGTCATGAACTCCATGTATAGCACCTGTGCTTGCTGTTTGGATGAGATGCACTCACAATTTACTGCATATCAATCTCCCTAATGACACACGTGCAGATACGCACGGCACACACACAAAAAACAAAACACACACACACACACAGCCATCCATCAGCCGACCGGCTCCAGCTCTCAGAGCTCCGGCGAAGCCTCCTGCAGGCAATCTGAACAACACATCTCAGTGTCCGTCTTTGACGCAGTGCAACTTGTGACAAAAGGTGCAAACAGATTGCTCTGGCATGCCTGATGACTGCGGCCACCCTCGACTACACATCTATCTGGGCAGGGGAGCAGAGAGACTGGAGCATGTGGTGCTTCCTAGCCCCAGGAAGAGCTCTTGTTCCTGGGCAGCTGGCCCAGACGGACAGCCTCTACTAGTCCCAAACACAGGCAGCCTTGTTCAGCTGTCAAGGTTTCACACTGCAGGCAGCTTTTATGTGTGTGTGTGGACATATGGGTTAAAAGACTGCAGCTCTGCAAGAGATGAAACTTTTAAAAGGTGTATTTTTATATGGAGACATAGATTGTACCACTGTCTGTGTCATTGTTTTCTTTTTTTTCTCTTTTAGTGGTGCAAAAGGAGATGACGTCTCCTTTGGGGATAAGAAATCTCACGCGTTCTACCTATATAGAAGCCCCCCCCCCGCATGCGCGCGCACACACACACACACACACACACACACACACACACACACACACACAAATTGTTACCTGGGACTAATCTCTTATGATAATCCAGATAGACTTTTGTTGCCCCAGACTCCCCTCCTCCATTCATTATTCCTTGCCTGCCCCCTCCACACTCACACACTCACATACAAACACACACAAAGCTTTTCTGAAATAATAAAATAAAGACATGCACAGCTAAGAGGAGGAAGGTGGACGCTAGCATCTTAGCTTGATAGCACCATTATATTAGGACAGTGAATCGTGTGCTCCTTCATGTTCTGGAGGTCCAATCTTTGTGTAGAGGCCCTTTGAACCCTAATTCTCCTGTTGTAGAGAGGCTGAAGCCCAAGAGACTCCTTCACAAATACAATTTGGGGTCAAAGGGTCAAAGGTTGCAGCTGTCTTGTCTCAGGAGGTGAGCGGGTCTTTATCTTAATCTTGGCTGCTTTCAAGGTCCTGTGTGCATGGTCCGGTGAGTGACAGGGTGCGCGTGTGCGCGCGCGCGTGTGTGTGTGCGTCTTAACTGAAACACGACTACAAAGGAGGTCACAAAATGTCCGCCACTCAAATACAGAAGCCCACAACATTTTGCTTCCCATCTGTCTGTCAACGGTTTGACAGACGGCGGTTGAAAAACCTTCAGTTCAGTCCAGCCTGATGTTTCCTGAACACGTTTGATCGGTGATTGGTTGGTGCTTGAGGGCCAACCACTGATATGATTCATGGCAGCAGGTTAACCTAGTGAATACTGGTTAAGAGTACTTGTTAGTTAGCAGAACGCTCAGCTAACAACAGAGGAATAACGTCATTTTGTTCATCTTGAACATCTCGGCTGCGCCGGATCAGTCACTCTACCTCCACTGGTATCTTGCATCTCCATGTGCACCAGATCCGGATCCACATCCACACCCGGTACGGACCTGCAGAACCAGAGCAACACATCGACGCATGTCAGAAAGTATCATCTTGACTCTTAACTGTCCAGTTTATATGTTTACTTGGTTGGGATTGCGCTCCTCCCTCCTGCAGTGGGATTATCTTGTTCTACCAGAACTGATTACAGAATATATCCAGTTGTCTTGAACAGAATGTAAGTCCAGTAAATAGTTTGGTTCCTTTTGATGCTGAGAACAAAGCTGTGGAAAGGCACTCTCATGTTTAGGTACCTCCAAAATATTTATACTTTCTTTTAGAAGCATTGTAGCACTCAATACAGTACAAACGCTCCTCCGTGAGCACTAAACTAAGCAGTTCATCTGATTAGGACTCTGTGGTGCAGTCTGTGAAATCCCAATAAAGATAGAGTGGAGATTTAAAACCTTGTTACTTTCCCTCTAAAGAGAGTTTACGAGCAATTAGCAGACGCTGGTGGAAGGAGGGAGGAGAGAGGATGGACCGCAGGAGCCGCACGACCCGCTGCACGTGATGGTTGGGGGCGCTTCGGTTTGATTTGAGGGAGCAGTTAGCAGCTCATCCGTGGAAGTGGAAAACATCTCCCGATGCACGAGAGTTTCCTGGTTTACTGCTCCAACAAACTGAGAGAGTCCAGTTTCAGGTGATGTCACATGACCAGGCCAAGCGCCAGTCACTAACATCAGACGCCAGATCATATCAGAACAGCAGACTCAGTTTGTTTTCCACCCTGAGCGTCTCCTGGTGAGCAGGGCAACATGTTACACTTCTAATTATTTAAGCGGAGGAGCGAGGAGAGGATCTGTCGGCTCTCCAACACTGTAGGGAAAGCGATGAGAATAGATTTGTAGAACTGATGTCGACGCGGACGTGAACACCTGTAGTAAAGTTGAGGGATCACCCGTCACATGTAATTACGGGCAGTGCGCCCTTCCACCACTGAAGTCGATGTACCGTCTTGATGAAAAATGGATGACGAATGAATCCTTTGAATAATTTTCTGCCAGGCTGCATCTGATATTTACTCGTTTAAATCCTCCTCTCATTTGATTTTGATGCTCTTTTTTTTTTTTTAAGCAATAAAATAAAACAAAATTTCCTTTGTTTTTTTGACTGACAATTTGCGGTTATTGGGATTTGCAGAGTCACTCTTGTACATTTGATTGAGAATAAGAATAAGAAATGGAAGAAATACAAGTTATGAGGATGTTTTCACTCTTGCATACTTCATAAGCTGCGTTCCATCCATAAGAGACAGAGATTTCAATTTTAATTTCTCACAAAAATAAAGCAGATCAATAATTATGGGAGCGTGAATGAGCCATAACATATTCTGGCACTCTTTCAAACATGTATCACTTATATCAAATGTATCCTACACGAAAGTCAATCAATCCGTCCAATACTTTCTGCTGGGAGTAAATAATGACCTCATTATCAGGTAGAGAAGCCATTCAGTATTTGAAATCCAACACCTTTACAGAGATGCAATGGCGTGGATTCAACATCAAATTCGGGGTGATTTGCTACCTGAAAAGTACAGTCCGTGGCCAGAAGTCCACATTGGTGCTTCTATGTCAGAGTGCGTATAAACTAAAGGTCTCTGTGCTTTCACGATTCTCATAATGTAGCCTAACTTACCAGTAGACCCTGTCCTTGGTCACCCGTTCCTGAAGTGAAACCCACTTGCGGCCGAGGTCAGTGGAGGCGAAAAGCTGCACGGAAAACAGAGAACACCGGCTGGATCAGACCGAGAAAAGACCAGTTGAAAGCAGGCGAGGAAAGATGAAGTCCAACGCCGGCTGCACTGATCAATGGAGGATGAAGTGAAGAAAAGAGCATCCAATCAAAGAATTTCATGCCTCACCAAGTCAAGGCTGGGCTCAGTAAATCAATAAAAACAGGAGGAAGGTGTGCGCGTTTGTGTGATTGTGCACTTTGAGCTAATAACTTATGATCAGTGTGTTGCGCCGTGGTGTGTTTGTATGTTAAGTATTGATCTGTTCACCCTGACGAACTTCCCCATATACAGAATCATGAGTTCAAACATCGACAACGCTGAATGTGATCTCAGCGCGTGATGGTGGAAGATGCTCCTGTGAAGAAGGTCAGTTGTGTCTACTTCCTTTCCTCATAACCAGGACGACTGATCCCATCTCTGGTTTCAGCTGCGAGAGAGAAAAGCCACGCAGAAGTCGGCCTCCCAGCCTCTTTGCTGCTGCACACTGAGATCCTCCTCCTCTTATGCAAGCATCACTGCAAACTAGAGCCTGGCATCAGGACTCTGAGTCCTCGCAGGGGCCAGGTTAAGGTGAGGGCCAGGGTCAGGTCAGGGTGAGGGCCAGGGCCAGGTCAGGTGACAGCCGCGGTCAGGTCAGGGTGAGAGCCAGGGCCAGGTCAGGTGAGGGCTGGGGCCAGGTCAGGGTGAGGGCCAGGGCCAGGGCCAGGTCAGGTGAGGGCTGGGGCCAGGGCCAGGTCAGGTGAGGGCTGGGGCCAGGTCAGGGTAAGGGCCAGGGCCAGGGCCAGGTCAGGGTGTGGGCTGGGGCCAGTGCCAGGGCCAGGTCAGGTGAGGGCTGGGGCCAGGGCCAGGTCAGGTGAGGGCTGGGGCCAGGTCAGGGTGAGGGCCAGGGCCAGGTCAGGTGACGGCCGCGGTCAGGTCAGGGTGAGAGCCAGGGCCAGGTCAGGTGAGGGCTGGGGCCAGGTCAGGTCAGGTGAGGGCTGGGGCCAGGGTCAGGTCAGGTGAGGGCTGGGGTCAGGTCAGGGTGAGGGCTGGGGCCAGGGTCAGGTCAGGGTGAGAGCTGGGGCCAGGGTCAGGTCAGGGTGAGGGCTGGGGCCAGGGCCAGGTCTGGGGCCAGGGTCAGGTCAGGTGAGGGCTGGGGTCAGGTCAGGTCAGGGTGAGGGCTGGGGCCAGGGTCAGGCCAGGTGAGGGCTGGGGCCAGTGTCAGGGTGAGGGCTGGGGCCAGGGTCAGGTCAGGGTGAGGGCTGGGGCCAGGGCCAGGTCAGGGTGAGGGCTGGGGCCAGGGCCAGGTCTGGGTGAGGGCTGGGGCCAGGGTCAGGTCAGGTGAGGGCTGGGGTCAGGTCAGGTCAGGGTGAGGGCTGGGACCAGGGTCAGGCCAGGGTGAGGGCTGGGGCCAGTGTCAGGGTGAGGGCTGGGGTCAGGTCAGGTCAGGGTGAGGGCTGGGGCCAGGGTCAGGTCAGGGTGAGGGCTGGGGCCAGGGTCAGGCCAGGTGAGGGCTGGGGCCAGGGTCAGGGTGAGGGCTGGGGTCAGGTCATGGTGAGGGCTGGGGCCAGGGTCAGGTCAGGGTGAGGGCTGGGGCCAGGGTCAGGCCAGGTGAGGGCTGGGGTCAGGTCAGGGTGAGGGCTGGGGTAAGGTCAGGGTGAGGGCTGGGGCCAGGGTCAGGTCAGATCCTGCTGCACTTCCTGCTCCGATGTTCAGGCTCTTCTGGTGCGTTTCTGGCGTCAAGCACGACGCTGAACTTGGGGGACAAAACAGACACTCATCTACTTGGAATGGAAACGGGGTCCATTGTCCTTTCTTAGCAGGGAATGCAACTGCTTACACTTTACTCTGGGAATGACTCTAGAACTTTTGGCAAATGTGACCTGACGCTAAAGGATCCATCCCGGTTTTTGTTAGTGGGAGAATGATTCCAGCCAATAAATCTGACAGGTGTAGATGTCATTTCCATCACTAAACACGGTGGTGATCGTCTTTCATTTATGCACAAAGTTGCTATTGAAGACCGAACTGGGTCACGACGATAAATGCTTGGGCGACGCTGGTCTCGGTCGGCAGTGAAACCAGAGATTTATTCAAATGGTGTGCATTTTTGTATGTCTTTCTTCCGCTTGTGTTGCCCTCCAGGTGTATCGTCACACACTTAAATCACACATGGAGTTTCCTCTGAGGTTTGTGTTTCGCCGTTGGCTGCGGTGAAATTGGAATTTTATGCATTGCTGCCCCGCCAACTGAGAGATCTTTGGCTGGCGTCGTCTCAGCGGCCTCGTCTCGTTCTCACTTGTGCTCTCTGATGTTGCTGCGTCTCTCTGTTCCTCACCCTTCCGTCTTTGCAATAGGCCAGAAGCTTGTCTTCTTCCTTGGGGTGGAAGATGAGCACGTCTGGGGTGAAGGAGACGGGCTGTCGCTGAAAGGAGGAGCCTTCGTCGGTGCTGATGAACAGCATCTGGTCCCGCTCATTGACGGAGGAGCCCATAAGAACAACCTGCAGGTCAGACAGACAGAAATCAGAGGTCGGGGGTGGAATCGACCGGCGTCCTGCTTAGTCAGCAAGCCTGCAGAAAACAGGGTGCCTGTATCAAGGCCTTTCACAGCCGCAACAACCTCCCACGCACACCGCCATATTGATTATCTACTCTCAGGTTTATAGCCTATAAATTGAGGGCATTAAACAAGCAGCGCTCACAGACCCGCCGAGCCATCAATCACAATAATGTTCTTTGGAGCAAGTTACCAATTGGAGCTCGTGCCATTGACTGGAATGCGTTCAACAAGGGTTTAACTGTGGTTCTCCATCATCCCAGTGTTGCTAGCTGGTGAACGCACAAGCGTAACCATGAAAATCACTGACTGGCGGCTAACGAGAAGACTCCTTTCCCCATCCTCACCCTCCCACTCCACACTTTTCAGAAATGCAACGTTTACACTACTGTTACACCGGCCTGCGCTCCCCTTCCATGAACCAGTCTACCATCCAGTCCCCCATCAAGCTGGCTTGCTCTCCCTGCCTCCCCTTCCATGAACCAGTCTACCATCCAGTCCCCCATCAAGCTGGCTTGCTCTCCCTGCCTCCCCTTCCATGAACCAGTCTACCATCCAGTCCCCCATCAAGCTGGCTTGCTCTCCCTGCCTCCCCTTCCATGAACCAGTCTACCATCCAGTCCCCCATCAAGCTGGCTTGCTCTCCCTGCCTCCCCTTCCAGAAGCTTCCTTCTTCAACTGTTATTAACATTTCCATGTTTCCTACATTCTGTATTATAAACTGTTTTCTTGTCTGTACCAACATCTCCTGCACGTCTGTCCCTCCTGGTGAGGGATCCTCCTCCCCTCCTCACCCTGAGGTTTCTCAGATTTTTCCCTGTTAAAGGTTTTCTATGGAGTTTCTCCTCAGTCGATGTGAGGGTCTGAGGGCAGAGGATGTTGTTATGATGCCATGAAGCCTGGAGACAAACTGGTGGTGAAAACGGGCTCCACTAATAAAATTGCCTTGCCTTGCCTTTATTTCACAACTGCAAACTGGTCCCACTCACTGGCTGCGCCGCCGCTTCACCTTCACAACGCGGCGCAATATCCGCCCGCCACAACAGCTCCGCCGCCAGTTGTTTTATTTTTTTTAAAGACATGGTCAGAAAGATAATAGTTCTCTTTTTTGTGTCAGAGTACTCAGAGGTTACTCAAGTAGAAGTACTTGTGTTGAAAAAAAAAAAGACTGATAAAAGTGAAAGTTCAAATTCCTTGTTTTTGTTACAAACTTGGCCAATAAAACTGATTCTGAACAAAGTATTTGTACTTCGTTACTTCCAATCCGTGATAATACTGATCATCCCACAGAGGACAAAAACCGCAGATGAATTCAGGGAAATGTAGGTGGAACGTTGAATTAAATTTTGAAGTAAAAATACAGGAAGAAGAACCCCCCCCCCAGTAATTAGAACCTGCTGACAAGTGGCACTCGAGTCAAACTGAGCATCTACATTTTCTCCAAACTCTAAACCCAGCTTGACTTCCCAGCTCACACAGGAGACATTTTTTGGGATACACAAAAAAAAAAAGAAGTGTTTTTTTTGTTTTTTTTTTAGTTGGGTATAAAGACACAAGTTTCCTGTAGTACAAGTTGGGAGGACTTTGATAGATTCCTCCTCAGAGTGATACCTCAGCTTTGGGAAGCACAGCGCTGCTATTGTGCTCATCAGATAAAAGCAGCTCTAAACTTGCCGCATGTCTGCTCCGACTGGAGGGTGCGACGCTTTAAAAAGGACGTATAGAAACAAATCTCAGCCCTTTGAGTCTTGAAAGAGCTTAAACACCAGCGTGGTTTTGCAAAGGGAAGATAATCTGTGAGATGTTTGATGTGACAGAGGAGACCGAAGTCCTGCATCATTCCTTTAATCCACCATGAAACGCTACCATCCCAAGTTTCAGAGGAGTGTGGTGTCATCGCGCAGTCGAGCGTGAACGCAGGAAGGTCTCTGACCCAGACGGGCATGTCAGTGTGCATCACCGCTGCGTTGCACGGTACCGCAGATGAACGTGCTCGAGGATGTGAGAAACTGAAGAAGCATGTACACAAACACACACGCATGGATGTGTTGCGGTGTCTGGCAAGCACAAAAAAGAAGTGTAGGTGGATTCAGATGGAGATTTTTATGTCTGGATTCAGGATTTCTGTGCTTCTGGATGAAGAGAGATGAACTCTGAGCTGCTGCTGCTGCCCTTTGGTGCTCAAACCACCAAGTAAAAACTCTGTATTAGGAGTGGATGATGTCATGATAAAGATGCAGCATAAAAGCCTTTCATAATCTACGAAATATCATTTACTTTCACCATTACTTCCACAAATGGCCCTCCGTGGAAAAAAACTTCAACAGTAATGAAACTGTTGTCACAGACACAAATCAAGTCGCTAAAGGAAGACGACAAGATGACGCACAGCCGGCGCTCCTCCACCATGCAGCGGCAGCAAAGATCCACGACGTCCCGAATCCCAGAGTCCAAGCCGTCTTCCCTCTCCCAAGATGAACACCAGGACATAAACTCGGCGGTGATTGTTAAGGCCGCGGCAAGCGAGGTGATCACGCTCCAAGTTCATGACTTCAGTGGAACAAACTTCTTCTGGTTTGCAGTACGAACACCATTTTGTTAATCAAGAACACATTTGGAATTAAGAATTTGAATCAAAGTGGGATTCCAAGAATACCCCCCCCCCCAAAAAAAATCGTAACATGTTTGTAATAGTCAAAGTCAAAGTCCACTTTATTGTCAAACATGCTATACGTGCACGACGTACAGCATAGAGGAAATTTCAGTCCTCTCGGACCCACGGTGCAAAAACATGTTGTTGTACATCGCTGATGTAAAACAAAGAGCTAAAGTGGCTGACGTGCTCAAATCCTGCTCAGTGTTGTTAAATTTCAGTTGAATCAATCTTCTCCTCAGTGTTAAAGTGGTTAGTCACTGAACCTCATAACTTCAGTCTGCGGAGGCCTTGTGGTATTCAGTTACCACGGCAGCGAAAATAGCAGTTCAAACAGAAAGGCCATCTCATGAACGTGTTTCTTTCGAAAAGTGAGGAATGAAATCCATCACTAAGGGCTGGAGGGTGGCACGGTGGAGCAGTGGTCCTCACGGTGGCCCCCCATCAAGAAGGTTGTAGGTGGAGCCCCGGCTGCAGCACGGGGTCTTTCTGGGTGAGAATTCCATGTTCTCCCTGTTCCTGCTGGGTTCTCTCTGGTACTCCAGCTTCCTCCACAGTCCAAAGACATCAAGAGGGACCAGGTTAATCCAGACTCTAAATTGACCGTAGGTGTGGCTGGGAGAGCCAATGGTTGTCTGTCTCTATGTGTTGGCCCTGTGATGGACTGGTGACCTGTCCAGGGGGAAGGCTGCTGGGATAGGCTCCACCCCCCACCACCCTCAACAGGATAAACAGAAGAAAATGGATGCAGTGAGGGCTGGGAAAAAAATCATTTTGATGAGAAAATGGACTCCTGAAACCACTAACACCCACTACACACGAGCCTTCATAGTTCTGATGAAATGTGCTGTCGCCCCCACAAAAGTTTGTGTGGGTCATGATTGACGTGCATCCAAACACTCGTTGTGTCGCACCGACATCGGAAAAAGAACAACAAGCTGCTCAGGAAGACTGTGGTCTCAATTTGACATGGAGAAATGACATCACCGCAAGACGCTTCGCTGTCAGTCAAAAGATTACGCGACCAATGACTGAGATGTTAGCAGAGCGCCTGGATCGAGTCCGACGTGGGAGCGGCAGAATTCAGTGGCTGAGGAAGCAAAACTTTTATCAAACCGGTACCGAGTGTTAAAGCTTCCTGATGTGTGTGCTGGTGTCTGTGAAAGACCGAAACTGCTGAAATGCAATTATTTAGCTCTGCTCCAACAACAAGATCTGATTCCGATCTTCTTTAGTGTGACTTGCTTTCTTTGGGTTCCCTGATGTCTGATTGCTGCTGTCATTTAACGGATTGAATGTCTGATTCCCTCTCCATGAGCAGACCGTCTCCTGACTGAACACAGGCTCAGCCTCGTCAGTCCATGAGCGAAGAACCTGCACTCACACAAACATCCACCTCTCAAGACTACGCGGGCTGAGTGGCGGCAAAGGCGAAATAGGAGTGAAATCCAGCGGGGGGCGGGGTGGGGGGCACAACGAATCACTGAGTGGCTCTGAAGATTCACGGCTGGCGCTCTGTGAGAGCCTGTTTGTGTCTGCAGGGAGCGAAACAGCACCACTTCTGAGAGGCCGTCAGCGATTCTGGCTGATGCAAAGCGGGTATTGGAGAAGGAAGCGACAGTCCAAAGCATGAAAGCAAACACTGGGCTCATCCAACTGCTTGTATTAATGACTGAACGCGGACAGAGATGATTGACACGTGAATCGATTCTCACCTCTGATTCGGCTCAGGTAAATGGAGCAGGATGAAACGTGTCTACTGGCCGTCATGGATTTTTTTTTAATAGTTCAATAAAACTCAAAGCTTATAGACTCAACAGCCACCGTTGCCTCCCTCACACACCAACACACACCTCCCTGGAGGCAGAGTGAGGAATAACACATGCCAGGTTGGAATGGCGGGTCGGGGACACCAACACGAGCAACACCTTGTCCTGCCGGTGTCGGCTGTAGCGAGACCAGAGGCTCGACAGCACAAACGCATTAGCTGCAGGGAACCTCCTGCATTAAACATATTTGCTGCCTCTTCAGTTGCGGCGCCTTCAACAACGGTGCAGCTGAATAGAAACATACCGCAAATACATGCACACAAACATTCAAAAAGAGGAGCGCAGATACGGGCATGGGGGGGGGGGGTGGATTATAATCTGACCTCAGATTATTTCCCTTTTGTTGTTCATGCAAACTTGCAGCTTTGCAGCCTTCCACTTTCTGAGGCCGTTGCAATTTAAGTGCTGGGGAGGACCGAGGAGGGGGAAGTGTGTGATGAGTACATGCTGACATGTGTCGTGCACAGCTAGCTGGTCTCAGGTCAGCTCTGTAACTCCCTCCATCACAAGACTGAAAGATCTTCAAGAACATCGAGTCCAGTTGCCTGAGCAAGGCACTAATATATGATATGACCTGAATAACGGAGGGAAAACGCGTGTTTTTACAAACCTTTGATCTTCTAACTGTCCACGTCCAAGTCTGGCGTGATGTCATGCAGCATTTACTCCCAGTTCTTGGAGGTGTTTCATCAGTTCAGTTCGGTTCTTTCATTCGCTGCTCAGATGGGCTGAAGTTTTCTTCCACCACGTACACGGTTACATTTATTCACTCATGTTTAACATAAAACTCGATTCCATAAATTAAACTGATGTACTGAAGTGCAGTTTTTCATTTTGCTGCCTCAAGTTGAGACACAAAAGCTGCACTTGAGTCGCACCACAACCTCCTCGAGTACAACAATCGCAGTTCTGCTGAACAAACCTTTCCAAGCAAGTTTGACAAGAATAAGAAGAGTAATGAGCTTCTTTCCAGACTAAACTGAGTTTAAATGTCATAATCAAGGCTGCTCTCAACTCAGAAACCTCAGAACTGATTGAATGAGTTTTCTGATTCCTGGAAACCAAAATCGCCTCCTGCCTGGTAGCCGTGAGCGTTGCTCTCTGGTTCATCGTGATGGGCTCAGCCGTCTCCTGCCTGCCCTCCCTCTCACTGATGGATCGCTACGTCTTCATTGCTCTTCCAATATTTCCTCCATCTCCCTCTGATCTCTCTCTCTCCAGCTGTCGATGGCGGACAGCAGGTCTAGTTCTCCATTAGAGGATGAAGAACCTATGGGGAACTCTCTCTCTCTCTCTCTCTCTCTCCTTTTTAATTACACGTCTCTGTCAAGTAAGGAGGCGAAGAAGAGAGGGAGGGAAGAGAGGAACCTCGGAGCAATTATTCCAGATTTAATTACATCAAGTACAAAAAGCGTAGATGCCTGCCTGAAGCTGGTGTTTGCCTGCGTAAGAGTGTGTGAGAGGAAGCTCCACTTAAGATCCCTGAGAGATTTAATCTAATCCTGATGGCTGCCATTCAAGTGCTCTCTCCGGCCCTCGGAGCAGTCAGAGCCATGACGGTTCTATTCTGCTCTACAGGAAGACAGTATGATATACATATGTGTATATATATGTGTGTGTGGGTGGGTGGGTGGGTGTATACATATACATAAATGTCAGTATATGTGTATATATCCTGTAGTATTCAGATTCTATATTCAGTATAACACCACATATAAGCACCACACTATAGTGCAGACTCAGGTTAACTCCTCCAGGAAAATTCAGGTGCCACCACTCTGGGATTCATTCCCGCTAAATTTAAAATTAAATAAATAAAAAAGAAAGACAGACGCTAGCTTCACAAATGCAGTACTTCAGCAGTAAAATCTGTCAGAACTTCAATCGCTCAGGAGTACAAAATAGATGGAATGAACACATTTTTTTACACCACAATTTCTGACCGACTTATTGTGCTGATTCACTGGAGCTCAGCTCCAGACTCTTCAGTTACAGAGGACACGTCTAAATGTGGAGTCAGCGGCTCTGACGCCGCAGATGCCGAGACGAAGCTCAGCTGTGTTTACACGCACGCAGCCGCCGAGCGCCTACCGACACCGTCAGGGTCACTCGGCCCTGTCGAGAGCTCTCAGAAGCACATCGAGGTATTTTAACAAGGTTTTAAGTGCACTACTGGCGGTACTCGAAACCAGTGAATGAGCAAAACCAGAGCAGGACTGGGCCTAAACAGGGACCACACGAGGAGGTCCTGATCCTCACTGTTCCAGGGAGGTGTGTCTGACTGGAAGCCTCGGCGAGCTGACGAGTGTCCATCTGACCAGATATGAGAAGATTTAATTGGACTCTGACGGCGCTTCCACAGGAAGTTGATGTGTCCTTTTGTTTTGACAATGGAAATAGAGATTTACCAGCAACTCACAAGGACTTGGAGTTTTTTCTGCTGTTGATGGTGGAACAGAGGAGACGTTGAACTTGAGGCAGCAGCGTTACTGTCGTCCCGCGACAAAAATCATTTTCCTCTTTCACTTGTCTTGTTTTTAGGGTTCTCAAGGCCTCCAAATAGATTGAGTCTAAAAAAAACATCTTTGACTTCAGTATTTAGATCAAAGTTAGAAATATTTGTGTGTGAACATGAATCAGTCCCTTTTTTTGGATTGATGCAGAAAAAAAATGCTTCATATTTGAAGCGGCTTCAAAGCTGGGACAAAATTCTGACGATTTTTTTTGTGGTAAAATTACAGGAACTGACGAAATTTGCAATTTAATGTGAAAACTTTGACTTCTACATTGCTTTCACATGAATGCACCAATGAGGTGATGATATGTCTCGACTCGCTGAGGAGTTGATGTCAGTTCTTGACCAAAAATGTAACATTTTCAAAATTTTTGCAACAAAAATGAATGATTTTTTGATAAAATTTTGCATGAATTCACGCAATTGAAGCATCAAAGTTCCAATCGGGGCCCTGGGAGAGCTGCTGGGACCAACCTCATTCAAAACTGAGCTTTGCCCCCACCGAGCCTCATCTGGTGCTCCTGGCTCTCCACACACAGCAGAGCCGCCCTGAGAAGCTTTCATAAAAGCTCAGCGACTCTCAGTTGTTTCTTTGTGATGATCTGACAATCAAAGAAGTCAAAGACGCAGCGTAAAATAAGCTACTATTATTATAAATATGTGTTCCCTTGGTGGCGGCACGGTGGAGCAGTGGTCCTCACTGTGGCCCCCCAGCAAGAAGGTTGTGGGTGGAGCCCCGGCTGCAGCACGGGGTCTTTCTGTGTGAGTCTCCATGTTCTCCCTGTTCCTGCTGGGTTCTCTCTGGTACTCCAGCTTCCTCCACAGTCCAAAGACATCAAGAGGGACCAGGTTAATCCAGACTCTAAATTGACCGTAGGCGTGGCTGGGAGAGCCAATGGTTGTCTGTCTCTATGTGTTGGCCCTGATGGACTGGTGACCTGTCCAGGGGGAAGGCTGCTGGGATAGGCTCCACCCCCCTGACCTTGAACAGGATGAGCAGAAGAAAATGAAAGGATGTTCTCTTGGTGCAGGTCGACAGTTTCAGTTGATCTCCCTCCACTTCAGCTCAGCAGCATGTCGTAGGATTCTTCCGGATGCGTTTTCCCCTCATTTTCTGTCAGTGGCTCTACTAATAATTACAGCTGCAGGTAATTAATCCACACTCCACGCCCCACTGCTCTACACCTAATTTACTACACAATTTAAAGACTGCGAAGTTACACGAGAGCTCTTAGTGCACAGGGGGATGTGGATGGGCGGTGACAGGGAGGAAGGGAGATTTAATTTCTGACCAAGAGTGAGTCACAGTAAAGGGAGGGTCAGCAGGGAGAGGAAGGGAGGGTTCGGACGAGGGGCCGAGGAAGCTGATGAGCGTAAAAATAATGATGGCTGGAGATGTCACAGCAGTGGGTCTCCAGGGACTTGGGACGGACCAAGTGTTTGGAAAACTATTAACCTGCGAATGTAAAGACATCAAAAGAGGAAATTGAATTTCAGTTGCTCCTTTTCTGTAAAGCTATCATTTCTGCTGCTCTTCATTTATCTCTCCCATGAATAACAATTTACAGCCACTAGAGAGTGAGGGTGACACAGCGGCTACATGGGAATAGAAACATTTATGCATCCGTGGCGGGGCGAGTTGCGGAGTTTCTCCAGCCGCGGTCATTCGCTTCGAGTGAGAAAATGAACTTGGGGTCTTGTTTGCATGCAGGAAAGGTGACAAAAGATGGTGAAAGATGAGGAAGAGGATGGCGTGGCGATTGGGCTCCATTCTCTCAATCATCATGTGGGTAATTCATGTGTGGCCTCCATTAAAACTGACCCAAACTTGGCTCGGTCCCCAGCACCGAAACACAAAGATGAAACACGAGACAGGAGGCAGGGGAGAGCTGATGGGAGAAGGAATACTGGGAAGATGGAGGATGAAGACAAACAGGCGAGACGCAGGTGATCACAGCAGGAAGTAACAAGAGGACACACGAGCCGAGTAGATTTCACAATAAAACAGGAAGTGAACATGTTCCGATCTAAAACACAAACCACAAAGACATCAAGGAAAACAAGGAACAACGCAAAGATCAAAACTGAGGAATCCATGAATAATAAAAAAGTGAAGAGTCCAGAATAAAACTCAACACGGTTCAGACGGGATTGTGACAAACCCCTAATGAAAGGACGGAATCACAAGAACAACAAGAAGAAATCTAACCACATAAAAACTGTTGTCAGATTTCTGTCTTCGAGTGCACATTTGTACCAGCTGTCAACGCCGTAGGGCCTTAAACTGCCTCATGTCGGAGGATCTATGGTGAAGGCGCCAGGCGTCTGAGACCCTCTGCACGTCTCAGGGCCTCAGGTGAAGCAGTTTTTGGTTTTTCGGGTCTGTTGGACCGTTTTCATGTCTGACACTTGTACCTGTAAAAGCAGGAAAAGCACAGGCGGGGCGCTATCGCGTCGCCATGTAACGTATCGGTGTCTTCACGTGTCTGTGGTCTCTACATATGTCTTACACGTGTCTCTCTGATTCAAACAGCACTTCCAGCTCCTCCACTGAGAGTCTATCAGACGTTGTGTCTAGAGGAAGGGGAGCGAGAGCGGGAGGGACTCGGTGGTATTTAGTCAGGCTGTTTGCTCTGACTGGAGCTCAGACGATCCGCCTGAAACCTGCAGCGTGGAGGTTATTGGACTGAAGGTGAAAGTGGAGAAGTGAGGAAGAGGAATGCAGAGGTGAGCCACCTGTGAGAACTCCTAATGAGGTTGTCAGACCTCAGGGAAATATGCTCATGCAGCACGATTTATCCTCAGGGGACCTTCAGGGTTCTACATCCTGGTTAACTGTTAGGATATTTTAGTCCGGGAAAACGCAGTGGACCAGCTGACCATAATCTGTTCCCCCCGGCTTGAGAGTCTTCAGCGTGACTAGAGGTCCGTCTGTCCTGCTCCAGCAGGAAACCTCAAGCTTCTCTTTGTCTGACTACATGGATCAGCGCTGACTGGGGGATCCGCACTGAGATGTACTCCCTCCCCCTGGTCCTGGGTCTGCCTCGCAGCCTCCCCCAAGCTGCCTGGAACACCTCCCTAGGGAGGCATCCTGACCAGATGTCTGAACCACCTCAACCAGCTCCTCTCCACCACCACCGGTCGTGACCCGTATTTCCAGGCACCAGGTGGGAGCAGGAACCACAACGGACCGCTAGATTGCGAGCTTTGCCCCCTGGCTCAGCTCTCTTTTCATCACAACAGGGAGGTGAAGCGAAGAAAAACTGCTCGTGCTGCTCCGATTCTCCGGCCCATCTCACGCTTCCTGTCCCCTCACTGGAGAACAGGACCGCGAGATAAATGAACCCCCTCATGTGGGGTCAGAACTCATTCCCGACCAGAGGTGGAATGGAAACATGAGTAGAACATGCACATCCTTCAACATGATGTTGTTCTTTTTTAGTTATTTTCAAAAACTGTATCATTCTTGTAGTCAAGTCTCAGTGCAAACTGCTGAGGGAGGATGACCCGCTTCCCTCCAGCAACAACTAGAGGGCGCCTGTCAGCAACATGCTCTTTGGGCTTCATTTGAAACTGATCGATTCTGATTCTTCACGATTGCTCAGTTTGATGTTCAAATGTAAATGATTTAATTTAGATTTGGTGTCATCCGATCCCAAATCTAACTGATTCTTCCTCAGACTTGAGTCCTGTTTTCCACCCAAATTCCACCCACCACTTTTAAGGCAGCCAGGGGTCACATGACCTTCCTTGCTGGAAGCTATTATTAACTTTGTAGCGCTGATAAACCAAAAAACAGAAGCCTCATCATTAGTAACCTACAACCCACTGTAGCTGCCCATGAATACCTTCATGTTTGGGGTTTTACTCGTGTTTCCTGTGGTATTTCTATGGGATTTACAGCACACCACATACTTGTGCGAGCAATGTCATTTCCTGCTACGCTGCCGTTAGATTTCTGTAAATGTTTCCAAGACGAGCAGCTCCTCTGTAGGCGATGTGCTTTACCGCTGTGGGTGTGGGGCTTCCTGGTGTGCTGCTGTGGCAAGAAAACTCCACAGCTATTCCCTCTTCTTGGAGCTGGATGTCTGATCTCTGACTGCAAGCGGGCTGAACCACAGACGAGCGCTCGCTACAGGGCTGCGGCTCTGATGCATAAAGCAAACAGGCGGTACTTTAAAGCCGCCATGCTGCAGACTCGTTACTGTGTGCTTGTCAATTAGTCAAAACAAGTCCTCGCATCCTCCGCTTGCATTTAGGTGCGAGCACAAGTGATATTTTCTGTGCAAACAGAGGTGCGGCTTTGACTGAACATAGCAGGGTGCAAACCCACCTGAGCCGCCATAATCGCGCCCGCCTCTGTGCAACACCCGCCACCCACAATTGTTAGTTTTTGTTTTTTTATTGTTTCACCAAACTGATTTTGCAGGCACACAACTGTCATCATTTAGCAATCGAAATATGTGTTTTGTCACACGGGTCGTGTTTGTGATTGGAGAGGGATGGAACACAACAGCGGCGCTGGAGGAGAGAGAAGAGCGTGAAAGCGAGGGATTGAGAGGTAAACGTGACCTCTACGCTCTCCTGGATACGGTCTGGCATTGTTTGCTCGGAGCATCAGATTACGTTTTCGAGGCTGCATTTCAACACCATCTGTTTTTATTGACCCCTCATCCCTGAGTTTGATAGCGCTGCCCTGTCTATCCTCTATCTCTCCATTTCTTCTCCCCTCTGACACATGGAATAATGAGGCGGTGGCAGCAGTGTAGGCTCCTGCAGTGGGAGACAGCCCAGCGAATGGGCGAGACCCCCACAGTGAGCAAAGGGAAAAGTCTCTTTGCAACACTAATTTTACTCTCCCACAAGCTTCCCGGTGGGAGGAGAGAATATCTGTCTCACTCCAGAGCTCTGTCTCACTCCAGCGCCTCTATTAGTAATCTGTCTGTGTCTCCAGCGCAGTCACATCGAAGCTCAAGACAAATAATGAGCAGCGAGGAATTTACATTTCCACCCTATAGTTCAGGGTGTAAATTAATTCAACCAACAATCCAGTTCATGGTGTTTTAAGTGGACGGAACACAAAGATTTGTCCCGGAGGAGTCTGAAAAATTAATCATCTTCCATCTCGAACTGGTGACATCATTTGGCACCAGTCGCTGCAGTAGCGATCTGGGACTGGAGCCAGTGGACGTCCCACCTGACTCGCAGGCTGCAGCACATTCTAAATCAGACAATGACGGATATAGAAAATTAGTGTTACACCTTGTTCTTATAATCTAAAACAGACGTCTGCGGGGCCGCTGACTCTGAGTCCCGGCAACCTGGAGAAACTGCTGTGAGAACTGAAACGACAGAAACCGTCAGAACATTTGTGTTTGGACCTGATTTATCACCTGCACGTCAGCCGAGCACCAGAGGTGATCAGGACTGAGGGGCTCTGGTATCGTTCATCTAGTCTAGATCAGAGGAAAGCTTGGACTGAAGGTGCCCCTCCAAACTGAAACGACGGTTTATGAAGTCGTCATTCATTCCTTCAGCGTTCTGGAGTCTGGATGTGCTCTGGTGTGTCGACTGTGGTCCTGAATCTCTTTGCTGACTCGGCTCAACCTCCTCTGATGTGGAGGAAATTCTTTCCTTTTGCAACGGTTCGCGTGACGTCGGGAGGAGCAAAACCTGACCGGGTGTCGTCTGAATAAAACGCGCCGGGCACGTTGGGAACGTCCCATCAGAGGCTGCATGTTGGCTCTGGAGATCTTCAGCTGACACTTCAGACATTATTAGATACTTTGTGAGTGGGCGCGCGCCTTGGCAGGGACCAACTACACGTATCACGTTATACTGCAGTATTCGACATACTTCAATGGAAAATTAACAATGGAGCTGAGAATACAAGTTGCCGTGTATAATGACATCAGATGATTTTAAGTTTCTCCTCCGTGTTGGCGTCTGACTTCTGCACATACGACTGACTTGATATTTATTTTTACATATTTCTTAGTTTTTCGTGTGTTTGCTGATTTTTAAAAATTTTTTTTATATTGTTGTCCTTCTGTTGTTTTGTAAGCGTCCGGAGGAGACACACAATGCATGTCACTGCACGTTCAACCGAGTATGATGTGTATGTGACAAATAAATAAACTTTGAATTTGAACTTGAATGGCCACCTCTTTAGCGACCTCACTCACGACTGCATGAAATACTGCACCATGCAGTGGCTGTACTGCAGCACCTGCTGAAGCAGAGGTGCAGAAGTCGTATTTTATTTACAATCTGTTAAAAAAAAAAACCCTGATCTTTAGAGCTGGAATATTGATATTGTATCAGGAAAAATATTAATATTCGAGGCCATATGGCTATTTTTTTCCCAACTCTATTTGCATGTGTATTCATTGTTTACCTGGAATTACACGGTCACAGTCAGTCTGGTGGGATTTATGACAACAGCGCATTTAAACAACATCAGTTGACCAAAGTGCTCCACAGGCGTGTACAAATAAAAAGAAAAGGTTGAAAACGGAATGAACTACAACTCACACACGCGCGCGCGTGGATGTTAAACCCTACAATCACACAGGCGTGAAATAAGAACAGTAATCAGGGTGTAAATCCGGCCGCGAAGACAAATCGATGAAGAGGCAGACAAGCCACTGAAACAAACACAGGTCCAATAGGAGAAGAGATTGAGGAGGTCAGAAGCCCAGCTGAAGCGTCTCAATCTGGGCTTTAAAAGATTGAGGGGAGGGGGCCGATATAATGGGGGGGTAAAGGAGGTTAAAGGGTCAGACACAAAAGCACCATTGAGTGTTCTAAGAACAAACAGCAAAGGTGGGAGGGAAGAGCAGGGCAGAGATGCTCAGTCTACTAGCAATGACAGCCTGGATCGCCCTCAACGAGACAAATGCTCACATAAATATTTGTTCAAGCCAGTGATTCACACACGTTGGATTTTTCTATTTTAATTTGGAAACACACAGTTTCTCACTCTGGGTTAATCGTCTTTAAACATCCTCTCAGCGAGAGCGGAAGACCACAGCACTGTGCGTTAAAGCCGGAGATGTCTTGGGCGGGGCCCGTCGACAATGTCGCAGCTCCGGATGATTGCGACAGAAGCGATGTGCAGTGACAGCGGCGTCACGGGTGTATTCAGCCGTACGGCCCCGCGCGTGCTGGGCTGGTAACGTATGACGGTAATCAGAAGAGACGGCCGCAGCTTGTTGTGGGAAATGTTGGTGCCTCATAGCTGGCTCCTGTCCAACGTGTGTGTTCTGTTGATGCGGTTCCAGTTCCCTTTAGGCACAGCAGTGTGAACCCCAGTTTCTTGACTTTATGTTAAAACCCGTGTGAATCTCCCAGTAGCTGACAGTTGATGCTGGTTTCTGGTTGAATTCGGGGAAATGCGCTAGTTTAGTGCTGCTTGAGAGAATGCTAACAAGGTAACCCACCAGACTTCCTGGCAGTCTTTTTAATCATTAAACACCTCAAAAAAGTAGATTTTAATGCAACTTTATTCATCGCATATTTTATAAAACTGATTTCTACTTGTTATTATCCACAAAACCAGAAGCCCAGCCCCATTTCACACATCCGTATTAACCAAAGAGGCATCTTTTTTCATGAAAATCGATTCTTTCTTGAAATTGACAGTGCACACACGGTTGGGAGCCATGCGGCGACTGATAAAACGCTGCTGAGCTCTTTCCTCTAACTGTGTCATCATTTCTGTTAGAGAAGGTGTGTAACCGTGAGTGTTAAAGAGGATGCGGTCACGGTGGAGGCGAGCTAGCCGGCTCGTGCTAACGGCCTCTGAACAACAGTCCTGACGTGCTGTGTTCTTGTGTTTCTCACGGTGGGCTGATATGAATGTTTTATGGTTTGACTGAATCGAGATCAGTCACCATTCAGGGGCCTGGAAAATAAACAACCTGCCTCACGCTTGCATTGCGACTCTTTTGAGTTGTGAGATTAGCATGGGCACCAGATGTGTGTGTGTGTGCGTCTGTGTGTGCGCGTGTGTGGGTGTTTAACTGTTTACCCTCCTGGGGATATCACAAACACAGCAGAGTAAATGAGGTGAGGGACGAGTGTGAACTCTGCCACTCCTTTAATCAGTCTAATTGTTTCAGACTGAACTCTCCTCTCGCTGCCTCCTCTCCTCCTCCATCATCCTCCCCTCTCCTTCATAATCAGCTCACCAGTGTTCTCGCCATCTGACGCCACCTCCTCAACTCTGAGGTCTGATCGCTCCCTGAAGGCCAACGTCCCAGGTTCTGTCGCTAAAAGCGAGTGGAAACAATAGATGGTGATGAAAGCTGCCACTGTTCCATCACCTGCTGCTAGAAGTGGTGCATCTCAGTCCAGCCCACAAGCACAACCCAATGAAATGCTTACTGATGAATTTCTCCCTGGGCGCAATAGGTTACGGCTATTAAATGTGATTCCAACAGGGGGCGCTGTCCACATTTAGGTTGGCTACAACATTAAGAGACATTTTAAAACGAAGCCCACAAACTAGGCGCCACAAACCTTGTCACCCAAGGAAAAAAATTCATGAAATTATCTTCAGACTTACATGCCAGGTAGGATCATTTTTCCAAAGCAGTCGACCATCCAAGAAGCCATGAGACGGTTTAGTCGCGTGCTAAGCACAGCGAACGTTGGCGGAGGCAGCTAGCGTGGGCCCTGACAAAGCGTCAGCCCGTCGCCTTGGCACTGTCATGTGGCGGCGTGTGGACTTTTTCCCGTGACTCTTCTCAGTGCTGGATGACAGTGCTGGTATCTAACACCCAGCTACTTAGTTTGTTTTATATGTGTGTATATTTCATCAGTGATCAATGAATCGGTGTCGATCAATGAAGTAACGCTGCCCTGCCGCCACGTCAACCAACAGCAATTTTCATTCATTTTCACCAGTAAAAGGACATCGCTTTGCATATTTATTACCTGAAATGAGGCTCTTACTCTTCTCCTCGTCTTTCACTCTCTTCATCATTCCTCCTCTCCTCTCTTATTTCCTCTCTGCAGTGGAGGTCTTCACTCATCCTCTCCTTTCCTCCTCTGCCATCGACCTCTTATTTCCTTTCCTTTCATTGGGAAAACCTGCCTTATTATCTCTGCAGTTTCCATAGAGAGACAAGGGATGTGTGATCAGGCTAATGATAATTAAATAGACTCATCATCATTATGGGAGAGCCCCCCCCCCCCCCACACACACACACACACACTCAGTCAAAACGCCAGCTGACCCCAGCAGTCTCGTGCTCGTCGGCGAGCTCGTCTCCAGTCCCGGTAGAATAAGTGCGCGGTGAATGACCTGCATGTCTGAGGTTGTATGATGTCATGCAAGACGGAAAAAAGAAAAATGACGAGAAGAATGGCAAATAGTCGTGAATGAATGCTGACGTAAATGAAGTTTAGGGTGTCATGGGAGGAAATGGAGGATGTTGGAGATCACCAACGTCAGACGCAATGTCACCGCCGTGTCTGGACTCGGAGCACGCACTCAGGTCTGCATTTATTCTTTATAGTCTTTGGTTTGTTGCATTGTTTTTCTTTTAAATCGTCCCTATTTCCTCTTTCCTATTTTTTCTATTCTTTTCTATTTTCTTGTCACTTCCTGATTTATTTTGAAATCACTCCCCACTTGTGTGTGTTTCCTGTCTCTAACAGTGTTTCCACTGAGGGATTTTGATGCACATTTTGCTCATTATTGAAACAGCATCATGAGGAAATGTGAAAAAGACGAGATGGAAACAGCTGATTCGGAGAAACTCTGACGTAGCGAATCTAGAGCTCCCCTGCCTCACCAGCTGTTTCCTCGTCTTCCTGGTTCCTGGCTCAAACTTTGTCCTCGTCCCAGAGCAGCAGCAGCATCTACAACACCAGCTGACACCTCAGAACCGTCACAGGCGGTGCAGCTGTCAGTCATTCCTCCACAACTCTCTCCGTTTAAACGTCTGTAGACCAAGACAACAGGCCCATGTGTTGGATTTCTGGGTTTTCTTCTTCTACGCAGCCTGTTATGTTGCCTATAGTGCCACCTTCTGACAGAAATGCACGCTACAACTGTAAACTGGTTTAATTGCTTCCAACCACTGGATGGCTGTAATTTGCGCGTCCTCTATTCCTGTTTATGGTGTCATCACCTGTGTTTATCCGTCCTCATCAGCCCTCCTCCTCCTGTTCTCCACCTGCTCCTCCTCATCTCATTGGCTGAGCTATTGATGTATTTGAGTATCAAGCTAGGTCCGATGGGACCAGCCGACTCCTTTTGAATAGCATCTTGGATCGGTTTCCAACTCGGAGTCTCTGTCCAGTGTGGTTTAGAATGCTGGACACGTAAAGACTTCAAACTCCCCCTCAGCTGCTGTATAAACTCTTACGAGCTGATGTTGGGCCGATGAGGTCACATGAGCACTTGGAGAAAGAGCAGGAGCATCAATTTAACATCACTTTTGATGAAACCCTGCTGACACCGGTTGAGATTAATGCAGTGTGTGTGTGTGTGTGTGTGTGTGTGTGTGTGTCAGAGAGAGTAAGAGGAGTCCAACACTAACTGGGTACAGGTCGTGTTTTCCTGCCCACCAATTACACACCCAGCAGGTGACTGAGAGCTCAGCCGCTAATCCCCGTCTTCCTCCTTCAGTCTGCCAACTTTGATGTCTGTTCATCTCTTATTTTTCTTATCGGCTCCCTGGTTTTGAGACCATCGGGGCAGAGCGGAGATATCGGACGGTAACTTTAACCTGTGGATGTCAGCGCGTGCACTGATAGACTTTTCCAAACTTCAGAGGCTAATTTCAGATTATTTTGGACATTATTTGCAGTTTGGTTGCATAACATTTTCCTCTGTGAGAAACTGCAGCGCTCATTGATGGTGTGACAGCGACTGCACGCGTCCGTAGGTCGAGGAAGTCACTGCGGTTGTGTTTTAGCAGTAAAGAGTTTTGGGTAGATTCACAAAATGTCTGCTTAGCTACTCGTGTTTGTCGACACAGACTCCTGATGACTCCACACACAGTGGAACCATGAGCTGACAGACCCGACCCTCACTGGTTCAGACCATGTCATGTGATATTGGCACAAACTCAATGAGGTCATAGGCGACCGCAAGTTGATGAGGGTGAGGACATCAGCAATTATGCAGCCTGCAAACATGCAAAAATGGAGAAACCTGCTGCCTGTGCAAGTTCAGGGTGTTCTGCTGGGACCACGATGGAGGTTATCGCCTCCTTCATTCCAGGAGGATGTGGGTCGTAGCTTGGTGGCGTGGAGCTTTCTGATGTCATACATCACACTACCGACATCCGGTTATGGAGAGTTGGCATTCCTTTTGTATTTCCTGTCATTGCAAAGATCTGTTTCTTAAATGTTTCTTTTCTTTTAAACTCTCTGCTGCTGATATTCTTTATCTGTGTTTTCCTTCCCTCCATTCTGTCTCTTATTTGGTGAGGTGTTGGTGGCCCCAGCACCCTGCAGCTTTCAGACAGAGCGGTGGTTGGCCCGGTGACTGATGGGCCCCGTTTGATCCTCAGACCATGTTCTTGTTTCCGCACAGACACAGCAGGTCAGTCGAAGGGAAAGCAACCAGCATCAGCGCCGCCCCTCCACTCGGTCTCCTCCACGTCTCTGCCCTCGCCGCCTCACAGCGTGAGCATGAAAGAAGCTGAATCGCAAACACCATCCTTAAACACTCCGCTCTGGGACAGAAGCCTCGCTGCAGCTCTCTGTTGCACCCACCTGTGATTTGTTTCATTTTAAATTTGACCGTCGCCATGAGAAATCACGTAGAGTCAAGTTTTTGTAGAGCCAAACAGGCGACCTGACGTGACACCATGGAATTTATTACAAATCAATGTGCGACCTTGTCAGCACGTCCCAGAGCATCTAGTAGCTAGTCAGGTTGATGTCTGTCTTCTGAGTCAAGCAAAGGCGGCGACGTTTCATTCGACTCTCAGGTCTTCTGTGGACACGTATCTTTCCATTCCATTGTTTGGGACAAACATCCTCTGTGGCGTAGAACTCAGATGCCGTTGCAGCGTTTTGAGTGAGCACATCAATCTCTGGGAAGGCGCTCGTGTCTTTACGAGCTTGCAAGTGTGCCAGCAGCCAGGTTGGCCAGGGACGAGTGTGAGGACCGCACAGCGGCGTGATGCTGATGAGGAATCAGTCACCACCATCATGAAAGACAAAGCTGCTCTCTGATCCTGGCATTAGCGTCATCTCAGAAACCTACCTGTTCCTCAAAGTCACATGACCGTTCACATCCGTTCCAAACGTAGCTCGAGAAACACAGAAGAAAACTGGGCACCAGCCAGAAAGGTCGGCAACGCCTGTACTTGGTTATCTGGCCTGATTTATGCATTCAGATGGATATGAATTATTAAAGGCACGTCGACATACAGACTGAGGTTGTTTGTTTGCATCACTAAAAAAAGGAGGATGATGTGATCGCGATGTGCCGAATGACAAAAGGACTCGAAAGCGTGGAGGACGCCGCTCGTAACAGCGACGCCACAATTCGGAGTGATCAGTTATGATTGAAATCATGATAAGAATTCTAATCATAACCATTGGCCTTCTTTAGCTGCACACACATTTCTAACAGGGTACAGTAAGAAACCAAGCTCAAAATTAAAACACGGCGGGGAAATTCTGATGATTCTCTGGCTCGGTGTTGTGAGCAGCAGAACAGTCCAGCTGAAGTCAGAAGAGAGGAACTTTTGCTGAGGAGAAGTTATTCTTACGACTTAACGAGAAAAACGCTGGCCCCCTCAAAAGAGACAGAAAGCGAGAGTCCTGCTGCTCGATGGGTAACTCCCTGACATGTTGATTTTGCGATCATGTTATTTTGTTTTATCATTTTCCTTTCCTCATAATCTTCTTTTGCACTCCAAACATACTGCAGCTCCTCTTGCTGCCTGTCAAAAATAAACCCCTTTGCCGTTTTTTTTTTCCCCTAGTAAGAAAGCACACATGCTGACGTGTGAAACCTCGCCGGCCTCCCTCGAGACAGCACCGCTCTTCAGTTCCCAATCGATGTCTGTTTTTTTTTTTTTTTTTGTATCCAATTGGGAGCGCTCCCTGTGGCCGTGACCTGCTACCACAGTGATCAATGACCAGCAAGTTCAGCAGCCGTGAGTGGTGGTGCGGGGGGGGGGGGGTGGCAGTGTGTGAAAACGGGCATTTCTGCCTGGTTGTGGCGTTGAGGCCAGATATGTCACTCTGTGTCGTGGTCATCAATCTGTGCACGCTAGATGAGGAGATTCTGACATTCAGCGCTGGCTTGCTGGAACTCTCGTCTTTGGGACAAAGCACCGACGGCTCGACGTTGTGCTGCTGTACCTGTTAGACCTTCGGTTGTCGCCTTGTGAGGGTAGCGACGCTCATTTTCTTGTCTCAGAGGTGCTTCTTGGAGAGCGAGGTAGGTTTGTACGGAACGACCGTTTGACTTTGCTGCTCTTCTCAGACATCAGGCTGTAAGTTACACCACGTGTGGAAATGAAAGACACCAATGACATTTGCTCAGCTCAGCATCAGGAAAGCTTTACTGTCAATCATTAATTTTATATTTCTGTCTTGCAAACAGGCTTATTTTGTCATTTCCTCTTTCGTTAACGCAATTTGTTTTCCATCCAACCCCTCCGCACATGAGGCATCACTTCATTTAAAGGGATTTGCTGAGATTAAGGCAGACATCAGTGGAGAATAAGATGAGCACGTTTAGGTATTTTATGAGCAGATGTGGAGCAAATTACATGGTTTGGATGACAATGTGCCAATTCAAATTATCCTCAGCCTGCTGTGAGCGGCACCGTCGTGTTCAGCGGGTGAATCCCGGCGTACCGAGTGGACCCGCTCAGCTGCTCCACAGCTCAGCTGCACTTTCCAGCAACTGCAGCTTCAGCTCAAGATATTAATCAATACTTGATTGGGGGGCAGGAATCAACGATAAATCACAGCTGGAAATACGACCACCTGCTCGATCAACCGTCGCCGACAAAATCTCCTCAAATTTGAATTAAAAGATGGTTTGTATTTTGTTTGAAGGTCGCCGGTTTGATCCTGCCATCGTGTCCTTGAGTGAGATACTCAACCCCCAGCGAGTAGTACAGAATACACGCCTTCAATCAGCATTGAAATTGTATACGTATGTCACGAATTTCTGAAATGTTGACTGCTTTAACTTCCAGCGGAGATCTTTGATTTAGTCCAGCTGATTGTAATATTCGGACCTTCACGCACTGAGGATCGGCTCAGGCCTCGTTTGTTTACAGTTCATACTATATTCTATTCATGAAGACGTTTCAGCACAAACAAACAGCAACAGAAGCTCATAGTTGGTTGACTTCAACAAGTCTTCACCATCTCTCCCTGTCTCACCCGCATTATTCAGATAGAAAAGCATAAATACGTATTACCCGGAGGGGCTCGCCTGATAAATGCAGCCCCCAGCACCTACCAGACACGGGTGTCATTATGGAGCTGGTGGTGATCAGAGGAAGGAAGAGCTTGTTGCCATCTCAACACACATTTTAGGCGAATCTCTGTGGGACGCCGGCTTTGATCACTATCATTTCCTCTGTGTGTATTTGTGGATGTCGTCACTTGCTGGCAGCCAGTACTTAGTTGATGTGTGTTTTCACGCGCATGTACTTTTGTCCTTGTGTCTGCCTGATGTGTATCAGCTTTAAAACGCAAATGAACATCTACAAATATGTCAATGCACCGATCGTCACTCTGCACCTGAGAGTGCGGCCCTCCGACCAGCCGGGATTTCACCAATAAAGATTAGCCTGAAAGCTAATCTAGAGTTTGCTATAAGCTAGCGATACTGCAGGACTAAACCAGGATGTTCGGCGTGTTTATCGCTCGATCCACCGTGATGATGCATTTTATTCAATCTAGTTATTGTTAAGACCAGGAGCAACGCGCCATCGGATCCACTTAAGCTGATTTAATGAAGGAATAAGTGCTGAGTTCATGTAGAACGAGAGAAAACTACAGGACTCCAACAGTATGAAAATCACATCATGTGCAGTTTATATAATCAAATAAATCTCTTCTGATTCCTTCAGATAAATCATTTGCAACGTGATGAATAACTTCATCTCCACATGTAAGAGAAAAATTGTCAATTATTTGCTGATATACTATTCAGAAACATGCACACACACACACACAGTATCATTCGATGTCCCATGTGGAACATTAATATTCTCTCAAACACAAGCAGGAATCATCATCAGACAAATCCCTGTCCCCATCCCAGGGGGGGTCTAAATAAACATCACAACAGTCTCCGTGGATTAGCGCGCAGCACCACCACCTTTCATTGTAACCCTAAATTAAACATGCAGCGGTTCGTCTTCAAATCTCATAATCTCTCTTAGGTTTTATTAATCAACGAAGAAGAAAAACCGTCCTCGGATAAATTTCCCTCATGAATTTTCAAAAGGCAGCGTTCCTTTCTTCTTGCACCTCCACTTCCCACTTTGCGAGACGAAGCCTATCTGATAGCGGGTTTGCAGAATCCTGGAAGTTTTCTTAACGAGTGGGAATTATTAGTCGGTTTTAGAGGGATGAGAGAAAGACTGAGTGATGACCGCAATCAAGACCCGGATCATCCTGAGACCGCGGAGACGAGGCGGCCCGAAGGCTTCTGTGCTGAGCTGCAGAGTCGGCAATGTTCTCACCCTAGAATTCTAGGAATTATTCCAATTTAGATCTACACGAACCAAAAAAAAAAAAAAATCCACAATCAATTTATCAAATTAATTTGTATTTCTGCTGCTTGTTTGAAGTGGCAACAACAAGTAGCAATTACAGCAGAGAGGAAGCAGCGTAGAAAAGAGGGAGTCAAACCTCAAACGTGTCACAGCAGAGTCGAGCAGAAGCTTCATAAATCTGTCTCAGCCTGTCATGGAGGTCAGCGCTCCAGCTGTCACGCCAGCAGAAATGAAGATTATTGAGAATATTGAGCAGGTGGAAACAGAGGGGTTTCACCTGAGTTCTAGTCAGCCGTGTCCTTCACGGGCACCCGTACCTGACAGGCCCTGATCTGACTGCAGACATCGTGACAGTGCAGAAACGGGAAAATACGAGGGATCATTTCCTCTTTGTTATTGTGATCTTTCATTTTCCTCACACGCCCCGATGCCGACGCTCTGAAGCGGCTCTAAACCACAGACGGGAGCATCGCAGCTATTCATTACCGTAAGTGCCTCATGAGTCACAATGTGTGCCGTCAGACCTACCTGTGAATCACGATTTCTCCCTTTTCACATTCTGCTGTGTGTCACAACAGAGAGATCACGTGACAAAAGCAGGATCGGGGGGATAAATTCCTAAAGACGTGTGTGTAAACAAAGAGGAGTGGGAGACTGAGATCCGCCGACGGGGGATATTTTTCTCCGCAACATTGAAAGGGAGGGCAGATTTTCTGTTGTCCCTTGCAGGCAAAAGGATCAGTGTGCTTACATGCAAAGATGCAGAGTGAAGTGGATAAAAAAAACAATCTTGAAACGTTTGAGGGACTTCTGAAAATGACAAAATACATTTAACAAACAAAGGTCAAAGGCCGCGGCGCCCTGCTTGATCCGGTAGCGCGTCATCGTTAGCTCACGGTCTGAACGTCGAGATTAATGTCTGCGCAAAAGTAAGGTTGGTGGTGATGGTCAAAGCCTCCTTGATGACATCACGGGGCTCCTGCGCCCCGTTGTCCGCTGCTGGAGAGGCAACAGAGAGAAAGAGAGACAGGCTGGTGGCAAACAACCGCAAAACTTAACCAGAGTGTTACACGCGCATTGTTGGCTATAATCCGTGTCGTCCTTATCCAGCTCAGTAATCCACAAACACTTTGATTTTAGATGAAAACACACTAACGCACAACACACACAAGGGTTAGTTAGTTTGTATTTAGCTCAAATCCAAGTGTCTGTGGATTACCGGGCGTGCGGCTGGATGAGGGGAACATGGATTACACTGAACAATGTGCTTCAAAGTGTAAGAGCAGACACTGGCGGCGAGTTCTGCAATTGTCGGGACGCCATTCACTTCAAGCTAAAGATTCCATTTTCTGCACTCCGCAATCACAAAGGATCGTCTTTTTTTTCAGTAAAGACACATATTTGCGAGTACATAAAAGGCAAAATACACTCGAAAAGTGAAGCGTCACTTAAAAGAAATTGAACTACATCTGCTGCAACGTGTTTGTTGGAATGACTAAAGATTCCACTTTGACTGAGCAGCACACAAAAAAAAGGAGGTTTTAAAGCAGATTGTGGCTAAATGTAACCAAAAAATGTGCCTGTGGTTGTTACAACACCTACAAAAGTGGTTTACTGGAGTCAGCTTTGAAGGTGGAAGAAAAAATAAAATCAGTAGTGGAGTGTGCAGCGACCTTCCCTCTATCATACGCCATCTTGGTCCCACTGTCGTTCACCCAGACAAAGTTCAGCTGAAGTTCACTATCACCTCTTCCCTCACCATCACTCCCACTCTCCCTCTATTTCCTGACGACACACAACCCCTCTCACACAGCTTTGTCAGTCCTGAAATATTTAACAGAACACAGCCACCACTTGCCCCTAAAAGCAAAGGGCTTTTTTTTTTTTTAACACACCGTCTTCCATGGCAAAGTTGTTTTCTAAGGTGGAGAAAGAAAGATTTCTTTTGGCACTTCGGTATAAAGTAGCAGCAACTCTGTTTTCCTCATTCAATAATATTCCATTCATCCATCACTCCATGTTCTCCCTCTTCTCCTGTTGAGGGTGGTGGGGGTGGAGCCTATCCCAGCAGCCTTCCCCCAGCACAGGTCACCAGTCCATCAGGGCCAACACATAGAGACAGACAACCATTGGCTCTCCCAGCCACGCCTACGGTCAATTTAGAGTCTGGATTAACCTGGTCCCTCTTGATGTCTTTGGACTGTGGAGGAAGCTGGAGTACCAGAGAGAACCCAGCAGGAACAGGGAGAACATGCAGACTCACACAGAAAGACCCCGTAATCAGCTTTGTTTTTTACAATTATTATCCATGTTTTAAGGCTGTAAAACCCCTAACCACACCCTGTTATAAACTTTTCTCAGACAGGCATTAACATTTTCTCACAGTTCTCTCTTATTTAAACACTCCATCCATCGTCGTCTTCCGCTTATTCCTTACTAGTAAGGGTCGCGGGGGGGTGGAGCCTATCCCAGCATCTACGGGCGAGAGGCGGGGTTCACCCTGGACAGGTCACCAGTCCTTCGCAGGGCCAACATCCAGAGACGAACAACCATTCACACTCACATTCACGCCTACGGTCAATTTAGAGAATCAATCAGCCTCGTCCCCTCTTGATGTCTTTGGACTGTGGAGGAAGCTGGAGTACCAGAGAGAACCCAGCAGGAACAGGGAGAACATGGAGACTCACACAGAAAGATCCCACGCCCGAGCCGGGACTCGAACCCGGAACCTTCTTGCTGTGAGGCGACAGTGCTGACCACTGCACCACCGTGCTGCCCCTATATAAACTCTCTCAAAGTTCCAACTTTTGCAGATTTAAAAAAACAAGTACAATATTAGGAAATGAAACCAAAGATCAAAACCTGTTTTCAAGCCCAAACATTTTTAACAAATTTAATGTTAATGATCTACGAGGTTTGACACATCAGAAATCATTACCAGTAACTCCCGCGTATTTCCCAGTTCCTCTGACGGTGCCTCTTTGTCCTGGCGCGGCTCCGCTGTCACGTCTTTTTCCTCTGAAGGCCTTGGTGCAAGTTTTCTACCGGAAACCAAGTTTTAAGCTTTTAAGTTTTAAGTAGAAAACTTGCAAACATACAGCACTTCAAAGTCACACTGCTAGCGATTGAACATTTATGTAAATCTGGCTAGCAGAACACATTCCTCCCTTAGCGAATCAGGACGCAGAGCACATGCGCGGTTCTCCCTTAGCCAATCAGGATGCCGAACACAATGCGCGTTCATACTGCACGCTCATTGTGTACTGTACGCTCACATACCTCATCATGACTCCACAGTGTTTTTATCGGGTAAATTGTGAAGGTGAAGGTGCAGTGTTTCACTTGAGCGCTCTGACTGAAAGTTTCCTACCATTTCACAAAGTGACAAACCTCAGCAACACCTGGGAGCACCCAGCCGGGAGCTGTAAAGGTGCGGAGGCTGTGTGAAGCCAACAAACAGGTCATTCGTCTGTGGTCGGCCAGCTCTTACAGCCCATAAACTGCACCGATGTGCTTAAAGGGAAACACTTTTTCATCTCGGACCTTACTTTTCTATCCTCTGTAGTTTAAGTGAGTGACCACCTCTTAAATCTCTCCAGTCTGGAGCAGGGGCAGCGCTGCCTGCAGCCTCACGGCAGCCATCAATACCCAATGGGGCACCGTCAAATTACACCCACTAAAAGTGCATTTTTTCACACTGACAGGCTGTTCTCAGATTTTCCAACAACATAATGGAAGTCTGTCTGTTCCTCCTGCTGGACCCCACTGGGTTTGCTGTGGTCTCCATCCAACTCTCACTTAGGGAGAAGTCTCACGAGACTTGAGTCGTTTCAGGAAATCACCAGTAGAGAAACCTAAAATACCGCCGAGGGGTTGGCGTGGCGTTTGAGAGACAAACCACTGCTTTTTAAAACATCTGAATAGTACGAATCTCTCACACGGCCTCTCTGCTGGTTTCCCCATCTGCCGTTTCTTGAAACAACTCAAGGGTTCGGGTTCCACAAGTACTGCATAGTACCATGCAAATACTCTGCTGTACTTTAGGGGGACATGAGGAGTACGAGATTGTTCTATGAACAGCAAAGTGCTGTATTTAAAGATAATTAGTCAATCCTGACAAAGTCCTGCCTTTAATTGGCTGCAACCACTGGTAGGAGTCAATGTCATGAGCGCTTGTAAGGGCACTAAGCAGAGCTGATGGTTGTTTTGATGATATGGATTTTTATTATTTTAAGAGTAAAATAAACAGATTCAATCTCCAAACCGGGACAGGGATTTTAAATGCAACTTGAATAACAGCTCTGGTGTGTCTCACCCTGGTTAATGAAAACACCTGTCACACTGCTGTCTCCCATGGAGCCGAGCTGACCGCCAGATTAATGGGCGCCGATTCCAGCACTAATGGCCGATAATGACTCCCGAAATATCGCACTGTTTCTTTCTTTTAAAACACCATTTCTCTAATGGCTGATGTTGTCAGGTCTGACCTTGCTTACACCTGAGAGCATCCATCACGACAGAGCTCCTGAAGGCTCAATCAGGCTTTCACTTTAGCTTTCCAGGCCACAAGTGATTGGAAAGGGGATCTGAAGGAATAGGCAAAGTGAGCTAATCCCCAGGAGGGCAGGATGATTTGGTTTCATCAAACTCTTCACCTTACAGACGAGTATAGTGTGGTGTAGAATAGCGGTGGTCTCAACTCCTGACACCCCCTGAATGTCACATGAGTCATTCAGAGTATCTTGAGGAATCAAGTCAAAGGAGCTACTTCAAGCGTTCATTCCACCGGAGTCTGGGGATGGGGGCCAGGTTGTTGTTTGGACGGCAGCGAGAGCGGCTGTTACCCGTTCGCCGCCACGCATTTAAAAACAGACGTTAATGCATAAAAATAAAAATAAAAAAACAACATCACAAATAAGTAACTGCTTGTGTTCACCCGATCCTGAACAAACCGCGAACGACAGTTCTATTGTTTGGAAAACTCGGCGACTTCCAGTTTCTTTGTCAGTGTTTGTCTGCGAGTTACGGGACAACAATTCTAAAGGCGTCGAGGCAAAAGTCAAAAGTTTATAAATTCACACAGAAGTTTCGCTGTTATTACGAGATGCTACGAGGATGTGAAAGTCAAGAGGAAAGTCCGTGAAATGAAAGACATGGGAGAGATTAAACCTTCCCCAGTGTTTATATTATTTATATATGACATTCCAAAAATGGATTAATCCAGAGTAAGGCTGTTTGGGAATAGGGTGCATCAGTTTGTTTAGAGGCGATGAAGTGAAGGCAATCAGGGAAGAACCCCCCCCCCCCCCCCCACACACACACACACACACACACACACACTCAAAACAGCTGAGCAGTAAAACACAGTGGAGGTTCTATGATGCTGCGGGCTGCTCTGCTGCTCGCCGCTGCTCCTGCAGCCGTTACATCAAAGGAATGATGAAATGGGAAGATTAGCAAGGCGTCTCCCAGCGTCAGAAATCGAGGTTTGAGGTGAAGGTTTCTCAGCTGCACAAAGCACTGGTGCGAGAGGAGCAGATGGGCTGTTTCAACAGGAAGATTCCTGACCTAAATCCCAATGAAATCTTCTGGAGGGAGATGAAATCTGCCACTGACTGAAAGGACGGCAGCAAACTTAAAAGAGGCTGAAGTCGGAAGCACAGGGAGAGCAAACTTCTAGAAAGCTCCGGGAAAAGTTAGGAGGCGAAGAAAGGGTCTGCGACTAAATACGACTGAACAGTACCGGTGATAGAAGTACATTGTGTATTTTTTTGGTTTTTTTTTTACTCTTATGCACCTTTATACTCTGAATTTTTAAGTGCCAACAGCTGCAAGCTTGCCAGCCTTGACTGATATTAACTTTTTGTCATATTTGGCCCCGCCCTCGGACAGAGTTCACTCCTTAGAACCCAAAATCGGGCACCAAAACATTTTAGCGTCATTTGGTGCCTGATTTCAGTTCGGCTGATTTGGGCTGAGCTTCATTACCCAGCTTTGTTGGTCTGCGCCACAAGATTAAAGCCGGACGGCGTCTAAGCCGGCGCTGGAGCCTTTTGTTACACAAACAGGTCTACCTGAGTGTCAGCTTTCACCAGTGGAAACACCTGAGCGTTAGACAGGGGGTTATTGTGCAGGTGTGCTCCAGACTCACTGTGTTCTCTTGCTCACTAACACACAGTTTGAAAAAGGCTCACACACCTTTTGTGAGTGTACAAGAAGACCTTTAAGCGGACCTCGTGAAAAAGTAGGAGCAAGAAAACAAGCGTGACTACATTCTCCTTGGGGATGTGTGGTACTGTCGGCTCGTCCAGGAGCCCGAATTCTCACATCAGTGCTCAAGTAGAGCAACATGCATGGAGAGAGACGAGTCGGGAGGAAACTCCCACATCTGCATTTGGGAGATGACAGGTGATTTCATCGGTAGTGGCAGATACTCAGAGGCTGTAGTATCAAGATATTAAACAGGGATATCGAGCCATCCCCAGTCGAGATATCACCGTTTTCTCTGAAAAACAAAAAACAAGTCTGATGTATGTTAGCACGGATTGTGTTGAGGAGAAATCTCTCTAATTGCTGAAAGATAAAGAGTCAAACAACAACAAGAGTGAGCCCGAGGGGAGAGCGATGCGAGATGGATCAAACAAATACTATTATCGCCTGCCGAGACGCCGCTACCCTCCAGCTCTGCCGTCTGACACCCACGACAGACTGATGCAATCATAGACCTGCCTGTACAATGAAAGATTAGTTTTACAGCTTAAAAAATTAAAGAGAGGCAGATATGACAAGATTTTATCTGTCACTTTCCCCAACGAGACATTAAGAAGCTGTTTCTATCTTTCAGCTCGCTCCATTAACTACAGGTTAGCTCCTCCAAGAACTTCATCAGACTGAGGGCTGCCGGAGTAGAAGATACTGATCATTGTCAACATACAGCGGTGCGGGTGTGGTAGCGGCCCGGCCGGGTGGCCATGACCGCCTTGCGTACTTGTATTAAATGAATGGAATGTGATCCGTTTCTGATAGCACAGGATTTGAGTGTTTTCCAGCTGCCAGTGGCCATCAATCACGGAGGATAATCTCCTCATCTGTGTCGTCCTCTGGGATTTATTGCCACTTGACATTTGATTGAATTATGCACAAGTTGAGATAATTTCGCTAAATGCAGGAAATACTCCGGTTATTCCTCCCCGTGTGAATATCTGGTGAAAGACAACTGAGCCTCGACGACCATTTTTAAACGGGCAGTACGCACCGAGAGGAGGTGATACTGCTTGCCATGGGTCTGGTTTTGGTTGGGGGGTCCGTTTTCAGGGACCGGTTTTTGAGAATGGCTCTGACACGGAAGAGTGAGATGGTGCTGATGGTAGTTTTTGGTAGTCGTGAAGATTTAGAAGTAGAAGATTATTACAGAAAAGTTTGCTTCAAGTTTAATTTTTTTTTTTTTTTTTTTGAATAATGTGAAAGCGATCAATTAGAGTTCACCTCAGTTAACAGTGTGAGCTGCTTTTCCCAGACAGGAAATGACATCACATCAAGCACATGCGCCTCTGATGGTGAAGCGGCAACGTCACCTCCGTTAACACTTGCATCCAGTGCACTCATCAAGTGCGTCACATCTCTACTCTGCACTCATTTTGTTGCGCGCTCTCCAAAACTATTAACTTCCTGCTTTACACTCAATTTGACATGTTTAAACATTTCCAGCAAAAAAAAAATTGTTCATACACACTTTTTTTTTTTAACCAATCAATCTTTCCTCATTCCCACCAGAAAAACACTTCCCAATGAGCTGCTTTGGTCCACAAGGTCACCCGAGGTCCATCACCCTCAGTCTCCACCCATCAGACCTTCCGTCTGAGCCCCACCCTCCCCCTGACAACATTGATCAGAGGTCATGAGAAGTTTAGCCAGATTTTTCTGATTGTTTTTTTTTCTCCCCCTGACAAACGACCAATTACTGCCAGTAACAGCCTGTCAACATCTCCGCCAATCATCTTCAAGCAAAGCCGACAAACCTCATTAGCGTCAACCTGTCAGTCTGTCCCAGCAGGGGGGGCCAACCTGAGAGCAGCGGCGTTTCAAACACTTCATCAAGTCAGTCACTCTGGACAGTGTCTGACAGCAGAGCGATATTATCACAGTGAATTAACACTCAAATAAACTTCTATTTCATTACAAAGCTTACAGAAGAAATGAATCCAGTTAATCTGCATATAGGCTGTTCAAGATCTCCTGGATTAGCCTGTGTCCTAAGGTACCCGAATCAGCGTCCCACGCCAGCGTCCCACCCCCTTTTGACCAAGATGGGTACAGGAGGTCTTTGGCCCACAGTTGTCTGTCTCACGATGGCGTCTGTTTGAAATAACTGGGGTAACATGAGGTGTTTGGCCCAAATGTGGCCAGGATCAGAGTCAGAAGTGCCAACTTGGCCCGGATCGATGCTATCTGGATGACATGATGTTTTACCTGTCGAGAACGCGGTTCTCTTCGTAGGGAGGGTTCTGTATAGCTTTGCTGGTGTCTGTCTGTAGGATTTTATGATCGTATGTTGGTGATCCAAGTCAGAGATCCAAGTCAGAGATAGTCAGCAACGTTTCAGGGCATCACGCATCACCCGTGGCTCCGCCCCTAAAACGCTTCACTGGTGTAGAGAGAGCAGGAAAGTTTGATGTATGCTGGTGCTGCTGAAAAGGAGATTGTTGATTGTGAGGGTACGAAAAAAATAATTTGAGAAAAGACGAAACAAGTTACGCTGTTGTTGAGTAAATCCTTCATGTGTTGGTTTGCGCCTGGATGGGTCATATCTGATATTTTAAAAGTGAAGTGAGAACTGCTACACTGAGACAAGACGTGTGCCTGAGTGCCATCTCACGTTGCTTCTGCGGAGGTCAAAAGGTTGCGTGCCGAACTCAAGGGCTCACGGACAAACTGACACCTTCCCAGCACAGTTATTTGCTTTTTTCTTCTTAACATAGTTTTTTTTTTTTTTTTCAATTTCCACATGGTCTCGTGAGATTTAGCAGTAGATTTGTGCAAGCCAAGTCATGACACTTTGACTGTACTGTCTGCGTCTCAGCAGGCTCTGAGGGGGGGGGGGGGGGGGAGGGTGTGACGCAAAGGGACAGTCACACTCAGTTTTCTAGGACAAAACTAAAATGTTACACAGCAGAACAACTGAGCCTGTCGGCAGTGTCTGGTTGCGTGGTGACCTTCCACCTCCTATGTGTGTCACGATCCCTGTCTTGTGTTTCCTGTTTTATTTTGTAGTCATGTCCTGTCTTCCTGTCCTCCCTCCTGTGATTACCTCATGTGTCTCACCTGGGTGATTGTACCACCTGTGTCTTGTTTCCCCTCTTGTATTTAACCTGTGTGTTTCCTCAGTTACTTTGTTGGGTCATTGTAGCTGTAGTTGTCGCTCTCGCTGTCACTGTCGTCGTCGTCGTCGTCGTCGTCGTCGTCGTCGTCCCCTGTTGTCCCCTCATTGTCACGTCAAGCCTCCTGCCTCACGTCAAGCCTCCTGCCTCACACCACGTCTCCAGCCTCCCGCCTCACACCACGTCTCCAGCCTTCGCCCTCACACCACGTCTCCAGCCTTCGCCCTCACACCACGTCTCCAGCCTTCGCCCTCACGCCACGTCTACAGTCGTCAAGTTCCCCCGTCTCCCGTTCCCCCGTCTCAATAAACCTCTTTTGTGCACCGCCCTCACTGTCTGCAATTGGGTCTCCATCATCCTCAACCCTCAAATCCCTGACAATGTGTGTAGTAATGTTATCGATGGATTCAGGTACAAATCTTCACGTTGGGGTGCAAAGTATGTGAATTCCACATCACGTATTGAAAATGTGCGACGCAGCTGCTACTGCAATGGAAGTCTTGCTGTTGGCCGATAAGTTTGCATGGTCTTTGTATATTGGAAGACAACAATGGAGGTCATAATTGTGTTTATCTGTCAAATAAAAGAGAAAAAAACAAAGTCAGGAGTACAAAAAAGGTCGTGGCCTGTGGAGGAAGGCTTGAATAGACGGAGAGTTCCTTGGATTTTCTCCCTTTTTTTTCTCAACCGATTATTTGAAAATGAACAGCCATTCGGTGCCAGGTGGAGAAGGAGAAGTTGAGACGAGCGAAGAAAAACAGCAAATATTGATGGTGGAGGTGACAATGCAACCAAAAACAATTTAGCCTCCAGAGGAGAATAATGAATTGTTATCGACCTTAACAATACATTATTATAATGCATATATTGAAGTTCTCCCCAGTGTTGACTCTGGCTCTGCCCTTGATGCATTAGACTGTGTATCCTAACAGCATTTGTCCAATTTGTCTCTGGTGTTTTAATCATTTTCAACAATACGAAATGCAAACTCATTTACTCTCACTCACATTTATAACATTTACATATTCATAAAGGCAAAGCTTTGTAATCATGCATTGTTTTCCAATGATGTTCACAACAGTGCAGACAGTCAGACATCATTATGGTCTAAATACTCTGAATTAAATTAGGCAAATGCGGTCGCTCAACAAAATGGATTTTCAAATGAAAACAGAGCAGGCAACAGAACTGTTTAATTACTGGAATGGCGAGCACCTACCGCCAGCAGGCAACGCCTCTGCAGCCTCCAGGAAGCTCAGAATTCAGTCCCTCCAGAAAAATGCTGAGTTTTTGGGGGGGGGATTCTTGATTAAGCCGCGCGCAAACTTAAAAAAATGTGGTGGGCTATGCAGGATATTGCGGGAATTTGCAAAAATTGCCGTAACAAACTGCGGTTTGATGAATACGGGAAAAAAAAGGTGATTCCCCGACTCTCTGTTGTCACTGGGCTACAACCTTAATGTGAAGAGTCATCGGTACGGCACAGAAAGTGCTGGGAAGAATTCAGTCCTCATCTCGTTTTATTTCACAAGTCAATAAACGCACGGCTCAAACTTATAAAAACCTCCACGAGCCAAAAGAGTTCTTTGTTGGCGAATGAGACGTCATCGTGTCCTCTTTGCGATGACGTCACTTCACAACGTTCCTAATTTTGTTGTTCCTTGAGTACAATGACAAGAAAGCATTCTGATTCCGAGGAGGAAAATGGCCGGTCTTGTGTCAAGCTATCACAACATTTTTCAACTTTCTGCGTAGATATGTGTGACTTTTTTTGCCACGAAAGTGTGGGGATTATGAAATCATGCAAGCTACGCATATTTTGTCTTGGAAAAAAATGCGCGGACTTTGTCTGATCACGCGCTGAATTACGCAAACGCATCATCACGTTTTTCTGGAGGGACTGAGAATTGGAAATCGGTTCCATTTGCCTGCAGAGTTAAACACAGTCGTCTGTGAACGAAGTCTGATTGTGTATCCATGCGTTTGCATTTCAACCCTGTAGCGCTAACCTGGTCAGGCGTGACAATCCAGCCACCATCGAGGAGGAAGTGCATGGAAGTGTAGAACCAGGCTTTTTTCTGCTGGCGTCGCTCTGGTGAGCTCAAAGGTGGTTATCCAGCAGTGGCTCAGATTGGCGTGTTTGCCTGTTCCTGACCGAAAAGTTGAGGATTTTTCCTCAGAGTTTGTTCAAAACACAGTTACAAGCATTGATTCTTTCCCTCAGCTTTTATCATGTGGCGTGAGATTGATAGAATAATTGTGGTGATAAACTGTCTCCGTGTGGTAAATGGTTTCATGCAGGTCCTCTCAAGTCCAAATCGCCCGTGTATGTAAAACAATAAAATAAAATTCAAGGTTTTACCCACTGAATTGATTCAGTTTTGCCTCAGCTTAAGTATGCACTGAAATGTATTCAGAACATGGAAATAAATAATCCCAAATTATTCGCCCCATCTTTTATTCAGCCCCGGTGCGGCGAAATAACGTGTGGCACTTGGTAAAAAGCCTTTTCATCCTTGATATTTTGTGGGTTTGGCAGCTCATTTATTGGCCTCCTAAACCATCTATCAAAGCATTCAGCTGTGTCGATTGGCCCACCGGCGAGCAAAAGAGACCAAAAATCAATTTGAAGCAGGATCTTAGCTTGAATTTTGATGAAGCGTTCTCCTCTCCCGGGAGGTAAAGAGGCTCACAGTTATTATCATGCAAACTCATTCATTTTCACCTAACACGCTCTTCCTCCTTCTCCACTCCCTCTCTGTCCTCCCTCACATCCTCCACCTCCGTCCTCCCTCCTCAGCTCACCTTTCCCCACCTTGTTGTGACATTGACAAGGTGAAATTTATTTATTTGACTGGCGCCTGTCAGCTACCTGGGTGCAGAATAAACATGGGTTTTTTTTCAAAGAAGAGGAGAAGGTGAAAGAGAGGACAGAGTGACTGCTCTGTCTTGATTCCCGTGAGTCTGTCTGCCGGCAAAGAGAGGCACCATGACAGCAGCAGTTAGAGGTTAAAGCATCAATTAGCTACAGCTAATGAAGCCTCATTAGCCTCCACTAAGTTTATCTTTTTTTTTTTTTCCTGTCTCCCTCTCATTCTCATTATTGCTCAACTCTGTGACCTCGCAGAACAGAAGTAAAGAGATATAAGAGAGAGAGAAGAGGGAGGCTCGCTAATGATGAGCAGAGAAATTACTGGAAATATTCTGGATATGTAGGAGGACTGTAATTAGATAAAGTAGAGGGCAGCAGTGACGATGTGCTGGATTGACTGAGAAAAATTATATCTCTTAAAACTTGTAGGGATCTGAAACTGCCTTTGCGAGATAGTTGTTGCTGCAGTAAATCTACACACCCGCTCTGGCGTTCGTCATTAATTTGGCTCCACCGCACTCGTGAAAGTTTCAGAACACTCAGGACTCTGACTTGTGAATACAGTTCATGCAAAGTAACTCGGTGTGACCTCACAAAGCAGCAAAAGCAGAATACCAATGCAAGTGCATAGAGAAAGAACAGAAGTGGGACACAGGGAAATTCACCGCTGGGCATGCTAGCGCTTCCTGTTAGCGGCTAAGGCTAGCAGCCTCGCCTGTCTCAGGTCGGGAGGATTAATCTGGATGAAATGATGTCAGATGTAAGCCTAAACACCGTTATCACCTACGGTAAATACAGTGGTGACCAAACTATACTTTACTACTATATTTTAGCCCCCTCACCTACTGCTCTCCTAGCTTTATAGAATTAACACCATTAATTAATGAATCAGTTCTAATATTGACAGTAGAAACCACAAAGCTACCACTCGAGTTAATTAGATTTTTTTAATAGAGGTGAAAAGGAACAAAAACACTGGAGAAACAACCCCCTGCCTCTGTGGAAAAAATAAAATGAAATTGAAAAGGTAGCAATTCTTCTTGAGCTAAAGATTTTTTGAATTTACTTTAATTTTAGGAAAAATATATGGACCAAAGTTAATTAACCCAACACAAACACAATTAATTTCTACCGCAGTTTGCAAAGACAAAAACACAGTTTAAAAAAAACCCCTCTGTCGTCGCTATTTATTTCCCACACGTCTGTCGGCGGCGTGTGTTTGCGTGCCTGCTGCTGTTATTGTCGATATCATGAGGACACAGCGTGAGCGCATTTCTCAAGCTAAGATGTGTTCTTCAGGATAAAAGTGTTACAGTGCATCAGAGTGAGAATCAGTCAGCTACTGCGCACGTGTGTCAACGGGAGCAGTACCACAACAACAGCAGTAATATTCCTTTCCTCCTTTCCATGATGGACAAACACAAATGATCTTACGGGCGCCATTCATGTAGTTTTACTCGTGTGTACAAATCATGTCAGTCACGTTTGGTGTGCGTTCACCTGTAGGGGGCCAAAAAGATAAACTGTTGGATTCAGGCTTGTCCTTGAACACCATATGGACATGCTGCACACACACACTCACACACACACACACACACACACACACACACACACACACACACACACGGTGCCCTGTGCAGACCCAGATCAGCATCATTAACTTGACCCCCTGCTAGTTTCAGGGGTGAGCGGCACAGACCTTCACATCAATTAACAGAGAGCGAGATGTAGGATGAAAGCAGGGACAGAAAGCCGTGCCGACGGACCGATTCTGACCTGTAATCAATCCAAGGACCCCCCCGAGAGAACTGTCTCCCCGTGTGAGTGGGATCCCTACTTGTTAGACCACTGCTGGTTCGAAACATCATAAACGGGTGATAAACTTGTTACTCATTAACGGTCATCTTAGACAGTAGCAAGGCAATGCTGTTTAAAAATTCAAGAAGCGGAAAAGAATCTGAGATTGTTCTGTTTCAGCTCGAACCAGCTGGCAGACGGAGACTCCAAATGAGTCGCAGCTGTAGTTGCTGGGAGCAGCCACTCGTCAGCCAAAGAGATGAGCAGACGCGAGAGCAGTCCGTCAACAGGAGGTCTGTACGCAACCGCACCAGTCTGAGTGATGCGTACTGACAGCACGCGTGCTACCTGCTAACACAAAACTGTGCAAGTTTCCAAATGTTTGGTCCTCACTTGTGAATATTCCTGCCGAGCAGGCAGCAGAGTTGTGGATGTTTCATGTGAGGATGTGTTCAGTGTGTGTTTGCGATCAACAAGTGTCTGAGGCCTGGATTTGTCTTGGTTAACTGGACAATTCCTTTCTGTATGGATCGTAAAAGAAGCATGTTTCTGTGCTCATACGGATTCATATTCAGACCCGATGCATCCCCAGTTTGTGCTACAGTTGAAGACATTTCCTCAAGGTCTCCCTGAGGTGTCCCTGACCTTTGACCTTTGACCACCAGTCATTTTGGTTCATCCTTGACTACCAGTGGACATTGGAGCCAAATATGGAGTAATGCATTAACAAGAATGAGACATACGGACCTGGAATCCCAATGGGTCCTGCGTGGTGGCACAAAAAGAAGGTATTGTGTCTTGATTTCTCTCTGCTTTATTTGTAAAAACTCAAAAAAATTATTCCAGCTCAGGTGAATCACGGATAGTTTCATTTTATGCAGCCGCGCACAAAAGATTGCGTGCACAATTAATGAGATGCTTCAGACTCTGATCTGTGTCCACTGCTTTCTTAATTGAAGACATCCAGGTTTACATGCTGCGTTTCTTTTGTTCATTTTCCTGTCTTCAGTTCTCCGACAAGAAAAGAAGTAATTAAGTGGCTGCCTAACATGAATACAGTCTGTCGCCGGCGAAAGCTTAGCGACCTAAAAAGAAGCCTTGGAACAAACCCATAGCAACACGTGATAAAATGCCAGTTGATTATATGATGCCTTAGCGGGAGTGAGAGTGACCAAAAAAAAATAATAAATAAAAAATTATAATTCTAAAAAGTTAGAATGCTGTGTGTGTGTGTTTGTGTGTGTGCACCAGTGGGTCCTTGCTGAGAGAAAAACGCTTTCCAGCAAAGAAAATGAATTCTTGGAATGATATCACAGGGGATTTTTATGCTGCAGAGCTGTTGCGTAGGGAAGCCGATTGCATCCCCGAGGACAGAGACTGAGAAGAGACGGGACTTTTATGATGCGGCAAACTCTCATGGTAATAGTGCTCAACTTCTGAATCTTTTCTTGATACTTCCTGCTCTTCACACACTGTTAAATTACATGCACCTCGGCTGATCTTAAAACAAGGGTTGTCTGCAGTTCTGCCAAAAGTTGTGAGATGCAAGTAAAAGGAAAGTACTCAGAATGAGCGTACCTCTGCCAAAGTGGTGAAATTTTCATTGCGTGTTCAATGTTCAATGTTGTGTTTAATATGGATCCAGAAGAATGTTTAAAAGGAGCCGGAGAGCCGAGCGAGGCAGACACATCTCACTGCTGCACTCACTGAAGACGTTCCACTGCAGCAGCACACGAGAGGAGCAGTCCAAGTGTGTCCATTAATACACAGAACAAGACTGTACTTAGGCTGAGATGAACGGCTACAAGTGGGGATAGGTGTTGATGAATAATGTACACATCTGTCTGAGTATCCTATAAGTCCACGGTACATCAGCGGGCCAGAGAAGCTTCTACACTCGGCCTCACAGCTCTGTTTGTTCTGCAAACCCCGCAGCACAAACAAGCCCAATGTGAGGACAGTCCTCCAGGGAACGTCAGGCAGCAGTTGTTTTTGTTTTCACATTAAAATAGATCCATCAAATCCTTGTCCATGATCCTCCTCTATCACTATAAATCATTCAGAGCAGCACATCGTGTGGGTGGAAAACTCTGATGCTGAGAGCAGCAGGAGGACGCAGACTCCGTCCGTCCATCAGCTGCTTATCTGACTCGGCAGATCCAGCAGGGAGCCCCAAACTTCAACCGGCTCTGACTGGGAGATCTGGAGGCGTTCCCAGACTGGCATGGGGATACAGTCCCTCCACCTGGCCCTGCATCTGCCCAGCAGCCTCCTCCCAGCTGGACGCACCTGGAACACCTCCCGAGGGAGGCGCTCAGGTGGCAACTGGCTCCTCTCTACTGCAAGTCCCTCACAGAGGACTGATCCTCTCAGCCCGTCCCTCAGATACAAAGAGATACAAGATGAAAGCAATGGCAACAATTTGCTGTAAATAAAAAAAAAAAGTATATAATGATAGCACTAAAAAGGGTGATTATAATCATTATAGCTTTTGAATTTCTCACTTGAAAAACAGCATATAAGAAGTGTTTACAGTGTTTAACTGAGCCTCAAGAGACATTAACAAAACTGCACAGTAGACCAAATGTCACCAAAGGACAGTATTTCTTGATAAAGCCGGTTGCTACGAGCGGGGCATTGTTTGAAAGTGTCCAATCAGCCAATTATAGTCTTTTCGAAATCAAGAATGTAAAGCAATTGGAAGGTATGAGGATATTCTGACGGCTGATTACTCTGAATTATTGATTCAGGTGGCTGTCAGAGAGCAGCTCGCGTTGGAGCTTTGAGGTGGAAGGGATCAGAGAGTTTCCACGCTTTGTTCTGTTGTTAGCGCTGCCAGTCATCCTCATAGCGCACATTCATCTCCATTCAATATGCTGTCACCGTTCTATTCTTGTTCACCCAGCATATCCCTGAACTCATTATCCCAGCAGTACACACGTCCGCACAAGCACCGCCAGCTCCGGCGCAGCCAAGCATTAAAGAAAGCATACTTTCCTTCCATTATTAATTTGCTTATTTATTCATAGCATCAATAAAACATAGCGAGAGGTTGGGAGATTGACAGAATGATAGTGAATCAAATGAGCGTCAACAAAACGGGTTTGCAGCGGATCACACACTCAGACACAAATTGCCTTGTGTTTTTGTACACACCACCTGAGTTAGCATAGCCGCTAGCACCAGGGAGTGGCGGGGTTTTACTCGCTGGCAGAGGAGGCTGAACAGCAACAGGAAGAACTGCAAAAGTAAGATTGAATGAACGGCAATGAGGGACATTCACGTGCGTGATTCTGTTATTAACATTACAAACAACTACCCAGCAGCCTCGCTGAGGCAGCAATGACATCACCAGGCCACTGATATGTGTGTCCTCATCAGCAAATACACACAACTGAGCCCTTAAATGCAATCCCAACACAATAAACAGGCATGCACCAAAACAGTCTATTTAAACGAGATTTAAATTCTTTACATGTACAGGTATGATTTAAATGTGTGGTCGTGTAAACTGTGATTGGTGCAGAACGAGCTACAGCCATGTGATCAGGCTCAACATGAAAACCCAACACCAAGTCCCGACTTCAGCCACGGCGTCTGAGTTCGTTTTACGACACAACTTAATATTTCTTCATTTTGTTTCAGCTTCTTTTGTCCGGTGGGGAAAAAAAAGAAAAGCCAATGAGAATACAAATCAGAGCCATAAATAAATAAACGATCAGCAGACGAGACTTGACCAGTCAGCTCTTTGTCTGCTGCCATATATGGTGTTGTTCGTGGGTCTGGCTTCATTTTCCTCAACTAGGCTGGGAAATTATAAAGTTTCCCCCTTAATTTTTCATCTTTCATCAAATAGTTGGTATACTGCCCATCAAAGGGTCAAGGACGTGAACTAACGCAGATTTTTAAAGCCCCTCAAGCTAAACTCCGATCTGTGATTTCAGGCTATGAAAATAAAATGTGACTGACAGACTGATTGATTGACTCACTGACTGACTGATTGATTGATTGCCTGGCTACAGACACGGTGGCCAACTACTTCCTCGGTGATCCTGCTCGGCATCCGATACTGCAGTTCTACTTTATAAAGATTAACAGCGACCGCTACTTCATTAAACTGCAGGAGGGCTTGGACATGCGATACTCCTGACATCTGTGTGCGTCGAGTCTTCCAGGTATGTGCCTTCCCCAAATATTTGTGGGGGTTTTCTGAGGTTTCACTGGAGCCATTTCGCCACCATCTACAATTAGTTTAAAATTGTTTCCATCTGTCTGCAGCTCCTCCGTTCCCTTTGTGCAATGCATTGTGGGGGAATAGAGTGCACTGAAAAGGCCAATCATTTTAAGTCTGCAAACTATTCACAGCTCACTTCTTACTGTCATTTTTCAGTGTGACGGCAAACGACACTCTTAAACCTGTTTCGGGTTCCTGCGCACAGCAGATTCAGTACTGGCTCACATGGTCCTATTTTCTCAAATGTTTTAAGTTAGCACTCATGACAGTAGACGCTGAATTTTCTTGTAAAATGTGTACACAGCCTTAAAAAATAAAAAAAACGAAACTGCTGTGTAAAGTCACGAACAAACATCCAGTCTGAAGACACACGCTGTCGCACGTCGTACGCAAAAGCAACGCGACTGTGACTGCAAATAGAATCAATAGATCATCTTTACATCGCTTTGCAACCCCCCCCAGATACACACACACACACACTTGCAAATGAACACTTTCCTGCTGTTTATCATCTGATTCAATTAAAGTGGTGAGAGCAGAGGGATCAAAGCCTGTGGGACGGCATTTTAAACGACTACACAACAAATGAGCTTAGGTTCAGCCACTGACATTTAAATGAGAGTAATGAGGCTGCTTGTCATCGCCACCTCTCCGCCAGCCACCAAATACCACAGCTCTTTCTTTTTCCCTCCAGCTTTTTTATTTTTCCTCCTTCCGTCCTTCTCATGCAACCTCACATTAGCAGATATTACATTTGTACCGGTAAATCGCTCCATCTGCCTCGCCTCCCGTCCCCCGCTGTGATGTTTATCCTTCCTTCAGCATATTGTTCATCTTCTCTCATTCCAGGCAGAGTAAACACAACGTCTGGTTTGCAGAGCTCAGGATGAGCCTTCGGTGGCACACAACTCCAAAAACACATGAGTCACTGGCTTTTATTTAGTCTTCAGCTGGACGGATCGCTGCAATTTAGGTATATAACCCAGATGGGGCACGTAGAGCCAGTGGACTTGAAATCCTGGCAAGCAACTTTGTTGCCTCGATCATTAAACTCTGCGATGGTCACAAACAGAATTAACAACTCTACCCAATGGTTTGAGTGATAAAAGGAACTTTTCACAGTGCTACAAGCGGGCGAATGCTTGGCTGACTTCAGGCACATCTCCGTTACAGCCAAATCATCCACAAACGGTTTCTGGCTGCATGTAATCGATTATCACCTCCCAGGCTGCGCTGAGCCACGGGGAGAAGCTGGCAAGGTCGTATGAATGTTGTTGTTTTCTTCCCTTCTCACCTTAAACCCATAATATTTGTGCAAGAAGTGGCGCACTGAGCATCACGGGACCTCATTAGAGGTGTCAGAGGGGTGCAGCAGTCAAACGTGCGATGCTCATGGATTCTTTGTCTTTTAGGCTGTGGGGCTTTACACAACGAGGCACTCGCTCCGCTGCAAACCGCGACAAAAATGCAACTTGATGTCTGGAATACGCAGTTAGAAAAATCATCAACATGTCATGGAAACACACTTGATCATCCATGGTACTGAGTTTGCTTCGAACTATGTTTTCCCACATTAAACACAAGTGGCATCTTTGTCAGATCATAGAGGCGTTTTTCGTTGCTTCCTTGTTGGATGATATTAGCGTGGATGTGTTCGATCCCACCTGTCACATAAGACTAGGAGAACATCATCTCTCTTCTTATGTTGTCCACTGTGGCGATGAGCCACGTTAGAAGACAGGGCCGATGTGAAGACTGTGGCGTCCCGAACCGCATGCAAATGTCTCGCTAGGTTGAGGGGAAGAAGTCCAAAGTGAAGCTCTGCTCATTGCTTCCAGCGTGGGTCCAGCAGAATGATCTGCAAAAGATGGAGAGAAGTGCACGGAGGCGGTTGCCGTGGGAGACGTGCTGTTGCGGTGACAGAGCCCACTGCATTGGCTTGTCCCATTGATTTCGGTTCAGCAACAAATTGGACCATTTTTCACACCATCCTGCACCGGCCAAACTTTTCTTTTTATTTATTTGCCCATTCAGCTGAGCCGCCCGGCGCCACGTTTTGTCTCGTCTGGGCAGCCACCTTCAATATTGTCTGGCGAACAGTTAAAAAAATCTCACAAATATATTATGTGGCTATTAAAGTGGTATTATATCCCAGCTTTCGTCACATTTGGGACCCATAAAGATAATAACGTTGGATAATTAGTATTTGCCGAGTTACTTCGGCAACACCAGCCTTTCACGTCTGATAATGGAGGAGGATTTACCACACAAAAGAGATCTCAGTTTTGATTTTTTTTACTTTGGACAAAAGCAGGAGTCTTATTGCCATCACGGCGACCACAACCACAGACATCCACGCAGACATTACGAGAGCAGAGGGAGGATGACGAGTAGAATGATGAGTAGGAAGAGCTGGGTCCTCACAAAAGAGACTGACGAAGGGACTTCAACCGTGTCTCACATCTGTTATTATGGGCAAAGTGAAATCAGTGGATGATGGAGGAGATGTGAGGGTTTGGAGGGTCTAGACAGCGCAGCGTAGAGGTTCCTGGCTCCTGATAGCTGGAGACGGCTTGAGTGAGCAGGAATAAATCGAAGAAAGCAAAGAAAAGAGGAGTTTTTTTTTCTTCTTTTATTAAGAACAGACACCCACCGTCAAATTAGGAACGTTTCTGCAGTCCAGACATTGAAGTGGGGGCTAAGCCCGAACCTCCACCGTGAAAATGTGTGGCATAGTGTCTCATCATGGTTTCCAAGGATTTCGATCTCAGGCAAATGGACAATAGTTCAATATTTCCATTATTTATATTATTTAGAAGCTGCTTCTGATTCCTTTAATCTCTTGTTGTCATGTTTGGTTCAAGTGATATATTTTCTTTTGTTTCAGAATCAGGGTCCATTGTGGGGCCGCGACTCGTGGGTGCTGCGGTTTTCCAGCCCCTCCTCGCCTCTGCACCCCCACGCGCGCTGCTGTCCTCAGGGGGTAAAGACAACAACTCCTATAGTTTTGTTCTTCCCCTCGTTTCAGTGCTGCTGTTTCTCCTACAATCTGTCACCTCTATCATTCTTTATCCTCTAACCTGAGCAGGTCGCCGCCTCCTCCTCCTCCTCCCCAGCGAGCCCCCAGCTGGTGAGGTGTCTCCACATCACTTCTGCATCACTCGATTTCTACCCGCCTTCATCTGTCTCCCTCTGCCACTGCACTATGTTCTTCTCACTTGAAAAGCCAGAGAGTGACATGAGGACTTAACAGGAGCCTGAGCCGAAATGACAGTTTGGTGTCAGAGCCGGGATTGAAGTCCGTTTGAGAAACGTCAGCCTGTTGGATGAGAAGGTGCTTACTGGTGGGTTGAGTGTGAACATAATGGATGACTGGCTGCAGGCTCTGTACATGCCGCCCACCCTTGATCGGCTGTGTTAGACCTGCTTTGATATTTGGTTGACCTACACCACTGCAAAAGGGTGTAGGTCACTCTTTCCCCCGCCACTGACCAGATTTTCCAGCATTAATCCCAGTCATGCCGTAGAGGGCGCTATTGCACGCCTCGCTACAGAATACTGCACATCTGAATCCAAAAACAAGCAAAGAGGAAGCTCCAGACACCAGAAGCAGCAGCAGACGGGTGGATGTTGTGGTTCTCCGGACAGATGGATGCACCAGTTGCACTGGAGGTGAGTTGTTATTCAAGCCCCGACTTTATTTTGTGTCTCTTGCTGTCACCATGGCAACGGCATCACACCTCTAACAAGACATTTACAGTCTGGGTCGACGTGCATTTAACCGAGCATAGCAGCCGCAGTGACAAGTTTATTAAGAACACATAAGTTCAACACACACACACACATAAATATACACACGCACATACATACACACACACACACGTGTGCAAGACGTGAAAAAGTCCTCTGAGGGCCACTGAGAGATGAAGGTGAAGGTGGTTTTGACATCTAATACCAAGGAAAACACCCCCCAACACACACACACACACACACACACACACACACAAATGCAAACGTGATGACCAAGCCCAGTAAGATTCCTTAGTGTGTGTGTGTGTGAGCATGTGTTTTCTTCTACGGTTCTTATTATATCTAGTGGTGCTGTGTTGTCTTGTCAACAGAAAATCCATTTGAAAACAACAAACATGAACACACACTCACAAAGAGATAAAAATAATAAGCACCTGTCCCCCCCCCCCCCCCCCCCCATGGTATGTGGATGGCTAACGAGGGGCAGGGGGACAGCTGAGAAACACACACACACACACACACACACACACACACACACACACATATTTAGCTATCGATAAAGAAGAACAAAAGTGGAAATAAAGGGTCAATTACACGCAAATAAAAAGGAAAGAAAGCCGGTGAAAGAGGACAAGTGAGTAAAAAGGGAGGAGGGAGAAGATGACGACTGCATCCATCCCTTCATCGCGACTGGCCCCCCTGACGTCATCCTTATGCTGTAACTCTTTGGCATGAAGACAAAGAGCATCCATGTGGTCTTACTTCAACTTGACAAACATTTGTGAACCAGTCGTAGTAAAACCGGACTTTAGAAATTTGATTCTGTTCTTCATGTTTTTCTCAAACTGTAAAAGCAGAAACGTCTCGCTGACAGCTGATAACCATTCGCTCGTTGGATCTCAAAAAAAGCAGACATGGGTTTGTGTAGTCAAGTGGGGAGAAAAAAAAGCTGCTGGAGAGAAGTATCTGGGTGGGCCTGAGAGAACCAGTAATCATCACAACACCAGGACATCAGTGGTTACTCTGTCTCAGCACAGAATTACAAGCGCAGTCAAAGAAACGTGATTTTATTAACATCAAGACAAAAAAAAAAACATCCAATGAACTTCTCAGAGGTGTTGAAACTACGACTTCCTTGCAAAGCTCTGGAACATCAGGATCTCATCGTCTGGCTTATTGTGTTACTTGGATGGATGGAGGTCTTTGACACGCAGTTTCTCTTCCAACGTTCTTCCCTTCCCCTAGAACGGATTTTTCAGGACAACCCTTTCTTCGTCTGGGGGAGGATGAAAGACTGTTTGGAGGCCTTCATAATGTCAGTAACATCGGGGATTCCTGACTCCACCTTGTGCTCGGGGCGATGTATTCAGCACCCTTAGGGCATTATTTTCAAGGATGCTAATTGGCTAAATTTATGTTGCTCCTCGCACGCCTTGTGTCAGAAGCAGTCAGCGCGATTGTGTTGCTGCAGCGACTGGGCGATGTTTCTATCACCCCAGCAGAGTGAGACGATAAGCAAGAAGGTTATTTGTAGTGAAATGGACTTTAGAAATTCTAAATTCTACTTTTACTGCTTCTGGAAGAAGTGTGTGTTTTCTTACAGCACGGACACACACAAACACACACACACACACACACACTTGGGAAGGTTGCCTTGTACGGTGCTGAAGCACAACTGACCCTCCTCCCCTCTCCCCCGCTGGCCCGAGGTCACATTGCATTTCTTTTAGGTCATAGGAGCGAGACGGGAGTAATCTTGAGGGAGCAGGATGGGACAGGAGTGTCAAGCTCTACTACACACACTGTAACACACACTGCACGGAAAGGTGGCGAGTTTTGCACCTCAAGCTGTTGGTTCACTACTTGGTTTAACAGCGAGCGAAATGACAGGCAATAGAAAATATTCTCATGCCCTCGGTGCGCTGCAGCATCACTTGTAGCCTGACAGACTGAATTACATTTGGTTTCACTTCATTATTCAGTCTGACCAGGCCTCCAGGGCAGCCATTTTCCCAGGTGGGCGTTGCTGAAGGGGGAGTCATCAGTAGTAACTAATCCCAGCGCCTGACTGGGGACTGAAACTGGTCAGCAAGCGCAAGTCCAGCATGCAGAAAGTAGAGCAACTGTGGTATAAACAGCGTATGAACCGTGTTCTTCTCGCGAGAATTCATATCTCGTGTTTAACCACTTAAAACATTCAAGGCAGCGGTGAAACTCAACATGGTTCCCCCACCTGTAGGACTGCTCTAACCCGCGGGCCACCGGTGCCCTTCACCCTAGTTGAAAGAGAGTGGCAAGGCCCAGTTTGCAAGGCTAATAGCTAGCGTGCTGGCTGCAATGTTTACTAGCATCCATAAATTAAACATGAGATTATGGTGGTAGAAACCAAAACCTAATCTCATCCTCACTCCCCACTAGCTGCTACTGCTAGCATGAGCAGGCTAACCCTAACCCTGCTAGTGAACTACTTACATTCATTTTTCCTTTTATCCCTTTAAAAACTGCTGTTCCAAAGTGTAGCATGATACCCAGAGAACAGTAGTGTGGCTTCCCCCTCAGAAAGACACACCCCCACCCCCCCGCGCGCAGGGTTGCTGTGTTTTTCGAGCAGCTCTTTGTGCTTTTCTGAGCAGCTCTAGCAGCAACATCATTTCTATCTGTTAACTTCATCGCTGCAGCTCCCACTGTTGTTGATAAGACTCAGTCGCCCTGAGTTAACTGCATCATCACATTCAAGGATCCTGATTGGCTGGGACTTTCCGGACCCTCAATCAATTTTGGAAGATTAGACAATTCAGATCCAAGTAGTTATGCCAGCCATCTGTACCACTCCCCCCCCCCCCCCCCCCCCCCAAGGCAGTGCACCGGGCCTGGGTGTGGGCTTCACCACAGTATGGAGCATGTTAGCAGGCCCTGAGATTCTGCTTGCTGTAAAGAATGTTGAACTCATGCATGGTTTCATGCAAACTACATCCAATCCTACATGTTCTGCTCTGAACTGTGAGCTCTCTGCTCAGCATCTGTGCCGGGTAGCCATATCTTATTCCTGCTTTGCTTTAGGTGTCAGTGCAAGTACAGCCTGGCAAATTTATCAATTTATATTCAGTGTCGCTTGCAGTTACAAGAAGAGGAGTCCTGAAGAAAAACATCAATTTTCCAGTTTTAGATTTTTGCTTTCATCACCCTCTCTCTCCCCCCCCTCTCCCTCTCTCTCTCCCCCTTCACACTTTCTCCCCTTCTTTTGTAGTGGAATTGGAGAATAAGTGAAAAAGTGAGAAAGACAGGTGGCAAAAGGTGCAGTGAAGACTCTGAATGAGGTCCCCGGCTTGATTGTGTGAGTGTTTGTGATGGAAGCAAAGGCTGCAATTAGAATGTAGTTGATTTGGAAGATACTTTGTAACGGTACCAGCAATACGTTGCTGCAGTTGTCAGTCTCCAGCAGAACAGGAAACGAGTTGCTGGATATCCACAGCGCAAAGCGGCTGTAAGCAGGCACTGTTGCTGTTCTACAACAAACTCGTGATGTTGCTTCAGTCTTTCAGTGTTTTTTTAAAACTTGGGTTTTTTTTCTTCTTTTCCAAAGAGACGAGTGCAGGTACATGTTGAGGGTAACATGCATTATTCAGTGTTAACCACAGAATGTAACAACAGACCTCTGAGGATTGCACTGAATTACTAATCGAGGGGCGTATTTATCCTTCAATACTGATCAGTGTGGTGGAGATCCACTCACAGAGAAGCACAGCGAGAACGATACTTGCTCTTTGACTTTGCTTACGTTCTTTTTGTGAAGGTTTTACTCTGGTATTTTGTCCCTCAGTTCCCAAGGCTGGTGACATTTAAGCTCCTGCTGAGATGCCGACTCAGGTTACTGACGGCTGCTGACTGACAAATGCTAGTCACACCAGCGAAAAGCATTCCTGCAAATTTAAAAGTGCTGACAAAGAACAAGGGCGGCCCAGTGGAGCAGTGGTCCTCACTGTGACCCCCCAGCAAGAAGGTTGTGGGTGGAGCCCCGGCTGCAGCACGGGGTCTTTCTGTGTGAGTCTCCATGTTCTCCCTGTTCCTGCTGGGTTCTCTCTGGTACTCCAGCTTCCTCCACAGTCCAAAGACATCAAGAGGGACCAGGTTAATCCAGACTCTAAATTGACCGTAGGCGTGGCTGGGAGAGCCAATGGTTGTCTGTCTCTATGTGTTGGCCCTGCCATGGACTGGTGACCTGTCCAGGGGGAAGGCTGCTGGGATAGGCTCCACCCCCGCATGACCCTTAACAGAAGAAGTGGAAGAAAATGGATGGAAGGATGGATTGAGAATAAACGTAAATAGTACATAACATCTGTAGTAATAACACCCATTAATCCAAGTTAATACGAAGTCAGTATGTCTGTTTGCAGTATCACACTTTTTTTTCTGGCCCCCTCAGATGTTGCAATGATTTGTAGACAACTGGAAAACGCTCTGGGAAGGACTTGTTTTAATTAGGAGACAACGCTCTTCCCCGAGGACACGCAAACATCTCAACTCTGGAAATCTGGTCGAGTTTATTCATGAACCAAAAACCGGATCAAGCCCAAGTTCAGACCAGGAGGCATCATTGATTTAAATCCAATTTACTAAGAAGAGGAGGTCCACAGAAAAAAGCTGAAGAGTGTTTTATGTTTTCTCTATTCCGAGGTATTTTGTGTGTTCTTATGAGGTGTGTCTCTACTACCTGTACAGTACTGCTACTCCTGTTACAAAGTATTTTATGGGACTACCGTTGCAAATCTAAACATGAATGGACATTCACAGAAATGTCTATTCATACAAGGAACTTTAAACCAAATACATAAACACATAAAAATACTGGAAACGCTCCACAAAATAGGAGAATTAATTGTGGGCTCTTGAACATCTGTTACGCAGAGTTGTATCAGGAAATGATTTAATATCAGATTATCGCATTGATTTATTCAGTCTTGCTCTGTAATGAAGATGAAATGAATCCACTCCACCTATAGATCAGTTACCACTATCCCTCCCCAGCGGTGCAGGGAGCTGTGCAACAGAGCGCACACATGAAGCACACAAAAACCATAAAGAAACTCAACATAAATGCAACATTGTGACCGAACATACGTAGTAAAAATGCTGAGACGAAGTGAAAAGCACAGTCAGGGAGAGGCACGTGGAACGCGGTGGAGTTTGTTGAACGCTGCATCAATATTTCCCTCAGTTTAGTGTTGATTACAGCTCCTAAATACTTGGAGGACTGTAAAATTTCAATATTCTTTGAGCTTAATTAGACTTAAAGCAAAACATCAAGGCTTTTCTGCTGTGATAGCTCTGCAAATTCACTGTGACAGGAACCACATTTAAAAGCATAATAAAAAGTCCGTTTACTGCCATATTTAATGTGGAGATGGCGACTGGAAGTCAAAGTTTGGCTACAGTAGCGTAGTCTTTCAGATGATGTCATGATGATCATGTGTGTTGCTGACTGACACCTTGATACTCGTGAATCCCAAATGTGACTAATTTACTAAATGAGGACTTCACCTGCCTGAGGACAAGAGATTCAAATGAGCTCAGCACTCACTTTGAAGTTCATGCATTTATTCAACGCGTTTCCTATCAAGTATGTTTTGAATTGAAGTGCAGAAAATAATCCTCGCGGAGAGCCGAGGGTCTTACTTCTTGGTGAGTTGAGAAAAGGCTAAACACACACACACACACACACACACACACACACACACACACACACACACACACACACACACACACACACACACACACACACAGAGCCCTGCAGGAAACAGCAGGTGGCATCCAGAGGCTTGTGCATCTCTGCGCTACAACCTAAATCTCACTGGTGGTGGGAGTGGAACTACAAACGACTCAATAATGAAACCTGATGAAAAATCAATGACTAAACAAGGACGTATTTGTAGACATCCGACTTGGACTTGGAAATCAGGGCGAGACACTAAAAAAGATTAGCGACAGTGATTCATTTTTAGGTTTTTCCCTGATCAAACTAGTTTAGGTCGCATGTCAAAACAGACGCGACTTCTCTATGGCAGCAGCGACCGTGAGGCCTGAGTCACTGCTTCAGAGTAGAATTATTGATCCATTACATTGTGGAAGAACGTGGACTTCCTTCTCACCCCTGACGTCTTCTGCATGGCAACGTGAGCAAAGTCCAGTTCACTTCACAGTTGTGACACAGCCCGGCGTTTACGTCCCAGCCAATGCGGCATGACTGATCACGTGGAGCCGGTCTCCATCCAGGCTGGGCCGGACAGCGTGGCAATGGCTCCAGCTGGCTGCCTATTGATCCAGATTGCAGATTAGGGGTCAGGTCAGTCCGTTTAGGCCTGGTGTGAGCTTAGCCCTGTAGACCCAGGCCCGACACGGAGTTGAGGACAGGTCACAGCAGCGATCAGTGCAGGGTCAAAGTTCACCACCGCCACAGTTACTCCTTCACCCTTCGAGGAGGAGCAGTAGCAGTGGTACCAGGAATGTGGATCAGAACAGTCCTGGACTGGACCTGCACCAGTGAAGGGCCACCAAGGACCCTCCTACTCTGTCCCTTTACAGGATGTTAGAAAGGACAAAAACTGGACTTTTAAAATACTTAGAAACTTCTTTGTTGGTTCAGTTTCTTGAAGTCAGACGCACACGCAACGATCACACAACGATCACGCAACGATCACGCAACGATCACGCAACGATCACACAACGATCACGCCGCTGGGAGTCGGATTGGCGTTCTGCACCTTTCTCAGAGTTCCTCTTTTGTTTCCTTGTGTTTATATCAAATTAGTATTTGTTAACTTCATAAAAATAATCAAGTTAATATAATATAAATACTGCAGAGGTTTTAGAATGACAACAGACCTCATAAAACCTGAGCATCTTAACATGCACGTCAGTTTCACGAACTGGAAGAACTGGAAGAGCAGGACAAACTGGCAGTCCACTCACACACGACCCCCTCCTCTATTGCAACCACAGGTAGAGTTTCAGCCATTGTGGTTGAGAGTCATGCTGCACTCCAATCATCAGTGGTGTGTGTGAAGCTGTCCTTGCCCCCCCCCCATCCTCAATCGGCCTTTGAAAGTAATCTGCATCACACCACAGAATATTTGGACCAAAGTCCCCCAGCAGGGTGGGTTCCATTGTGCTGAGGCTGTCGTGCGGTGGTGTTGTAAAACTCCTGACTCAGCGTTCCTGGAGCAGAGGGTTTATTGATAAAACTGCTGATTTGACCTTTTTTCTTCTTGATTTTTGCACTATTATCAGGGATGAGATAGTTTAGTTGGTTAAATGCAATTATGCACGGACAAAGTTAAAAAGTTAGTTCAGCTAAACTTTTCTTTTTTTAACTTCTAAGATGGAACTTGACTCCTCTGACTGACTGATTTCTGGCCCGGTGATACTGGTGATATCACGCTGATGTACAGCTGAGGGATGTTCTCGTCTTTCTTGTTTCTTGTTATTCTTTTCTGTTTACCATCGACCACAAGAACCGATCGGGAGCTGCAGGAGACGGAATTAGATTGATTGGTCGATGAGTTCCCGATTCTCCTCGAGGACAGATTCCAGACGTCGCTGCAGGGATCAACGCTCCAACGCCTCCAAGGTCACACGTCGTCCCTGGATTGATCAACAACTACTGAGTTTTGCCATGACTAAGAGTTGCGTGTTGCTCAGGACTGAGAGCTGTGTTGTGTTGTTGCTGGGTCCGAGTCGGTGCGTGGAACTAAAAGCCTGTCCTCTCCTCTCCTCTCCTCGTGTTCTTCTGTTCGTGATGCAGATGGAGCTCCATCGTGCCTCCTTCTTCTTCTAACTAAACAAAGGTTGCAACCCGCTGACGGAAATCAGCTACGAATTCAACATTCCACCCTCAGCTGATGCTGAATAAACCAACATTTCCTTGTTTCTGGGGTTCAAACCCTGACGTTGTGGTCATTTTCACCCCCTACATGAAGCACTAGCTTGTTGAGTTTGACTTCAAATCGTAACTTTAAATGAAATGTGACTGTGTGGGTGGACTGAACCTCTATAGTGGAACTAAAAATGGATATCCCTCCGGTTAAGTTTTGCACCGGCTTCTAACCTCCGCTCACCGTTGTACACTGGGCTGCCGTCTACTTATCAGCCAGCGAGCAGGACCCAGATCTGTGTCTGGGCAGAGGATAAAGGAAGAAGTGCTGGAGAGAGGAAAAGAAGGCAACAACAGGGGAATGATTGGTTCTCATACGGATGCACTCAGCTGTGAAAGCCATGCTTTTCTGTGTCATGTTGCACTGAAAGGTCATTTCATAGCTACATCAAAGCAGTTTTATTCATCTATTACAATCATTTTTTTACACTCTGAACCAAATTCATTCCAAGTCAGCGCTATCTCGTGCAAAAAAAACTCCATTTAGTTCACTTTTTTATGTAAAAAAATGAACAAAAAGTTATCATACTCACAACTGTGCCTTCTCAGCTCAGAGGCCTGTGTTTGAATGTTTGTGCATGTACGTGAACGCACCTGTCCTTACATCTTCGACCGCCACGCTCAGGTGACACGTCTTTAAACACCTTTGCAGGACAAACGTTGGTAATTCAAACCAAAGAAGAAAAAAAAACAAAAAACCTTCAAACTCTAACGAAGCTTGTTTGCAGATTACAGTACAAGAGGTAAACAAACATAACTCATATGAATCAAACAAGAGCGGCGGTCCCCTGCAGCAACAACAACGAGAGCGTCTCCTCATTAACGGGGACGCCGCGCGCGTTCAAGCACGCGGCCTCGCTGATGATTCAAGCAGCCGTCCTCCTCTACGGCTGATTTATTTAACGAGTCCTCGGCTGATCTTTCTTTGATGATTTACTTTAAAGATTAGAGAAGCCGTTTAAAATCATCACAAATGCGTCCGTGCGTCCCTGCGGCAAATACTGCCGGGACACAAACATGAAACTGGATTTTCTCCCTCGAGAGGAAAAACTGTTCAACTTTTGGTTTTCGAAGAGCCAAACAGTCTAAAGCTGATGAGCTGTGCTGCCGGGCCTGTTTCAACAGCTTCCTCTGCCAGGGACAGCCAGGCAATTAATCCAAGTGCTGGTTATTTAACCGTCACTTATAATCACAGCGGTTATCCACTGAAACAAGATGCTGGATTAGGATTGTGATTTCTACTGCGGTGTGGGATCTGTAGTACTCTGTGGTTGTAGTACTGTCCGATTCAGCGCTTTATCAGTACTACTGTGATATCGGCGTACGCCATCGCTTGTCAGACTATTCAGACTCAACAGCCTCCGTTTTACTTCTTGGTGTCTCTTGCTTTGTGAGTGTTGGTTGGCCTTGTGAAGGGCCGGTAATCTGGAGGCTTTCGTTGGATCTGCTCTCTGTTTGTTGTTGCTGAGGGCAGAGCACTCGCGTTGTTTCACGGCAGTAATATTGATTTTTAGAGCATTATTTAATATTTCTTACATGTCTTGATGGATTTTTTTTTTTTTTTGCCAAATGGCATTTGATTATTTCACAGTAGGTGACCGAAAGATTTGAGGGTGCTCCTGTATATTCAGCAGATTCCAGTCAGATCTCGTCTCCTAAATTAATCTCAGTTTAAATATGCCCACACACACACACCAGGGGCCTCGGTACCAAACACGGGGTTCACCTGGTCAGTGTTTAATTTGTAAATCAGATGGTGCGTATGAAAGCGTGTGAATGAGGAGGCGTGTGCATGAGGAACACATACAGAACACGGGGCTGAAAACACGCCAGGGATTTAAACGCACGCTTACTGAGCTGTGGGGCTTAAACAGGCCTCAGTCTCCACGAAAACTAATCAAAACATTCACTTGGGAAAAAAATTAAGTCAGCTGTTTTTCTGAATTAATTACAAAGGTCAGACTCTTCCTCCTCCTCGCCAGCTGCTCCTGATCTCGTCTGTTCCATTGTGTACGCATAAAAAAGAGCCTGAAGCATCACTTTCTGCACAAAAGCTGTGATTCATAAAACAAACCTGATGGGAGAACCTTTAAGTCAAACGTGACCCGTGGACGGTTTGGAGACAGAGGCGACACAGAAGTGATAAACTGATGCCAGGTTGTGTCACGATGCCTCTCACACAGTTAATCTCAGTTCTTACCATGCATTTGTTTGATTTAGCCATCCCTCCATCCATCCATCCATCCATCCATCCATCCATCCATGTTCTCCCTCTTCTCCTGTTGAGGATGGTGGGGGTGGAGCCTATCCCAGCAGCCTTCCCCTTGGACAGGTCACCAGTCCATGGCAGGGCCAACACATAGAGACAGACAACGATTGGCTCTCCCAGCCACGCCTACGGTCAATTTAGAGTCTGGATTAACCTGGTCCCTCTTGATGTCTTTGGACTGTGGAGGAAGCTGGAGTACCAGAGAGAACCCAGCAGGAAGAGGGAGAACATGGAGACTCACACAGAAAGACCCCGTGCTGCAGCCGGGGCTCCACCCACAATCTTCTTGATGGGGGGGTCACAGTGAGGACCACTGCACCACTGTGCCACCTCAGATTTAGCCAAAAATAAAAAACAATTTAAAAAAAAATTTGAAAAGTCACATTTCATTATAATTCACAGCTCGCTCCTGAAGAGTCTGGCTTGTCTTAATTCAAGATTGAATCATGGAACAAATGTCATCTACTGCTGTGCAAGAAAGAGTTCTTTCAGTTTTCTCCCTGCAGCATAGCACTAAACATGTGACACTTCAAGATATGATGTCAAATATCTATCTACTTTATTTTCTCTCTACCTTTGCGAGACATTTCCAGCTTCACTGCCACGTACGCGCTAAAGTCCAGGTTAGCAACTGTCATATTCCTTCGCTACATAATCTACATAATCTGAATCCGACCAATTCACGGCGCCACCAGAACAAAAACCAAGTCCATTTATGAAGAGTGTTTCAGGAGTGTATGAACCAACTGTGTGTCAGGACACTCTCAGAAATGAGTGGACAAAAAGCCCGTGAAGGACTTTCACATTTGTCTGGTTGCGTGTCTCTTTTTGGCCCATCCACAACTAGAACACGTTCCTGTGCACAGTCAGACGGTCTTATGGAACCAGAGTTTATTGGGATTACTTGGGAAGATTGTTCAACATGCGTTTAGAGAGCCATGAGTGCCGGAGCGGTCGTCCCCTGCTGAGATCTTCTGCTGCGTCTCTGCATCTGATCACCTAAAATCGTACTGATGACACAAAGCTCCTCGCACTCGTCTGCTGCTCTCTGACGCAACGCTCATCACGCTCGTTCTTTTGGGTCACTTGACGAATGTGATCAGTCGGAATTTTGGACACGAGGAGAAAGTAAAGTCCTCGTGACTGCACAGCACTAATTAGAGGAATGAGAGTGTTTGTTGGGTGAAATACTTCTTTTCAACGATATCTGAACTCAAGTCTGCAGGTGACTGTTTATAAAAAAAAAAAACTGAAAATGTTGTAACCAAGAAAGAAAAGCTTCAATTTCTGTGTTCAAATGACCTCAATTCTAACCTGTGATAAAAAAAAAAACGTCCCTGTGTCTTTTCAAATGAGAGCAAAATCCTAGATTTACACCAAGAACAGCCTCCACTTCACCTTGGGTGTGACTTTCCTGAAGTTTTAGCAAAGTTGACACGAGTTTTCCAGGTCAAAATGTCCTGTAAGTGTCGCGCTACTGCAGGGCCGGACCCGGCACATTTGCCACCCCGGTCCGGACCAAACACACAGAGCTGTGGTTTATTGGGTCGAGTGACTGTGATTGATTGAACCCAATGACGTGACTAATGAATTTACCACATCACCTCAGTACAGGAAGTGTCCACGCATCTACTTATAACACAGTGTTACACAAATGCGCCGAGTGAATCCGTTTCACATCCTCTCACTGCACTGCTTAGATTATTCAGACCTGCCTGTCAGACCAAAATCAGATGGAATTAGCCCAGATGCTGGCAGCAAAGCAGCTGCTCACAGTGCGCAGTGCTTCTCTCTGTCGTCATGGCAATGGCGGTTATTGTGGAGTTTGACAAATACACTCACAAGAATATCAAAACAACTTGAAAGCTCTCGCGCAATTTTTGACCAATTTGCTAATCTGCAACAACTGTTGCCATGACAACGGTTCCACCTGGAGGCTGCTTACTTTTCTCGTCTCTCTTCACATTATACATGAAGGATAAAATGACGCCGCCGTCCTTTAACAACATTACGAACAATAACAGACCTGTAGATGAAAGCAAATTCAATCGTCGTCGTCATCTTCCGCTTATTCCTTACTAGTAAGGGTCGCGGGGGGTGGAGCCTATCCCAGCATCTACGGGCGAGAGGCGGGGTTCACCCTGGACAGGTCGCCAGTCCATCGCAGGGCCAACATAGAGAGATGAACAACCATTCACTCTCACAATCATACCTACGGTCAATTTAGAGTATCAATCAGCCTCGTCCCTTCTTGATGTCTTTGGACTGTGGAGGAAGCTGGAGTACCAGAGAGAACCCAGCAGGAACAGGGAGAACATGGAGACTCACACAGAAAGATCCTGTGCTGGAGCCGGGACTCGAACCCGGAACCTTCTTGCTGTGAGGAGACAGTGCTGACCACTGCACCACCGTGCAGCCTGAAAGCAAATTCCTTTACATTTAATTTTGCAAACCCTACTCAAGATGGCGCCCTCTGCAGGAGGCCTGCATCACTACAGAAGTACAGTTATTCAACACTGAGGTTACGGGAGTCAGTAGAGATGTGGTCTCGGGTCTTATGTGACATCATGTACAAGCCACCCAGGACCTGGGTGACACGTGCGATGATGACGTCACAGCAGGACGGCGTCAAGTCTGAATCTGCATGCCTGCAGATTCTTTCCGAATCCACAAGACAGCAATTGGCCCTTTTGTTGTCCCAGCACTGTGGTCTGTCGTTATTGAAGCGTGTTATTCTGCTTGGATTCAAGCTCCTGAAATCAGCACTGAAGAGACTGTGAAACACAGTAAGCAGCAACTTAATCTTCTGCTTCACTTTACCAGACATCCTGTCACATACACACTCCAACCGCCAGGCGCTCTCTCTCCTCCTCATCCGCTCGCTACCCGTCTCTCTTTCTGTCCCTGAGGGAAATGATCATGACTCCATTCCTGTGTAATTAAACCCTCTCATGCTGTCTGGCCCCTCTGTTGGTGAGTGGGACTGGAGAAAGAGGGACCACAACTGATCGGCTTCCAGATCTGACTGAAGAGTCCTGGATCTCGCTGATAAGGCCAGTCGATTCAGAGTAAGTAGCAGAATCTCAGTAAAAATTCAGAGTTCGGAGGCTGTCCGCGGATCCGGTAACACGTGCGGGATATGGTGGCGCATGTAGCCAAAGGGTGTCACACACAGAACGCCAAGAGAAAATATCAGGGGATCGAGAGAAGCATTTGCAATGTAAACAAGATGTAAAAGATGAATAAATATTCAACCCCATAGGCACGGGGCAGGCAAGCGTTTTGTAAATTACAGTAACGCCGTGATGCAGCACCATTAAGGTTTCTAGAAAGCTCACCAACGGGGTTCGAGGTTGAGGTAATTATTATTCAGTACACACAACAAGCATTTGGTAGACTTGAACACCCAGTTACATTTCGAGGGTTCCCCCCCCCCCCCAAAATATTTACCACAGAAACCGACGATAAAGAAGTGAGGAGCACAAGAGTTTCTCTGAGTACTCAAAGAAAATGTTGCCAGCTTCACCACTGTGAAATGTTGGTTTGTCTTCTCCCAGCACCGACATGGCGCCAAGACGTCATTTCTGAGCAACCGGAGCGATGGCAGGAACCACTCCACCTGAGTCCAAGATCCCCTCGCGAGTCACACTCCAGTCGCCATGCAGATTTCTTCGAGTTACAAGGATGTCAACTTTTTCATCAGCTCATATTCTGTGATGCTCTTTTTACCTTCCTGCCAATGCGCCCAGAGCCATTTGTCATCATCCTCGGTGGCTAATATATTAGCTTGTCTGCGTAGCCACCAACTCACACTTTCATCAACACAACAAATGAGCAGCTTTAAGAGAATGAATCCATGTCGACAGGCTTACTGGCGGAGACAGTCGCTCCATGACGTGATGAAGGGCCTACCTTCTTCTTGTTGGTTGGGCAGATGTAGAAGCTGGTGACCACGAGGGCTGTCCCGGGCATCAGGTTGAGTTTGGTGTAGGTGGTTCCGTAGTCGCTCGACCTGAGACACACAAGCATGAACACAAACTGAGGAAAGTGCAAACAGGAACATTTTTGTCGTCGCTGTATTCAAAACTCTTGCTTCTTCACGATTCAGTAAAGTTCCTGCACAAAGTGGGGAGTTGGCATCTTGTCTGCACCTGATTTTAAGAAATGATCTCCGAGTGTTCAACTCGGTGATGGTGCTGTAGGCATCAAGGTTCGTTTTATGTGTAGGGGACAAACCTGGGTGCGAGGACCCACCCAGGTACAGCACCTGTCCCTCCACGGCCGGACGGGCTGAACCGTCGCTCTCGCACCAGACATTTGTTGTTTCTGTTTTTCTACTCTAGTACGTTTTTGAAACGTCAGCGACTGCGGGCAAAACGGGAACCTGTTCGCTCTCACAAACTTCACCTGGCGACCAATCAGAAGCTGCCGTTGCTGCGGCGACGCACATCTTTGGTTCGCTCCGTTATCATGTTGAGCAGCTGTGACAGAAGACTGGACACCTGAGCTTGTCAAAAAAAATCCGACGTCCAAACGGGGAGGGGGGTTGGGGAACTAATGTGGGGGGGGAACTAATGTTTGGACATCGAATTTTTTTTTCGCAGCGGAACCAAAGCGCGCTTTAAACCTCTTTCATAGCAACGGTTGTCAGGTCTGTTTTTAAAATGGAGAGATATTTGACAGGGATGAAACACGTCTTATTTCATTTTTTCTAGTTCTGAAAAACTAAAGGAATGTTTGTCATTTTTAATAGGTCAATAAAGTTAAACATGGCCTATTTTGTCAAAAAATTTGGGGGGGGGGGGGTGGAAATTTTTCTTCCTCCAAAGGGGGGAATGGCAGAAAAAGTTTGAGAACCACTGGTTTACAGAGATTGTGGACAAAAACACACAATACTGGCCTCCAGTAACTGTTTAATATTGTATTCTAATATATGGCTTGGCTGAAGCCCTGTGTGCAAGCAAGGAAGATTAAGAAACCAATATTAGTGTGGATTAAGAAACCTGGTTTAACTGAGGAGTAAACAGAGGTTTCACACAGTGAAATCTACTGCGTGTTATTTCTGGTGAGACACAGGGAAGGAGGGAGGATGCAGCGGGTTCAATACCAGGAGCCTGCAAGGATGATGAGCCCGAATGATGAGCTCGCACGTCAGCCTGGTTAAGGACTTCTTTGCACAGCAGGATATCAAACACTAATACACACACACACGTAAAGAGACACAACAGAAGTCCTGCCAAGACATTCAGCGATCGGCCCTCCCAGAGTGTTGTGATCCAGCTGCAGAACATGGAGCAGCCTAGAAGGGGCGAGCAGTGAGCTGGCAGAGGTGTTCACCAGCCCGTCTGCAGAGTTTAACCCCGCAACACTTCGGGAATGCGGACGGATCCAGAGGCAGCAGCTGGGTGTGCTGCCAGCGCTCTGAGCTTATCTCCAAATCTCAGCTATGCTCGGCGCGAGGGCCCGTCCAGCACCTCACCCACACTGATTTGATTGACTGATCTGAAGTCCCAATCAAAGCGGCCAACACGAGGAGTCAGCGCGCTGTTGTAATGAAGACGTGTGATTCTTTGAGAGACGAGAAATTATATTCTGAACGGATACCAGAGGGAATTACAGGGCGCCGCCGGAGTCAAGCCGCTCTCTGTTGTTTTCGTCTGCAGACGCTTTGGCTGTTTGCTGCTTGATTCATTTGAATGAATCATACTTGTTTGATTTGATACGGAGTTTTGACAGAAATGACTTTCATCTTTACTTATTATTTGTTTGTTTATGACTGAACTTTAAAGGACTAAAAGAGTTTCTGTCTTCTGCCTTCTCCTTTTCGAAATCAGTGGCACGCTTCTGTTTTCATTTTAATTATTTAGCTTCAAAAATAATCACAGGGAAGAAAAAAACAAGCGAAAAACCAACTCAACATTCTGTAATCGTACTGTGTAAATGAGCAGTACAAGGATGACACAGATTCATTGTCATCATGTAGAAAATATAAATATTCATCAGACGAGAGAAATATCCTGAGCTGTGGAAGTGCGGACGAGTACAGAACTGCAGAGTGACTTGTCCCATTTTATTGTGGTTCTCAACAAGGAGAAAGACAACAAATGTAATGTGTACTAGTAAACTCTCTAGTCGGCCATCGACTCATGGGGGGGGGTTATATTCTTGTTTTTGTAATACTCCTTTTTTCTGGCCTCTCTCATCAAACTGGCGAGCCCTTTTTTGGTTTCTAAATGATGTCTCATAAAAGAATTCAGTCCATCATTTCTGAATCGTTGAGTCCCACCAGAGTTTAATCAAGTTGGCTTTGGGAGCATGACACCAAATCCCCTTTATCTAGCAGAACACTCGTTCCACTCGTAACAGAACACGTGGAAAATACTGCATATCCAGACCTGCCGTTGGAGGGGGATCTGCTACATCCGGGACACGTCCAGACTGCATGTCTTTTTAAGAGAGTTCTTCTCTCTGTTACGAAGCCATAGTCCTTCATTAGTCATGTGCTGAGCGGCTGGCTGGAGGTCAACCTGCTGCTGTAAAGCCATGTCAACATCTGGACGCCGCCGACTCACACCTCCTGCCCTGTGTCCAGTCGTCCTTACCGTCACAACAAGAACCTAATGTCACAGAAGCAAGGGGCAACTTTTCATCAAACATCATTATTCTCGTTGGGTAACGCGGCCGCGGCGCCTCCACGGAGCCTGAATTTAACCAACACCGTTCAATGTCAATCAAGTGAATTTAGCAGTTTTTAAAAAATGTTCCAGAAACCAGATAATCCAAAAAAATCCCAATTCTGTAATGTCTGCCATCCATACTTTTGGATTAATATGGATTTATCGTAGATTAAAGAGGGATTACAGTAGGAAGATGGTGGAGTAGAGCGAGGAGAGCAGAGGGGAGGATTTGGGAATAAATCAAATTCTAATAGCATTAAAAAAATACACCCCTCCTCAAAAAAAAAATAGCCATTGAGGCTTTATTTGACATTTTCAATTTCATCCTTTTTAGGATAGTACTCAGAAACCTGAGACTTAAACAAGTTGCCTCCAGATTTAAAAAAAAAAAAAGACCATCCAGGTGAAATAATAACGGAGGGAAGAGAGGAGTCATCAGAGAACAGAGGAATAACAAGAGACAGACGGGAAGAGAAGGGTGGATGTGGACGCGTCTGCAGGAGAGGATGTGACAGAGACAGACACTCCAGGTGAAATTGCATTTTACTCAACACGCTTGAGAAAACAGAGAAATGCGGAAACACTTTCGGGAGGCGACAGGTGCTGATTCAGATTTAATGACCTAATATGTCAAGGCGGCTCCCAGCACCCTCAACATCTCACAGATGAGGGAGCGTCATGTGACGCAGCGGAAGAGAAAGCGTGAAGAGATTTCAGGGTTTTTAATTCTAGTCCAAAAAACATCAACAGGATGATGAGTTGGGGTGAGTGGGAGTGGAACAGGACCAAAGATCCATAACATTAATTGCCAAGGCGGTGGGAAACTAGAAACGATGTTGTCAGCATGACGCCATGCCGACCAGGACTGAAAAACAACAACAGACTGCTTCCTAATGCTGGTGTGACACCACCGTGACAAAAACGCCTGAAAATAAATGAAACAGAAGTAAAAACACAGTCAGTTAACTGACGAACCCCAAATAGAACCAAAACTGCAGTATCGCACAAACTGTCAACTATTTCTCTGCCATCGTAACATATATGTCTCTACTTGATGTTACTGGTCTGTCAGCCAAAACAACGAGCCAACCTGCTGTTTTTCCTGGGTTTTCTTCTTCTACGCCATTCTGAAACGGCGTACACTGCCACCTTCTGATGGGACAATGCACCATGTAACCTGGTTTATTCCCTCCAAACCAGTAAAACTTGCTTAGGAGTCGCTGGTGGTTCCCTGATAGAAGCCTGAAGCGCATCTACAGGTGAAGAACGTTCTGATCATCCGTGGATTGACAAATCAGCCGCTCCACCGACGAGAGCAGTGAGGTAAGCATTTGCTCACAGCGGTTTTTTTTGGTTTGTTTTTTTTTTATTCGCATCATCTCAAAAGAATTGGTGTCAGATTTAGTCGAGAGTGTAACAACTCAGATCTTGCAAATCTACGCTTTCTCTGTCTTTTGAGAGAGCGGGAGAACGAATCCGCAGGAACTTCTGATCCACAGCAGCACAAATATACAGCTGAGAGTCCTGAACGCCACCTGATGGATCGTGGTTTCGACAACATATTACAATTTAATTGGCAAGCGGTGAGAAATACTGTTTCATTACGCAGCGCCGTGAAGCAGAGACAATGAATCTCTGATCTAAAATAAATGGTTCACCCCCATCTGCTTCACACTTGGACAGGTCATTAATGCTGACCTCTTTCTGGCTGACATCATCCATTAAAAGTGACCTGCTGCTTCTCGGCTGCAGCTGCTTTTTGGCAACACGGCACTCAGGACTATTTATCAGTGTATTTCCCTTCATTCCAGAGCCACTAGAGCAATAATGGTTATGGACGCTTAAGTCCGCCAGTCTCAGGTGTACAAATGCTTTATGACCATCTCCACTTGCCTGAGACCTGGTCTCAAATACGCAGGATGATTATAGAGCAGAGCTTTCGGAGGTCTACCTCTTAATGCCAATCAAGCAAAGGAAAATGTACATATTACTTTCATGTTTATTTGACAGGGACCAGGAACAATAACTGTCGTGCACCAGAAATGGCCGTGAGCTAATTCGCATCCGTGGTAACCAGGGACGCCGATCTGAACGTCAAATCACAAACCACTCCAAAACTACAAAAACAGTACGGGTACTCGCAATTACATCACTAAATTTAAGAGAGCTAAAACAACAACAACAAAAAGCATTTTCTACTCTATTATACTTCTAATTTCTGCAGGAATAGCCTTAGGATTTAAGGATTTAAGGTAAGACAGAAATCGATGAGTTATGAAACTGTTGTGAGGGCATAAACCCTGCGGGCTTCTTATGACGCCACCACAGTGGAGTCGAGGACTTTGGATGCAGCTTCTGGCTAAGTGATCCCAAGAAGTCAGAAAACCAGATTTGAACATACCTTTCAGGTATGCCAGCCGCTGATTGGATGAATTTCCGACTGACGTGTTTCACCAAGCAGCAGCACAGAACTAGAACACACAGACTGCATGTTCTTGAAAAACCACACTTTCAGATGAGATTCATATTTAATTCCCTAGAAAGCAGTTTAACAGGTTCTGGGCTCATGTGCACAAGACAAGCTATTTAAAACGATGTGGCGGAGCTCGGATACACACGTGTAAATATAGCAGCAGGGAACCCTTGAGGATGTCTAGAACTTAAAAGCTCATTTTAAATTACAAAAGGGCTTTAATAAATACCAATTTTCCCTGCTGTTATCAAATCATTCTCTCACTCCATTCTCAGTTTGGCCTCATTTTCAGTCATATTTGCTTCACACAAGAAAGGCTAGCATCTTTGTCCTGCTAAGCTAAGCTAGGCTAAGCTATGCTAAGCTAAGCTAAGCTAAGCTAAGCTATCCTGACTCCAGTTCTGTGAACACAAGCTGATATTATTTGATCTTTGCTTTCTCTGTGTTGAACTGCAACACCAAAGCTTCTTATGTTAAGTCAGTTTTTTTTTAAAAAAATGTGTAAAACTGTTTTTTTTTCTGTTTTTTGGTGGGGGGTGGGGGGGCTGTCAAATATAGAGATCTGGGAAGAATGATCATCAGAATGGATGCTGTGTACATGTAAGAAATGCAGGAAGAAATTTAAGGAAAAAGAGATTTCATTAAAACCTGACAGCGAAGGCTGACACGCACACATAAACATCATTAACTCTCCAAGAAGAGAAGTCTCTCCTCACCCTGATGCATTTCATTGTGAATCCTGCACAGAACCAGCAAAAGACACACACACACACACACACACACACACACACACTGAGACAAATGATGATGCTGGCTTCAGTAAGTGGGCTGATAACACAGAGAAGCAAGCCATTTCCCAGGAGGCCGAGCGAGCACGCTGCAGCGTCTTCACATCTCCTCATCATCTGTCACCCACACACTGAGTTTGTATACAGTACAGCGCAAAAGTACAGAGAGTTAAATTTAGATCCTGATACAGCGTCTGCTACGAATGAGCTAATAACGTTCATCAAATACGCCCAGTGAAGTGATGAATTGACCCTGTTAAAGTCCGTAATTGGAAACCCGCGAGCGTCTGAGACTGTAAAAACCTGAATCCCCCTGCACGACTCCCACCGAGGTATTAAATGCTAAATGCAATGAAAGCAATGAATAGATTTACGGGCCTGTAAAACAATCCTAATTCATGGGCTGATGATTATCACTTGCCCTCAGTGAGCGCCGACAGTGAGCGCACAATCCTCTGACCTCCATACCACTAATATGTCAACTGCAGACCCCATTAAAACCGAGCAGGAAGGATTTGGGCTGCAGCTAAAAGAGGCGCTGGCGGTGGCAGGAACCTTACAGTAGAAAAAGGGATTTTTTTTTTAAAAATATAAATGTGAGAAACGGAGTGAAGAAAGTAATCATAGTGGAAGGAGCCTGGCGAGTCAAGGCTTATCCACATGTCAAGACACTTGTGTGGGAAGCTAAAGGAAAACATTTGATCATTTACTGTTTTTTTTTTTTTTGACATATGAGGCTGTGAGGCAAGACTGTCCTCATCCTCCTCACGCAGCGGCGACATTGATTTATTTGTTTGTTTGTTTCTGAAGGAAAGCCCAGCACTGAAGCGGTTACACAGAGATCCAAACTTTCTTTCTCCTCCATCACACAGCTATCATTTAGTTTACTGTAAAACTGAGTCAAATTACTGCTTCGTGCTCCCTAGTGACGCAGGCACAACGGCGGGTTTCAGCTGGGAACCCCGAATGAGGCTGTAAGGTGTAGATCACCGCGTCACGGACTTTGATAGAAGCTGCCGGTGAACCCTCCCTCTCCCTCCCTCTCCCTCCTGCTCCCTCCCTTCCATCCTTGCCTGTTGGCCTGCTTGCTTTTTCACCGTTTTCACCCTCATCTAGAAATAAGCTGTGAAAAAAAAACAACATACAGTAGTCCTCTGAAATAATTGGCCTCCCCACTGACACCTGACTGCCCTCAATGATGCCACCACACTGAGCACCGGCCACGTGACCCCCGCTGCCCCCTCAACACGCACTCGGCACTGCAAAGCTGCAGTAAATGTGAGTCCAGGGAAGTTCGCACTGCAGCATTTTTACAACCTTTGATGTGAGTTGATGAACATTTCCCACAACAGAAACTTGAGCACATGCTGTTTATCACGTGCTTTGGACAGTTGGCACACAGCTCGCAGCTTTATTCTTCATCACAATAGAATTTATTGTTGATGCAGCCACATGAGTTCCAATAGGACAATGCACTCAAAATTAGAAAATACGCCCACGCACAAGTATATTAAAAGTGCGTTGCACTCTCAGATTTGTGACAGAAACAAGATGTAATGTATACAAGCCATTCCAGGGAGGCAGGACTTTGCTCTTGAGAGTATCGGCTGATATTGGTTTTAAAAAGGAAGCGTTGGAGTTGGAAAAACTGCCGATATCCACCAATATGACGAACCAATATGAATAATAACGTTAAGCTTCTCTCTCCTTGGCTGAGTGCTCGGTCATCGTCCACTACTGCACCAACTGAGATGTAGTTGGTGTCTGTTTCCATTTTGAAAGTGTCCAAAAAAAGAGCGAAAAGCTGCTATTTCGCTTTGTGACGGTCATGCCAGGAGGAGCCAAGATGGAGGACACTGAGAGACAACATGACCCCAGCAGAGAAAAACCTCAGCAGCAGCCCCCCTCTCCTCCTGGTCTCACTAGAGTTTACTTCCTGACATGCCCAGGACTACGGACAACACCTGGAAACTGATGGAGGCTCACGGTTTCGCTCTGAAACAGTCTGTCACTGTCATCGACAGCATGCTAGCTCACGTGTAGCATGCTAGCAGTAGCTGGTCTTGCTGACGCAGCATCCACAGTTCATCTTATTGGAGGCAAACACCTGAGAGGAAATAAACGTACAGAGGGAAGGAAGGAAGGATGGATGGATGGATGGAAGGAAAAATTTGAGGACCAAAGTAAACATGAGTGACTCAGTTTCACATGATCCTCAACAGTCACTTCCTGTTCCTGCAGCCAGACCTAACACGGGTCCAGTCTCAGACCAGCCCCCCCCCACTACTACTTCAGCACCAAGAGCCACTCCGCACCAAGTTCCCTTCCCAGTTGTGGAGGGCACTTCTAATGAAGGACCGCGGTATAAATAGATAGCTTATCTATGAGATGTCCTTGTCACTCTACCTGAACAAGGAAGCAGGCGTCACCATGGCGACGGATGGACACTGTGCTTGACATCAACTTCTTTAATTAATTAGGGAAGGGTAATTAGTTCCTCCCTCGCCTGTTTGGCAACATTCCTCCTATTAGTGAGCAGTTTATTCTACATTTGCAACCTAATGAGCCACCTTGTCTGTCCCACTGTACCCGTGGACACTTAAACGTCTGAAACCACGAGAAGGAGGTCGATCTGACGCTCTAATGTAGTTTAACGTTGGTATATGAGCTGCGGGGCTCTGGCGACCGACTTCAGCACACCAGGGAAGAGAGACGAGTCAGAGGAAAGTGTTTTGGAAGCAGATGACACAGCACAAAGAGCAGATCGGCTGAGACTCCTTGGGAGGCGCTCAGGTAAATAACTGAGCCCAGATCAGCTGCATTTCCAGGGCCCTCGGCACACAATGGCTGTTGTAACACGCGTGTCACGGTTTTACCAGACACATAGACAGACTTTTTCTATTAAATCTTCCGCTTATCCACTACACCAAGTGATAAAATAAACAAGTTACACAATAAAATACATTTGAAAGAAAAGTCTCATCCGTGATTTGTGTCTTTCTTTGACCAGTTTATTTTATATTACAGATTTTTGGGCTTTCCTGAGTATCAGGATGATTGGGGGGTTTATAATGTAAAAGCAAAGAATGACAAAACATTTACATCCTGAAAACCTGCTGATATTTTTGCTTCGATTACTTATTGCCACTAATTTCAATGCAGTGCTATGAAGGATCAAAGCAGACACCAGCTACATCAGTGTCACGGATCAATCATGTGGGTCAAGCAGTGCTGCATCATTTCAGTTTTTACAGGAGCAGAACCAACCCAGAATTCAGACCCTGCACATTCCACCGCGCAGCGTCCTCACAGAAAGAACTCCACACTTTCTGAGTTGGTGTTTTGAATATAAATTGAGGGCCAAAAGTCTAGAAATGTGACCTGCTGCACACCAAATGCAGTGTCGTATACAGCGAGGGTGAGGCTGGGAATGTAACAGTATAATAAATGATTAAATATACCAATTAATGCGGCTCTGCGTGTCTCCAGAGACCAAGAAAAGTCGGGATCACATGTAAATCTGTGACCTGTTTGACTGTGAGACATTCAAACACAGGAGGTGAATTCCTGTGAGAATGAACAGATGTACTTGTCTCGCACACACACACACAAACACACTCTCTCACACACGCACACACACAGGGAAAATGTTTAAAGTCAGAGTGAAATGATGCTGTTATTGTTGAAAAAAATAAAAACCACAGGAGACATAAGATTTGTTAAATCCATCCAAAAGTTGGAGCCAAGTAAAAAAACGTGTATACTGGACGATAAGCCGCTCCTTTTTTCACATGCTTTGAACCCTGCAGCCTAAACAGTGATGCAGCTAATCATTTGTTTCGGCTAATCAAAGATTTTTACAGGCTAACGGCCTCCAGGGGGCGCTCTAACAGGAAGATAAGATAAGATAAACCTTTATTTGTCCCTCAGTGGGGATATTGGCATTGTTACAGCAACAGAAACAGAGAAGTAGCAGCAGAAAAAGTACAAGAGCAATAAATTCTAATAAACTACAATAAAACTATAATACAATATAATAAACTGCAATCAACTGCAATAAATACCAGCAGCACAAGTGTTGTCTTTTGCACAGTGCAGTGTTAAATATTGCACTCTAAGAATGTCCAGGATCTGGTAGGGGAGGTCACTGGGAGCGGTGCTTGTTGTACCGTCTGACAGCTGCAGGTAGGAAGGACCTGTGGAACCTCTCCTTCACACACTAAGGGTGGAGGAGCCTGTCACTGAAGGAGCTCTCCAGGGCTGTCAGGGTGATGTTCATGGGGTGGGAGTCAGTGCTCAACAGAGACGGCAGCTTAACCAGTTTGTCCAGTCTCCTCTTGTCTGTAGCTTCTATGCCCCAGCACACCACCCCTACAAGATGGCTGACGCCACCACCGTATCATAGTAGGTCCTCGGGTGTTTCCCCCTTACTCTGAAGGACCTCAGCCTCCTGAGCAGGTAGAGTCTGACCCTTCCTGTAGACGGCCCAGTGTTGTCGGACCAGTCCAGTTTCTTGTTCAGGTGAACACCCAGGTACTTATAAGATGTCACCATCTCAGTCTCCATTCCCTGGATGTTCACCAGTGTCGGTTGGAACTCCGCCTGCGGAAGCCCACCACCAGCGGCTTGGTTTTCTCCACATTGATCTGGAGGTGGTTCCTCAGGCACCAGTCTACCAAGTCCTGGGTCAGTTCTCTGTACTCAGGCTGACAATTGCAGAGTCATCAGAGAACTTTTGCAGGTGGGTGTGCGGTGTGCGGTGTGAGAAGTCTGCAGTGTAGAGGGTGAAGAGGAATGAAGCCAGGACCGTTCCCTGCAGGGCCCCCATGCTGCAGACGATATAGATAGTTCAGCATAGACCCCCCCAGTCTGGAAACTGGGTTCACCGTGGTCCTGAGGCCTGTCCAGACTCCCCTGGTGTTGTTCTGCTGCAGCTGATCCTCCATCTTCCTCCTGTGGCAGCTCTTCCCCTCCCTGATCTTCTTTCTCAGCTCCCTCTGCACAGCCTTCAGTTTGTCCCTGTTCCCTGTCTTGAAGGCTCTCTTCTTCTCCTTGTGGAGAGCCTTGATGTCAGGGTTAACCCATGGTTTGTTGTTGGGAAAGCACCGTACAGTCCTGGTGGGAAGCGCAAGAGCGAGACACTGAGGTGGAAGAGATGCCATTTCCCCACTGATGGACGAACAAAGGTTTATCTTTTCTCATGATGCGCAGGGGAAGACGCCGGTTTCATTGTATTTTGAACAGTCATTTTGTGCATCAAGCACACACCCTCATCATGGAAAACACACAAAGAAATTAACAAGATGCAGCTTTTTAGTGAAAGGCCATCGATTGATCGAATGACATTGAGCGCGACAATGAAAGAGAGACTGAGAAAGTGTGTGAGGAAGTCATTCTGAGGCTGTTCGATTCCGACACGGACAACCTCAGCGGTGTCGGTGCGCAGGAGGAAGGTGAAGAAAGCCATCGCTGACTTTTCTGACAGGCTTGTTACTGCCGTGCTACAGGCACTGTTGGGGAAAAAAGCATTTAATTAAAAATTTGAAAAATCTTTCTGTGTAAATATCTTGTGTTACAATGTGGACACCTGCAGCTTATAAGTGCGGCCAATGTATGCATTGTTTTTTTAATTTAGTTGGTGCGGCTGACACCAATAGTCCGAACATTACAGTATGTACATACAGTAAAGCAGTCCCTCCGGGATTTTGCTGTGATTTTTTTTAATTGTTGTGGCAATTTTTTTTTAAAGTTTTGCGGCAGATTTTTTTTTAATGCAAAACTGCAGTATTTTTGTTCATGTATGTGTTAGCGAACGTGAACCAGAGGTGTAGCGTGTTCACGGTACGATTTCCTACACGCGCAGAATGGTTCCTTCTGAATATGCTTCATGTAAACATGAAGATTCCCACAGCTACGGCTCACACAAACACCATATTTGCAATACTACCATGCTGACAATACGGCGTGTGTGTTGTTTTCACATGAACGCGTGCACGAGGCAATGATGTGAAACATAGCGTCACCAAATTCACCCTCCTGGTAACGGCGGATCCCGCAAGAACTGGAACTGCAGCGTTTTCCAGATTTGAGTAGTGAACTTCAAAGATGTGCATCATCATCATCATCATCATCATCATCATCATCATCATCCCTGATGATTTTGGAGATTTTTTTTTTCCTGTTGACAAAATTTCAGTCTCCTCCAACAAACCCTGACCTTAGCACACCCACTCAGGTAGAGACACACACACACACACACACACCTGCCTGTCCCCACACACACACACACACACACACACACACACACACACACACACACACAGAAACAGTTAAACAAGAGTTAAACTGGTATAATAGTTCAATATTGTAATTGTTTTCTGTGCCTGGGAGGTATTCAGAAGTTGTGAAGCATGACAACACACACACACGCACGCACACGCACGCACGCACACACACATGCACACTCCCTGTACTCTCTCTGTCAGTCTGCCTCACTTAGGGATTTTCATTGCTCTGAAATAAGAAGCCTTTTACAGCATGAGAGAGAGAGAGAGCACTGTCAGGAAGGCGACACGGGTCTGGGCTGAGTGCAGGGTGAGAGGGCTGGGGGCCGACATGGCCAGGTTGTCTGAATGGATTAAACTGGAAGTGTGCTGCCAGAGGTTACTGAGAGGTGAAACCAGCTCTGGGGACGATGTTGTGTCAGTGGGACATAAGCGGGACGTCCTGACATGCTGGGCCCAGCAGGCCGGCACGCAGCTTCACTTACACGTGCGTCTGGATTACAGGTTTTTAACGATTGCATAAGCACGATTTTGAAAACCGAGCAGATAATTGGCACGACACACACAAGCACAACACCTAAGACTACGACACCGCCGTCCCTGGTGGTTTCACGTATTCACAGGAGTGTGTGAAGGAGAACGTGTAAAGTTGGACCTGTAAACTGCAAATCCAAGATTTTTATGTTTTTACATTTCTCTAAATAACAAAACCAAAAAAGCGTAGATGTTGGTGGCCTCAATTTACAGAATAATTCCACTCTCCACTGCATCGCATCACATTCGTAGCTGTGACTCATCGCCACACAGCTTTATTAACATTAATAACAAAATATTTGTTAAACACAAGCCAAATATCGCGCAAAATGTACATTAGTGTTTAATTTAACACCTTAAATATACGATCATCTCCAGCTCCATTAAACTGGACCTTACAGGTCATCAAGCGTGAGGTCACATGACGAGCAGCAATGGTCCAGCCTTCTTGTAGCATTTTCTTGAGCATCATATATATCATTACATATTGGTACTTTTAAAAAGAAGGATGTAAAAAAAAAGAAACAACAAAAAAAGAGAGATTGTTGAGGAAGCTGCAGGGAGGACTTGGGATGTTTATAGCCAATGTATGGCATCACACTTTGGCGTCCAACCTGGTAGGGTGACGGGGAAACAACAGGCCTGAACCAAAGTACGTCGTCATTGTCCGTTTCATTAAAACGTGCTGAAAAAGCCCTGGCAGAGTTGGGAGGTGGAGAGTCCTCCAGTCAGCAGGGGGAGAGAAAGCACCAGGCAGAAAGGATTAAACCAAATCATTGCTTCTTCTTCTTCTTTGTGTATAGTTAAAGGTATCGAATTAGAGCCAAATGTCCCAGCCAGATGCAACCCCCCCCCCCCGCAAAAAAAACATGATGCAATCTGGACCGTCAAGGGCTTTTTGTTTCCCTGAAAGGCTTCTTGTGCGGAGATGAAAACCAAATGATACAGGGGTTGTAAACAATTCACTGGAGATCACCTCAGCCATGCAGATGAAGTGCTTGAGTTTCTTCAAAGTCAGATCTCTCCATCAGAGACAATAATCAGTCCATTCAGGCTCTGTCTTGCACTCCACATGCACTCTGTGGCTGCCGCCGCCTCTTTAGTCTCATCACTGAACTTCCCTCCCAGCCCCTCTTAACCTTGTTTCTTCCTCTTCTCTGAAGCATTAAGGGGGCTGTGTGTGTGTGTGTGTGTGTGTGTGTGTGTGTGTGTGAGAATTAACCGCTCTTGTATGCAGTCAGCCTGCCAAGTGCACGCTCCCTCAAACTTGTGACATCTGAGGCGTCGTGTTGTGCGATTAAAAGTGCACATTTCTATAAAGGCCTTTTATTGTCACCGCTGACCAGTCAAAGACACACTTGTGCGATCAGGCTTCTCTTTAATTACGATGGCGACACAACCGTCAGGTGATCGATTGATTCCTTTCTTTTTTTTTAATAGATTTTGAGAAATTTGTCAGTAAAACCTAGGAGACAGAACCTTGTGTGTTCAGATCCCAGGTCCGAGACCTTTCACGGGCCACACTTCATAAATGAGCCCAGTTTTTCCTGAATCTGGCTTGGTGGGATACCCAGCAGGGCTTCATGCAGAAAGGGGGCGTCCACAAAAATCATATTCACTTTTAGATGTAGCAGGAGTGAAATTAGAATTCCTCATGCCAGCATCTTTTGTCTATTTGTTTGTAACCCTTTTTTTAAACTTATCGGTCGATCGATGGCTGAGGGGAGAAAGTGCAAGAAAATTTGTTCTGTTTCCTTTTGCACTTCAGATGAATCTTGCCGCGCTCCTCTTGGAAGCGGACCAAATCCCGGTCCGGATCACGGTCCAGGGCAGCTTCAACACCTACAACCTTGGTTCTGATCAAAGTGAACTGTTGGGAAGTCTGGGCCGAAGGAGGCGGGTGTGACAGGGCCCAACGACGTGGTGCTGTGAAGCCTCTGGGCTACGGTTCCTCCTAAATGTGGCTTACACATCATGGACACACATGCAGGTTGATGTGGACATAAAATCCTGTACAAGGGTGACAGAACGGGCCTGCGCTGTTATATATCACACTGAAACACGCGGGTCAACGCAGGTTTTTGGACCCACGTTTGCTCTGCGTTAGGGCGCATTCATGCTTCCAGAAGACCCGGGTCTGAGCTCCCGCTGTGAGGCTGCGTGCCTGAGTTTCTCTCTCTCGTACGTCATCGCGCTGACAACACCATCATCGCACAAAAAAGTGCGCCGTGTCTCAAAATGCCGGTGATGTTCCCATAAATCTCCGTGTCCCGTACGGTTCCAGAAATCTGGATCTCCTCTTCACCGCTGATGGCGAGCAGCTCGCAGACATCACGATCTTGCCAGTGCGTTGCCATGGTCGATAAAAAAGATGTGAAGATCGCGATACAAGTTGTTGATTAACACAGTCACGCCTGCTCAGTTCACGTTAGGGTTCCCGGTTGGTGGGAGTTCCCAAGCAGAGATTAATTCACCTGAGATCATCCACACGGAAACCGTTAGAACGAAAGGAGTGGAGTGGAGTCTCAGGGACATCAACAGGAAGACTGATCTGTGGCAGAGGCCCAAACTTTATTGAGAGGTGAGTGAGCAGCCCTCGCAGCTTTTATTTATCTTTTTCTGGAGCTTCCACAATGACAGCCTGACAGGCGGCACAGTGGCAAAATCAGGATGCGACAGGAAGGTCGCGGGAAACCTGAGACAACGAGGGTTGCCTTTTTCACACTGCAGGCGAGCGGAGCAGAGCCACTGAACACCCGGGTCGCTTGGAGGGTCAGTGGACGTGGGTCGAAATGCAGAGTATATCATTCAGTATATCAGAATTACTCGTCTACATTATAGTACTAAAACTACTGTGTGTACTGTTCGCAGCAGGCCAGGTATTAAAAAACTTGAGTTGATTGTTTGGCTCCGCCTCCACTGACTTTACGCTCTTCAAATGTGCAGAAACAACTGGTTGCATTCATGAATGCTTTACTGTCCATAATTATTCATATTCAAGTGTCGTATTTAGAGTTTTGCCTAAATTATCCTGATTAAGAATCGACAGAGCTAAAAGCTAACATGCTAATTTTTTTTTACAACAAATGCTGAATGTGCTTGCCGGCCAGTCTTAATCTTTAATTACCAAAAACAGCACAGACCGATGGGGATTCGTTGGTTTAGGACGCATCAAAATCCATCCTGTGGGCACTAGAGGACCCAGACTCAAGCAGCACCTGGTGATGCCGCAGACCTGTTACGCACTTTGAACGGCGAAGAATTTTCCCTTGATATCAAGTTAAAAGAGGCAATGCAGGAACAGTTTCATGTGAATGTAACGAAACACCATCTGGATTTACTTTGAGGTCGTTTTTTTGAGAGAAGTGAAAACCGAATTTGAACACAGTAGCACTGCAGCTAAAAAAAAACAGAAAAGAAGTAAAGCTGTACTTCTGATTTTCTTTTCACGGAGAGAACTGAGGGGAAATCTGTGCAGGGAACCAACGTGAAGTGAGCCAAATGCAGCTTTTATTAAAACACCATTAAACTCCCCTTTACACATCAATGACAAAAGCTGCTAAGAAGCTCCAGCGAGAGTAAAAAGGCCAAAGCTCACTCCTTTCAGCTGCAATTCTTGTTATGTCATCATTTCATATAAATGTACTTTTTCCTCTCTCGCTCCCTGGTTGCTTTCAAAGTTCTGTGCGAGTTCAGGTCGGCTGGTTTAATTTGGCAGGAGGAAAGTGTGAGTGAACAGTCATCATCAGGCGCATAGATTGTCCAGGAAAGACAACATGATGGCCTGGCGGTCAAATATAATTACATTTCCTGTCAGATGCAATTTTGATTTCCGACTTTGTTACACATCTGACGGTATGTAAATGGAAGTGTTATAGGGGGATGTCTGGAGGTCTTGGGTGCTGCACTGCCTGTCTTTTTACCATTGATGCGATGGTGACAATGACGGCAAGACACTTCCTCAGACGCAGGGAGGGTGTGTGTGTGTGCAGCTGCAAGGTCTTTTGGAATATGGAGTCTGTGTGTAGTCTGGCTCATTTCACCCTTTGGCCTGGTCAACCTGCAGATTCAGATTCAAAAAACTTTATTTATCCCCATGGGACAGTTACAGACGTAACACAACAAAAGGAGAAACCTAGTTAGGAAACTAAAACCTGAGCCCCGGCCAGTCTTCCGCACGAGCAGCGACCCGGAACCGGAAACGTGTGCGTTTTTTTGTTTGTTTGTTGATCACATGGTAACTTGACCACATACATTAACAAACAGGTTAATTTGTGTCTGTCGTATCCACGCAACCAAATGTCATGTCGTGATACAAGTCTGACGCTGTGGCGTTCCCGCATTTGCGTGCAGGTGAAAAAAACACTGTGAAAAGAAATGTTCGCCACTCATGAAGCTGATTCCTGCCTGCTGTTTGAAGTCGGAGAAGAATCTGTCCGAGGAGAGCGTGACGTTCTGCAGCTGCTTTTATTTTAGCGGCGCTCAGGACAGCTGCTGTATGTCCACCTTGACCGCTGGTGGTACCACCTGGAGTCGTTTCTGCCACACCGTGGACGCATGTTGGCCCACGAAGTCCTCGTTTGCGGTTTAAAGGCACATTTTGATGGTCAGAATGCGCCCCCGCGCACCTCTGAAGGTGGTTTGGCAGATCGGCTCACAATGTTTCCTCTCAGGTGCAATTGAACCTTAACTTTCATGAGAGTGCGTGTTGTGTGATAGCGGCGTGAGCATGTGGTTGCCTGTGTGTGGCTTTAAGACGTGAGTGATGCAGCTCCAAGTGCAGGTGATGGGCAGTGTAGTCCTGTATGGCGCTGCGGCCTCCATGTCTAAGGAGAGGTTGTATCTTGGTCTGCGGGATATCCTGCGCATCCTCTTAATTTCATTATCTTAAGCGTCAAGTGACAGAAACCATCCAGGAAGCAGTTCCTGGAGGAAGAGGAACATTCCTGCCTTCTCAGCAAGTGGCATTCCTCCAGCAGCGCTAGCTTAAGCTGGAGTTGAACGGGACGTATCGCGTTCCCGACAACATTCCGTGAATAATACCGTTGCTTAGTGAGTAGGAAAACCCTGGTTTTGTAAGGACAGATGCAGATGAGCGTGTGTCGTAACTGCCGAGTTTCATCTGATGTTAGTGTGCAAAAAAAAAAATTCCTTCAACATTGGCCAGACCTCATCTAAAACTTTCCCTCCCATTTGGGTGTATTTGTGTTGTTCATCGCGTTAGTGCAGCAGTAAAAAGAGAATATACGACCCCATCTATCAACTGTAATGATGCGTGGCTGAATTTAGCACATCATAAACTATACTACTGATCATTTCAGCACCATGAGAGCCCTCGCAAAGCTGGGCTGCAATAGTAACACCCAGCATTTGTTTCCACTGATTCCTCTCTCTGTAACATCTTCTTTGGCCAAATACAGAGTTGGCCTCCTTACAGCTAATTCTGCAGCCAGCTGGGAGTTTTACTCTGAGCTGAGCCAGTACAGCTCAAAGTGATGATGGGTAAAACCAGCTATGTCCTCCACCTAGTCCATGACCCTCCATCAGTCCCTGGCAATATTCCTGTCTGGAACAAGTCACTGTTCTATCCTTCCAGAATTAACTCGGGAGCCTTTCCTTGGACGTGCCCTCTGACCCCTCTAGCACCCAGAAGTGTTCGCTATTATGTATTAGTGCTCTTCACCCTGAAGTCATTTCACAAACACCAAACATGATCCTGAACACCGGAATGCAGACTCACAGGATCTTACGGCCTCTCCTGGCCTCAAATATTGAAACTACAGCCGGTAGTCTGTGTCCAAGCAAGGCGTCAGAATGTTCTCCCACTCTGAAAAGCAATCTGGCACCGGCTACAAAGAGGTTATGCAATTTCTAACCCATCATTCCCAGCATTTGGATTAAAAATTCACTGATCATGGCCAGATGCACAGCTGCAATCACTCCCAGTACGGGCGCACAGACCACTGGGGTCCCCTACCCATGTTTTAGGTCTCTTTCCTCAGTGTCCACATTAACCCTCAGTGATTTTAAAGTTAGAAACAGTTGGGTTCAGTCACAGCTTTGTTATACACCTAAATCTGAATATTAGTTTAGGTTCATTTCTCAACACACCCTCTCTTCACCCCATTCGTCCTCGTGAGGAGAGGAAGTCTCTCCTCTGAAAAAAGTTGGGAAGCAAACCAAAAAAAAGGAAAAGATCCCCTCTACCCCGCCTCGATGAGAGGGGCCCACAACTTCACCTCATTAGCTGACGTGATAGTCCCAGTGAGCAGGATCCTAACCGCATCATTAATGTTATAATGGCCATTGTTTTATGCTAATTATCTGTGCCATGTTATTGAAAGGCTCATTGCACTGATGATGGCGAGCTCATAAATAATACAGCATTAAGACTTCATGAAGAGATTTTCTGTGACCATTAAAGTGTTACTGATGATGGAGCGATGCAGACGGCCAAGTCTGTTTGGAAAACAAAGTTGGCTCTGGAGTGTGTGTGTGTGTGTGTGTGTGTGTGTGTGTGTGTGTGTGTGTGTGTGTGTGTGTGTGTGAAATTAAATACTCCCCTGCTCACTTCCAAGACTTAAGAGAAAAAACCTCTCTTGGAAACAGTATTTGTATATCAGGGCGATCAGCTTACAGACGCTTATCAGGATGCATTTTTTTTGTTTTTTTTTTAATAATCCAGTCCTATTTTGTCCCTTCTGTGCACCCTTACTTGGCTCTTCTAATCAAACTGTTTCCTGTTTATTCACATCTCAGGGATGGATTTAAAAAAAGCCACTCCAGTGGGATTTTGAAAGTCTGGTTTAGATTACGAAGCCTCCCGTATGCTTCTTGTGTCAAATTGTCACCACTGCTTTCTCAGCTCTGTTTCTGGAGACAAGAGGGGGATTTTTTTTAGCAAGGTATCAGAACATTTTCAGCACTTATTTATTCATTTTTGGAGGAGTTGTGTTTATTCAGCCCTGGAACAGCAGCATGTTTTCGCTGTACTTTTGTTTTCTTCTTCTCTTGTGATACGCACGCTGGTTTTATTGCCTTTTCGGCGTCAACAGGTGCGCCGATCGCTTGTGTTTAATTGTGCAGACTTTTCTGTATCCTTCGAGAGTTTGAGAATGAACTGATGCACTTCCACCAACTTGCCCTCGAGCTGCTCTTGTAAGTCCAGCTGATGAAGAGGAACTGCTATCTTAGCGCGTTGAAACAGCTAACTTCGTTCCGTTTGACCTACTTTGTTGCTGCTAAAGTATTGCAGTTTTATCTGGTTATACTCCCTAACTGATATGTGACAGTGACGTTGTGGTGCAGCCTAAAATAACACAATGTTTCAAAGTGATTTCAACAAATCTTGCTGAACAATGTAATTGTGGCGGCTTGAGTGGCTAATGATTCAGGCTACTAGGGAAGCCAGCGTGGTAGCCAGTGGGACGGACTGCCAGCTATTAAATCTCTGTCTTCTCAGCTTTAGGGAGAAGAAAGTCCGGCTGAAGATCTCCTCCAGCTGCTTGCAGTTGAGGACTTGTGTTCTTTGTTGCACCAAGAATGTTCGGGGAAATGGAAAACGTCTGCCAGATGGTCCCGCACATGGTGTCGCTCAGCCGCACTGGAAAATGATCCAGCTTTCATGTACACTTTCATGAATGAGTGCATATATATGTACACACACATGCACACACACACACACACACACACTCCCACACGTTTCCTATTGAGTATGAAGGTTAAATGAAAGGTGATTAAGAAGTTACAGATCCGTATCAACACCTGAGACGTGACCTCCAGGCAGATAAACACACAAAGACAACACAACTAACGCCTAATAAAATAACGACAAATCACCATTACAGGTAAGGGCGGGACGTGAAGACATCACGACTCCAACACACTACCTGGTGCCGGGCCTGGAGGACAGAATGGACCGGCTCAAGCAATCGTCCCTGAGCTGCCGGTATCTTTGTCTGAGCGGACCTGCGTGAGCAGCATTGCGTTGCCGTGACTTAAGACAAAGCAAGTGAGATTACAGATGTGTCACGCTGCCGTGTCATTGAACCTTGCAGAAATGCTTTCATAGAACATCAGTGACGCAGCCAAAACCGGATCAGAACCCCAGCTGGTATCAGGGGAGCGGCTCGCTACATAACTCTGCACTTGAGCCTTTACTCAGCTTTGCATTTGCTCTCTGCTGCATTTTACTGCACTCTGAAATCACATCTCTATGTATATACAAATAAGTCCTGTGTTTCTATTTGAAATGTTTTCCATCTCCTGATTAATATTCTGGTTTGATTTCGTTCCACATGTTTTTAATATTTGTCTCTTTATTGTAAAGCACTTTGAGATGGAATTTTTGATGAAAAAGTGCAACATAAATCAAGTTTGTTATTTATTTATCTTCAAGGGTGGGGGGCATTGTGGTTTGTGAAGCGGGTTATCAGTTAATGCAGCCGGTGTCGCGCATGTGTTGCCACTGCTTGGGAGAGTTGTTGATCTACGTGGAAGTGCTGTCCTGTTAGACATCCTCTTCATCCATAATAGAGCAGAGACGTCCCCCGCGAGAAGCCTCCCAGCCCCCCTCGCCTCTTCAAAAGATGTGTGAAGATGGCATGAATTATGAATATGCCGAGTTTCACCCCAGCACCCTGTTTATGGGGGTGCGTGATTACTGGAGGAGCGGATAGATCATACATGGATACTTAACTTTTAAACACGCTTCCCCCTTTGATTGATAACCAGTATTTTAGGGCTTCTGGAGGAAGTGTTTGTGGATTTAAGCTCATATTGTTCATCCAAGATGAGTAAAAAGTGCCACAATGAGTCATTCTGCTAAATCATTAAAAGATATTTACAGAAAAAACAAAAGCTCAAAATGAATCCATCACATTCTTCCACGTAATTCCACCCGTCAGATCCCCAAAAGGCTGCACTGACTTCCTGACATTTGATGTATCATCTAAAAATATCTCGCACTGAGGATCTAAAGCGGGGAGGAAAAAAAGAAGTGCCCATCTGGTCGTCTCAGGCTGAGGATCAGAAAGGTTTACGGAGTATTTTGTGGCTCTATTTGGAGCAACAGTCTTAAGATGTGTTCTGTCAGCCTGTTTTTGTAAATCACTAGCAAATCCTCAAGTCTCAGCCTGATGGAGAAACACCTTCTACTCCCTTCAGGCTGACGCAGCACCCACATCTGATCTTCCAGGGCCCGGACCGGCCACACGTCACTGCCAAATTCCTTTCCTTTGTATTTCAAATCATGTCTTCCTCCATTCGAAAGACGGTTTTGATGGTGCTTTAATGTACGCAATTCATGTTAATATCTGAAAACTAGCAGAATAAAGGCCGTCACGGTTCTGCTCGGAATGCCTCAACATGAGGAAGTGTAGGTGGGACATCTGGCAGCCGGGAGGAGGTTCTACAGAAGGCACGTTCCCCGCCCTCGAGTGGAACAGGTCCGAGCAGCAAACGCCTGAAAGGTGGGAAACTTCCTAAATACTCTGGAAAGACTCAAAGAAGTGTTGCAGGTGCTCACTTGTACTACTTATGTTGCACGCATGAGCCGTGAGCGGCAGGAAGGAAAGTCGTAGTCTCCAGGATCGTTATTGACCAGACACACAATCTCACAACGACCTTGTGTTGTAGTAGTGCGTACATTTACACACTAGGCACAGCTGTTGGTTGTTCAATAGAACGGTAGGGAGAACGCTAGCCGGGCAAGGCTGTTCATCTCTGGTGCATCTTCCTCACCAGACACCACAGGTCTGGGACCTCCAAGCCTCCACAGGCCAGTTCAGGACGCCAGCATTGTCTTCCTCTGCCCACTTAAATTGATATTTAACCATTTGCTCTCTTTTTTTTTTTCTCTCTCCTCTTGGCCCGCACCATTATTCATGCAGCGCAACAATTAAAACATCAACATGCAAAGGATAAACTTATGTACATTATTCATATCTGTCCTCCAGAGACACAGGCAGTCAGAACTAATGAGAGGCTGAAGCTTTGAAGTCCTGGAGTTCTCAGTGAGGTGAATGGCATGAATTAAGAACCACCAGCAGAACCGTTTTACTCTGTGGGAATGCCTTTTAGACAGCTCATTTTAGCCGGTGTTATGGAGCTCTGTTATTTTTTTTTTTTTTTAGAAATTTGAACATAATCAAGTCTCCTCCACCTTATCTACAAGGTCAGGCTCAGCTACATAGCAGCACCCCAGGAGCCGGGTGATGGAAAATGAAGAGAAAATGAGGAAATATGTACGAGCACAAGATACACTTGATGTGTAAGTGCTGTGAAGTGGAGCAGAATAAATGAGTTGCTTTTTTTTTTCCCCAGCCACCCAAAGGCAAAAGAAGTGTCAAGTGTTTTTGGCAAGCAGCAGCTCTGCTAAATAGAGGAAGGTCTGCCAGCTAGACTTGACCCTCATCCCTGGCACTGCTGGTGCTCGTCGTCCTGCCCTGTGCCACGCTGATATGCTATCTGCCCAAACAGAAACCCACTCTGGCCTCCCAGCGCCACTCTCCAGCCTTCCGCTCTCCGCTGCCTGCTGATGTTTTGTCCGAGCTACAGCGCTCGGAATGACTCGCGTCTCCTTTGAAGAAGCGCGGCGATAAACGAGACCCGCGCTGACCTTGCTGTTGAAGAGGAGGCGCTTGCTGATGAAATACCTGAGGCCTGATGTGACTTAATGCAATCCAGCAACACAGGGTGCAAATGTTGTTCCTACCTCCACAGGGAGCTCTCCAGAACCTTGGTGGAGTCAGCGTGGTAGTACTTGGTCAAAATCAAAATGACCTGCAGGGGAAGACGGAGGAGAAACACACTGATTAGCAAGTGGAAGTCACACCCAAACACAACAAGGCTGAAAGCCACAATATAATTTTCTAACCTACAAGGAAGTGACTGCACTGTTTGGTGTCGTTGTACCAGTTTGCTCCTCAGGAGGCGATGGGGAGTCAACGGTCTGTCTCCACCGGGAGCGCTGCAGCCTCCTACACTCAGCAACTTCTCTACATGTGTCCTCGTTTAAAGGCCTTTCAAGCTCTTTTCTTAATCCAGTGTCAAATGTCCAGTCAGCAACACTCCCGTTTAGAATAGTTACAGGGTTTTCTGTGAGTCACAGATGGAATAAAACACTGGAGCTTGCTACAGCTGGTTAGGAGCTTGCTCAGAGAGGTCTCTCTTTGCTGCCACACTCAGGTTTCTACCTTTGACTGTGCCAAGTCTGGTTATTCCTCAAATTAAACATTCCTATCAGGTTAGTGAGCTGTGAGCTTCCAAACACAAGACTTTGCTGTCCAACCAGACATCCTCAGCAGTGAAAGACGTGTGCTCAGTCGTACTCAGGTGGGAGAGCAAAGGCAGCGTCAGTGGTGAAAGCTAAGCTGGACTTGGTGCTTTCATGCTGCCTTCATTTATTTTTGAAAGAATCTGCCCAGATGAGACGTCGAGAACGTCTCTGATACCACAAAAAATTGTGAGCAAAGTTGTTTACTGGTTCTGAATTCGGTTGGAATGTGAACAACTTTAATGGAACTGAGTGTAATTTAATACTTCAGTGGTTCGGCGCTGCATCCAGTCAACCTACACACACACACGCACACACGGGTCACTTCGTACTGTGTTTGGTGGCGTTTTTAGTGTTTTTGTTGCCTTAAATCATTTGAAATGTACTTTATGCCAAACATTCCTCATCATCACAGACATAAAGATGATTATCCATCTATAAATCCACCGTGGGCAGCTCGGAGGCTTCGGCAAATAATGACCAACCCTCAGACATGGTGGTCCCGCAGCCTGGTTCTGTGGCAGAAGGACCCAGGATTTTTACAGGTGAGTAAGCTGAGTTAGACGAGGACTTGAAAAGGACATTGCTTAAACCACAGAATGGACAGGAACCTCTTTACTGAAATACTTTACTGAAAATAAATCAAATTACCAGCACTCTCAGTAACAGGTACTGATCAGTACTCTTTATTTGCTGCCATCCCACATTGTACATCTTCACCATTTTCATTCGAAAGACTCGTCCCCGGAGCGCCCCTCAGGGTGCCGACCTGCTTCCTCTATGCAAACATCATCATTTTATGCACATTTTCTCTTATTTGATGGTGAAACAGGTATTTTTAGGACACCTATCACAGGGAGAAAAATTACATTTTATCGCAATATTTTACCAAAGACAGGAAGGGGGGGGAAGCTGAAGCATACATTATTTATCTGAAGAAGAACTCCTGGTTCAAGGCTCTATCCCCACGAGTCCACCCAGGATCAGAGACTCCAGTCTTTCACATGTCTCAGAACTGTTCCGGACAGCACCGCCTGCTGGGGTCTGCGCTGGCCTGGCTGGAGTAAGAGAGGGTCAGGCGCTACAGTGAGGTCTCCAGCTGTGATTGACAGGTTGGCCTGCAGTTTTTGGTCGTGATGCAAGAGAAGAAAAAAAAAAGTGTCCTGCCTGGAGGCAGAAGGGAGCTGATTGGCTGAGAGGTGGTGCCTGTAGGCTGAGGGAGCTGGGTTGAAGGTGGCTGAACTCTCCTGATACATCTTAATGTTGAGAGCAGAAGAGCATCTTATTCTCTGTGATGATCCCAGTGATGAAGGCTCTCAGGCTCTGGCTGAGAGTCTCCTGGGGTGCGAGGGAACTTGTTGAACTCGTATGCATGGAGTCCTAACACCGACAGGACTTGATACCCGAGGGATTCCTGTGTCAGCTTGAATTCAAGATCTTGGCTGCAGGTTTGTTTCTTTCTTTCTTTTTGGAGTTTTTTTTTTTTTTCATAAATTAAATCCAGAGTGATGACATTGAACATCTTTCATGAGTTTTAATCCATTTTGATCCACTCTGTGTCGTGTACTGCATCACCTGACGCCATCGTCCAACCAGAGCTGTTACAGGAAGCAGCCTCCGATGCAAAGAGTTGTGGGTAATGGCGTTTGGTTACCAAGTTGCAGGTTTTCATAATCCCTTAAATGTTACTGCAACATGTATCCATCCTTTTTTTTATATACAAATACCACATTTATACATACACGTGACGAAGTAAGAATGGGACACTACATGTGGTTGGAATGTTCCTGCAGTTATCTAGTAACTGAAAAATTGTGTAATCTATGAAGTAAATCATAACTCTACTTAGGCAGTCATATTTTCGAAAGTACTTTCCCATTTTCAAATGAAAGTAACTCCCCCCACACAGTTACTCTTGTGCTGTTTGGTTAAAAGAAACACAACCTAAGACTTCCAGCACCGTAACAATTGGCCTCCTGAGAACCAGAAGAGTGGAGGAAGGAGCTGCCCGCTTGCCCAGGCTGCTCACAGCATGCAAATAACTGTTTCCTGTGTCTGGAGTCGTCTGAGGGAACCCTGTTTACTGCTGAGGAGTGAGATGAGGCTCCCTCTATCATGCAACATGCAGCAGCAGCAAGTACAGTGACAGCAGCAGCTCTTTGACGCAGGGATTATGCTTCCTCACCCTGGTAGTTTCTCTTCTCCTGGTTCTTTTCTCCTTGAGTTTGAACTTGTCGTTCAAATCAAACCAGCCTCGGTATTTGCATATGCAAAAGCAGCATCGGTGGCCAACTGATAAATCAAATTTTCATTCACTATTACCTCTTGGCCTCTACCGACTACTCCTGTGTTTAGGCTTCAAGGTTCTGCTCAATTGGAAAATTATTTGGAAATGAAGTAGACAAGGAAATGATGTATTCTGCTATAAATCACTAGTGGCAGGAGGCAGAACTTTTATTTGGCAGCAGTGGAGCTAGCCACACCGGCAAAAGTGCTGAGCAGCACGGAAGCCAGTTTCCTCATTTGACAGGAGTGCGCAACTACAACTTGGCAGCATCTGCGCACGGCTCGTACAGTGGGAGAATTCAACCAGAGCGACGGGGGAAAGACGGGAATGGATGCCACAACGCTCGATACAAGGATGCAGCATCAGAGGTAGCGAGAAATACAGCAAGCCTTCGCAGGGACTTCTCCACATCTTAATTGGATTAGACGACAAATTGAGAGATGAACTGGGTGACCTAATCAAAGTGTGGTGGTGGAAGCATCGCTCCATTGTTAGCATCTTGTACTGCCGTGACCACAAATTCAGCCTCTGTGGGTTTCTTGTTTGTAAGCTGGGTTAGAATGAGTCTAATGGCTTTTATTAGGGAAAAGTCAACAGGACGGTCAAGACCCCTGGATAACTCCACACAGGAGACATAAGAGACCCCATTGAGAGTCTAGTCCACAGCGCAGTTGACTATGAACTGTGGCTTGACAACCGCTGTTTGTCCCGGAGACATTCCCGTCAACTGCCTGTGAACAGAGACTATCAATCAGCTATTGAGCAGAAGACACAGAGGGACGGAATGTGAGAGAAAGAAAAGAGGCAGCGATGGAAGGACGGACAGACATAGTGGATGGCTCTGACGGAAGAATGAACTCATTCATTTTTTTTAAGTGAAAACAGTGAAGTACAAGTACTCCATCGAAGTGGGTGACACCCCCACCCTTATCCCTCCGGGGAGCATTTTCCAGAAACAGACCACACGCATAAACAATTCATCAGTGTCGAATAAAAGGGTGGAAACTTGTGCCCAGTTTTTATCCTTTGGACACAAAACTGAGCAGCGATTACAACTTAGGAGTGACTTGGGCGCAGATTTGGCTGCTGTGTGCAACACACCCATGAGCTGCAATTCCCTGCATCATCTCTTGCCTTCAACTAAAGGAAATATACCTCTTAGTATATTCCTGTGATGACGCGCGCAGCTGCGCCATTTTCACTCAAGCGTATTGCTTACTGCGTCTTTGTCTGCACTCCCATGAATTATCATGCTTGAGGAGCTGCATAAACTTTGGTCTCTGTTGCAGTGGTGAAATTGAAAAATATCAAAGCTGCATCATTTTCAAGGAACCCTGTTGCACTGGGGGCAGCCCAGTGGTGCAGTGGTCAGCGCTGTCGCCTCACAGCAAGAAGGTTCCGGGTTTGAGTCCCAGCTGAGCACGGGGTCTTTCTGTGTGAGTCTCCATGTTCTCCCTGTTCCTGCTGGGTTCTCTCCGGTACTCCAGCTTCCTCCACAGTCCAAAGACATCAAGAGGGGACCAGGTTAATCCAGACTCTAAATTGACCGTAGGCGTGGCTGGGAGAGCCAATGGTTGTCTGTCTCTATGTGATGGCCTGGGTGAACCCCGACTCACGCCCAAAGACAGCTGGGATAGGCTCCACCCCCCACCCCGCAATCCTTAACAGGACAAGCAGTAGAAAATGCATGCATGCATGGATGGATGGACTGTTTCACTGGATGTTTCCCAGATATTCCAGTTTTCTACAGAACCACTGTCTCCTGGAAAACTAACCAGTCTCCATAGAATCAACTTAGACACAACGAAGAATAGCTTGACGTTTAAGTATGACATGAGAATAACAACCTAATTTTACTTTTTGACTGAATTAAGAGTCTGTCAGAAGCCCGAGGTCTTATGAAGATTAAACTCGCATCCTGAGACAGAGCAGTGAGCTACAGGCAGATGATAAAGTCCATAAAATCAAAATGCTCACAGTGCAGTGACTCAAACAACAAAAGTAAGCAATCTGAGCGGTGAGTTGGCAAAATCCACAAGCAATCAAAAAGTTATACTCAAAGATAAAATACCAGAAACTTGAGATGCACTGAACAGTAAATCAAAAGGAGAATCAACAACACAAAGTTCAGGTTTGAAAGAGGAATAAACGTGAGTCGTACACGAGAACAGAGGGCAAACCCCATTGGGACATGCAACACCGGACCAGACCATGAAAGACGATCACAGAAAATATTCCAGACCGAGCTGATACCACCAAGAGGTGTAAAAATAGCACGCTATGACTTGAGTCCTTTGGCAGGCAATTGTGATGCATTTTGTGCATTTAACACCAATAAGTCCATGTTAATTATTCATTTTCATGATCTTTTCTTGATGCTAAACATGTATTTTTGAACTTGACTGCTCTGTCTAACCACTCAGAAGATACTAAATTTCTGCTGAAAAACCAAACAAAACTAAATTTCCAGGGTTCTGATTGGCGTTTTGATTGCCGTGAGTCACATGGTGTGATTCAGCTCAGGCTGCAGGTTCGGTCCTGCTCTGGTCTCATTCTGGTTGTCAGAGGGTGGGAGACAGACATGCTAGCATGGAGACAAAACCTGCATCTGCTGACATGCTCGTGTCTCGCAGTGCTGCAAGTTAGGATTGGCTGGCACGATGTTGCTGTGCAGGCGCGTGCCACACCATCACCCCACAACAGAATTCTCTGGGGCGTCCAATGACGCACCGCAAATTAAGAATGCGAAGACATGCCACGTAAAATGTTCAAACATGTGACATGTGAGCCTGAAACCCACCTGCTCGGTCAACATAGTTTGATACACACAAATAAACGTCCTTGTCTAAGATTAACAGCGTCATCCAGCTAAATAGCTTCTGTTACCTCCATCCTTCAGAGGCCGCCCTCGTGGTTCAGGGTACCTGGTAGATCTGGACTACCGACCGGTGACCCACACGCTCGCTACCGTTGAACGGCGCTTCCAGATTGCCTCCGTTCATTAAATAGTTCAGGCAGAGAAGAGAAGCGAGGAGAGCAATTACATGGACCTTTGCCTCTGCCTGCCTGTCCACATGAAAGGCTTCCTCTGTCGGCCCGGTGAAGGACAGGAGGAGCACATCTGGAGGGTAAACCAGCTGTGGTCAGTCGAGGAGGACTCACATGTCTCCTCGCACTCTCCTCTCGTTCCAAACAGCTTAACTGGCTCCCAGTGGGAAAACCAGTCAGTCACATCAGGTTGGGACTTTAAATTGCTCACAATGAGGTCCCCCAATATTTGGCCGTGGCTTCAGAGGCGTTCATTACCATGCAGCGAGACGCCGCTCAGCAGATGATTAGATTCAGAAGTATGTTTTTATTCACAGCGGAACAAACTTCAGGGGTCTCTGAAACTTCTTCAAGCAGAGGGAACTTCTAAGCAGGCTCTGATAAGCAGTCTGACAAACACTTGGAGTCTTTTACTGCGTTTCATGTCTTCAGTTGTTTATTTATGCTATTTTTCCTTTATTTGCACCTGTCAGTCTTGCCAGACGAGTCATCTTACTTGATTGTCTTTTAATGCCGACACGTACGATGCCCGTCTCACATGACGCACTGTTGTTTCATGCATTTGTCAGATAAACCCAATAATCTCCTCATCGACACGTTCGGATCCGTCGGTACCTCTCTGACGTCCTTGGCTCTTCATCAGTCATTTGAAAACTTCCTAAAATAATTTGGCGGCCAAAGAGAATACAGGAAGTCGCCGCTGGCGATGTTCACAATGAATGCACGTGCATCCTCTGCTGTTTCTCTTAAATTATAGGGGGGAGCCCACATCAGGCTATCTCTGGTAACACGCATGACGGTAATTTCACCGCAAACACAAAAGAGCAACATCAACACACTCTGGAAACATGTATTTCCAAACAAAAAAAATACAGTAATCCACGTAAATATATACTGTGTGTGGGCAATTGCAAAGATAATTTTGGCTGTAGAGGCTCGAGGAGATTGATGGATCCAACAACTAATTGAAGTAAGAGGAGGCAGAGAGAGAGAGGCGAGTCTTAGATGTGTGATAATCCACTGTTGGGAGTCAGAGGCTTTTGGGACCAAGAGGGAGGGTGGCGGGGGGGGGGGGGGGGCAATAAAGAGAGATGTGGGATAAAGTGGGAGATGAGGAGATAAAAAGAGAATCGCAAGAGACCCAGAAACAAAGAGACAATGGAAAGACGAGAGAGCGGATAAGGAGGGTGGGGAAGATGCCGCTTAAGACAGAGTGGAGGATTCTGGGAAAGATAAAGGGAGAGGGGAAGAGACGGAGAGGGGAAGATGAAGGACAGCATTAGAAATGTAATAGCAGAGGGAGGTTGGAAGTGTGAAGGGTTTAATAGGGTGGTAATCGATTAAGCCGGGGGATTGAACAAGCCCTCTGGGCCTCAAACCTGTTCATCGATCCAAGCAGCTTACGGAGGACTAGACGTTGAGGTTCAAACACAGCTTAACCCAGCTACAAGTCATTAGCGCCGGTCATCAAGGGCAGAAGTGATGTTTGTGTCCACGACCTTAGCCAGACATGGACTGTCACACTCCCACGCAGGTCCGCCCATCCGGCCTTTACCGGCAGTGAGCTGGCCAGCTACACGTATGCTGCATGGGATGTGGTCCAAAATTAACGCGAGATGCAGCGTTCACATGAGCAGCAGGGGGCACCGTCTGGCCACTGAGTTCAGTAGAGTAATTCACACATTCCCAGTTCCACATCGATAACTGACCTGACGCTTCCAATCACGCCGACACCAGCCTGTAATTCTCATCAACACAAGAGGAGCTGGACATCCGCATGCAGTGAGTGTGCAGGGACCGTCAACAAAGACCAGCAGAGAGAAGTATTTAACGAGAGAACTATTTAATGCATGTAAAAACACATGAGCATGACAATGGACGATCAAGAAGGAAATAGATTCAAGTGGTTGACACTGTGAGACCAAGAAAACTGACATTTATTTTGTAGTAGCATCAAAATCTTCCATTCTTAAAGGCTCCATCCTCCAGAGAAACTCAAAAGTATTGTCATGTTTGAACAATAGCATCCCCAGGCGAATGGCTGGCATCCCTCAGCTAATCACTTGTGCCTCTCAGCTACCGTCGCTAATCATATCTCTAATATCACGGGCTAATGGCTAGCATCCCTCAGCTAATCACTTGTGTCTCTCAGCTACCGTCTCTAATCATATCTCTAATATCACGGGCTAATGGCTAGCATCCCTCAGCTAATCACTTGTGTCTCTCAGCTACCGTCGCTAATCATATCTCTAATATCACGGGCTAATGGCTAGCATCCCTCAGCTAATCACTTGTGTCTCTCAGCTACCGTCGCTAATCATATCTCTAATAACACGGGCTAATGGCTAGCATCCCTCAGCTAATCACTTGTGTCTCTCAGCTACCATCTCTAATCATATCTCTAATATCACAGGCTAATGGCTAGCATCCCTCAGCTAATCACTTGTGTCTCTCAGCTACCATCTCTAATCATATCTCTAATATCACGGGCTAATGGCTAGCATCCCTCAGCTAATCACTTGTGTCTCTCAGCTACCATCTCTCATCATATTTCTAATATCACGGGCTAATGGCTAGCATCCCTCAGCTAATCACTACTGTCTCCCTGCTAGCATCCCTAAGCAAATCATTAACATCCCCAAGCTCATGGCAAGCATCCTGATCGCTAACATCCTGTTGATAATGGCTAGCATCCCACAGCTTATCACTTGTGTCTCTGGGAAAGCATCCTCAGGCTAATAGCTAGCATTCCTCAGCTAATCACTAGCATCTCCGGGCAAGCATCCCTAGGCTGACCAATAGCATCCCCATTCTAATGGCTAACATTTTCCTTAATAATTGCTAGCGTTCCTCAGCTGATCACTTGCGTCTCCAGGCTAGCACCGCTGGGCTGATCACTAGCAACCCCATGATAATCGCTAGCATCGCCCAAGCTAATTCTACATCAGCCATGAGATCAGGGCAGTATTCAGGATTTATGCCTGATCCAGAGAAATTTTGATTGTACTGGTTAGCAAATGCTAACAAATTGGAACCTAGGAATGCTTCTGAGATAAAGATTACAGACCCTCCAGAGCCACGGAGAACATCGCAAAGCTGTTTTCACGTGCGGGCCAAGTAGTTAATGAAAATGGAAATGCAATTATTATTAGGTTATTCCACGTTTACTATTAATACGGTCTGACATGCAGCTCTGTTTCCTTCCTTTCTCTGTCCTGATCATGTACCTTCATGGCCACCTGAGGGTCTTTTTGCTGGCTCAGGCTTCATTCCCCTCACCGAATACAGCTGGTCAACACTGCTGAACAGCTGTTGCAGCATTATAATAATACCGGGCCCTTTCCTCCTCCTATTCCCATCGTTCCAGTTTCTGCTTTGCATCTAATTTTTTATTTATTTGCTTTGTCATAAACGTCCAGCTGTTGGGTTCCTCCAACGTTGCTCTTAAAACACACTGTATTCAAGCGGAAAGAATAAAACCACTAGGCGTCGATCGATGCTGATGTTGCTGTTCATGGGAGTTGAAGATGACTTGAGCAAATGGAACAGAGTAAATGCAACATTTAACAGTAGAAATACTCCCAGGGTCTAATTTGGGTGAATGTATTCATCGAGCTGCTCTAATTACATGAAGGAGATACATTATTTATCCATGTACATCGAGTTTTTCTTCTTCCAAAACAACTTGGGTTCAAGTACAGTTTATCTCATGTGCGTTGCCTAAATTCTTATGAGTATTTGAGCCAAAAAAGTGGTTATTATGTTGTTGTTTGTTTGGTTTTTTTTGCGCGATTCTACTCACTGTGTTTTAAGAAGTTGGCGAGCCTCGGCTGTTTAAAAAAAAAAAAGTGGCCATTAGTATCATGAATGTGAATATTAGAACAGCACACCACCACTCCAAACCATGTGGGGAAATATTATGGAAATTACTAAACTGAACAGAAAGGAAAAATATTATTTCAATAACGACGAGTTGCCGTCTTTTACCATTCATTCGTTCAGTTACCGGTGCTTCTCTTCCCCAAAAGCCACCTCTCCTGATTGTGCCTGTCATCGTTTCCTCTCACCAGAAACACAAACGTCTCCCACGTTTCTGTTTTTAAAGATGGGGAAAACTTTTGCCGGTGCAAATCGCTGGTGGAGCCTTTTTATTTTTATTTTTATTTTTTTAATTGTGTGCTAACCAATTACATGGAAGAGCAGGATTGGGTTTATATTTTAAGACAAAATGAAAATAGGAAGTGCGCTGTTGGGAATTTTTTATCGGGGCTGTTTCTGTCAGTGGCAGCTACATCATTAGTCATTGCAGAAACAATCCATATTTCATTATCTGCACAACATGCAGTGGAGGCGATGTTTCCTGAACCAACAGAAGAGGGGGAAAATGAAGTGGAGTGCTAACTTGTGCAGTTTTGTTCTCCGCACACAACCCTGAGCTCATGTTCCTATTTATTTCAGTGTGTTCTTTACCCAGAATCACACATTTGCTTCAGAGAGTTCCAGCGCAGCTCGGGACTCCTTCCTTCTCCGACTGCGTGTTTGAGTGTGTGAGGGCCGTCTGGGATGCTTGTCAGATTCCCTCGTCTCCAGCCAGGTCTTCAACCAGGCCAAACTCAGCCACAGCCCCACACCCTGGCCACTGTCACCAAGCATCAGCACATTCCTGCTATTCATCTAAAACCTCCACAGACACAAACACACACTTTCCATCCACCCCCACTGAAAGACCAAGGCCCCTGGTCCTACTTTAATGTCCTGTCACACTTCATTTAGCCTCTGGAGAATGAGGAATGGAGTGTGATGCAGGCTTTAACACATACATTATACAAGTACACCAGCACACCTGCACCAAAATGAAGCCAGGAGTTCTTTCTGCTACTGTTGGCACTCTGCTGATTGGAATGCATTCACACTTTTCAAGTTGCTCTTCCCTCCTCTTACTGCTCTTAGTTTCCATTTCTTTATGTCACACTATTCAGGCCAAGGCCACCCAGCTTTTGAATGCGGTCGGAGCAAGTGTTAAAGACTAAACACACGGGGTGATTCAGCCATTAAGGAATGCAAATGTACTCTGACACGTGACCGAGAAGCGTTGTCCATCAACCCAGAGTGAAAACAAGAGCCCTCAGGAGTGACGAAGGGGGCTTTCAAACCTCCAAACCTTTATTCATGGGTCTGGTGTGTGAAGTAAATAAGGTGCTGCATCATTAACCGGACCATATGTTGTAAACCCAACCTGAGCCAGAACTGGTGTAAAAGCTCCCACGAGAGAAGCCAGGTTCGTGTTAGCAGGGACAAAGTGCCATTGTTGTGCGCTAAAACGTGGACAACAGTGATACTCAGAGAGCAGCAGCACACGGAGCTGTTCCTGCACTGCCGCAGGGAAAATGAGACGCCGCTATTTGTTTCTGTACCTGTTAGTAGAAAGTAAGTGGGTGTGGCTTGGACAGGAAGGTTCTTTTGATTAGACAGTTTTAATGAACCGTCTCGACCCCGTCAGCCTAAAACTGGGGAACGCCGAGCACTCAGCAACTTCAGTGTCTACGTGCGCGGCTTTACTTTATTCCATTGCTCTTTTTCGATGTGTTTTTCTACTCTTATTTGTAATTGAGACGAAGCTTTGAACCAGTTAAGTAACGTCAACACTTTGAGCAGCTTTTACAAATCAAATCATTGCTAAATAAAAGCTCGTTACGCCGGATTGATGTGATATTGTTTTTGCAGTTTTGAGACTTTCTATGTTCAAGTTGTTTTTTCTTTTCCACAACAGAGTTTATGCTGTACATCTCCATGGCAACCTTGCACACACGCACGCACCACGGCCAGTAGGTAGCAGGAGCAGCTCAAGCACCAACAGGGTGAGTCTTGGCTGTACAGCTGAGCTAGAGTGGTGGTAATGAGAAGCTGTAATTCAACACATACAAAAACAAGAAGTAAGTCGTGTATTCTACATATCATGTACTGGTGTGTGTGTGTGTGTGTGTGTGTGTGTGAGAGAGAGAGAGAGAGAGAGAGAGAGAGATAAAGAGAGAGAGAGAGAGAGAGAGAAGGGTGAACAGCAGATGCTAATGCTCTCTCGCTGGTGTTTGGAAATGTCAGAGCTGCAGATGGCAGTTGCTTTAGATTTCGTGGTACACGGTTGCGACCTGTCTCTGTGGTATGACACGGAACATCTCATCCATAAACATGCTACGGTGTGGCTGTGGGTGTCATGGTCAACCTGGCAGACAGCAGAAGCTACTGGAAAAGGCCTTTCATTATTCATCGCAGGCTCACTTTTTGTTTTGAAGCAACGCAAATGAAAATAAATCACTCAGACACAAAGAAAGCCTTTAATTCAGCTGCGGCGCTAGTAAATATATTCTCTTTGGTGTGAAATGACCCTCCTTCCTATTCTGATTAGTGTCGGCTCTTTCATTCGTGCATGTTCTTGGAAACCTGGAGTACAAATACTCAAGGTGAACACACAGACATTTAATTTCTTATTTCTTTTCTTCCCTTTCTCTGTTCTTTGTTCTCACACTGTCTAGACAAGGCAGACATCCCTGCACACATGGATGCTCAAGAACATTCATATGCAGTGATGCAGTGCAGCCTCCTCGGACAACCAGCAAACCCAGTGTCACAGACGCTGATCTCCTGCATGAATACAAGAGGGTTTAAAAGGGTTTTAACTGGGTTATTTGACTACCACTGGAGGCGGAGTACTGGGACCACATTATTGAACGGGCCGGCTCTTCATGCAACATTTGATATAATAACAATTGTGCATTTTGTGATTAAAGTGGCAACATTTGCAGACATATATTAGGAGATCTGTTAGGAACAAAATTTGACATTGCTCTTCCTACAGGTTCATGGACAATCACATGGGATGTGAATGCAAGTTGCAGAAAAATATTTGATTCTGAAACTTGCTGGAGGCACCGTCCACATACAAATGTGCCGAGGCGGGAATGGGAGATGTTCGAAACAAGCCTAACTACAGTGAGTCGCATCAATAAGAGTATAGGTAAGTATGGGCTATTGAGTAGGGCTGTAGTGATACACTCATCTTGCGATACAATATGATCCATGATATTCGGCTCACGATACAATTCGATACACTGACATCATTTTCTGAAAGATTTTAAAGGGACAAAGTGATTTTGGTGACATCTTGTGAGTTTCATTGACTTGGATTGAATGAACTGAACTGAAAGCATCAATTACACAACATGAGGCTCCGACTGGCAGCTTGCAAATGCTGGACGAATCAATCAAAGACGAGGTGAGGAAATTAGTTTCATTTTTTTGAAACTGAGTGCAAATTGTAGCTTGCAAGCTTTTGAAAAGTAAAGTGAACAATGGCGCGTTAAAGTGCTGCCAGTGGCCTTCTTTGGCAGCTTTAACTTGATACTGAACATAGGAGGTAGCTACTAGCCAGTCTAGCCACCAGGTTAACAAAAAATAAACCATGGCAGCCAATAATTCAATTCGCGGGTGACTACAGCTTAGCGGGGCTCCATCACGTTCACCATGCGCCTAAAGCCGGTGTTTTCCACCACCGAATGAGGTGTCAAATCCTGACAAATTAAGTAGGCAATGGACTCCGTAATTTTCGGCGACCTTGGTGAAGGAGATGGGAACTTGAGGCAACAACCGTCACTGTCCAGCGTGGTTTGTTTCGGGTCGCACCGCAGCTCCTTGGGCTCGGTCTCAGTTAGCATTTCCTTGCCCAGGTGGTGACATTTTAGGAGGGCTCGCAGGTTGGTGCTATTTCCAGAGTACTTAACGTTTGTGTGACACAGTTAGCAAACTGCCGTACTTTTGTCTAAATTTTCGCTTTCCTTTTTTGTTTTTGAACCCAAAATGCTCCCACACACCTGCTTTTAAGCATGCAGGCGATGGATTTATACCCGCCGCCATTCTCCTGAATCTCTCAGCTCTCATCGGATGAGAAAGGCATCGGCGTCTGGGTAACTAGAAATGCTCTACAGCGACAGCAGTGGCTGGCAGTCCTAATTGCTCTTCCTGCAAAGTGCGGGACACAGGGGATTTGAATGGGGCTCAATGTATCCATACTCATGGCTGTAAAATCCATACTCTATGGGGAAAGAAAATATCGATATATCTCGCGGAATCCGTAAAATTGCTCAGCCCTCGCATTGATAAGCAGTATCAGTGTCCCAACATGCTAATGTGCCATCCCTCGTTGTGCCTTGCAAATATTCAGCGTTTAACTTATTCAACTAGAGCGCACATGTCCCAGAGGCACATGTGTCATGCACCTTGCGCCTGTAACACTCTGGATCCATCAAAAACATCAGCAGGGCAGAGTTGGGTTTTTAAGCTGTGACACAAACGGGGAGAGAGTGGGAACTGTGCAGGAATGTAAATATCTGGTGTTGCGATTGATTCGAATCTCATATTTCAAGGATATGTTGGGAAGAAAAAAAAACCCTCTCGAAAAGTTCAAATTCACTCTGGACAACTGCTGGCAACCATACGGCTACAGAAGCTGCACGGACGAATCAGTTCCCTTTGATCTCTTTAACCTTGTGTCCGTTCATCAACGACACAAATAACCAGAGGGGGCATCGAGATGCGAGCACAAAATCCCGTCGAGGAAAAGTACCTTTAGTCAATGGTTTATTTTTCCTACGAAACTGCCCGCGACTGGAATTCATCCCCACAAAACATAAGGAACTCCAACTCATTCTACTCCTTCAAGAAACCACAAAGAAACGTGTGCATCTGTTGTGACATCCCTGGTCAGTGTTGCTTCTCCTACAACGGTCTCGAAGTGTTGTTGTTTGTTGCAGAATCTTAAGTTGTGTTGCCGTAGTATGTTCAGTTTTATACTGCCTACACTCAACTTGCAAACTAACACCCGTCCAACCTGGTTGGGCTTTAAACAGGACCACAACTCTCATAATTAACACATTTCAAAGCAAACAAAGCAAAGCCGGCAGAAGTGAAATAGAATTGACAGAAGCCGAATCTGTGGTGCCTGAAGAAAGTCAAACAGCAGGGCAGCAAAAGGCACAAATGAAAAGTGACAGAGAGACGCAGACAGGCTCTAACGAGACATGAGTGACGGCGGCCAAATGCACAAACACCCAGTCTGATATCAGCACGTGTTCAACAGGGCTCGTAAAATTCACCACTTTGCTTCAAATTCAACAAAAGATGGAGAAAAAAGTCATAAAGATGTGCCTGACTCCAGCCTGCCGACACCAACCTCCGACAACACGGCCTGGTCCTGCTGCAAGACCAGATCCTGCTGATGCACACCACTCCGTCCACGCCACTGGACATCAACCCTTGTCGGGTCGGACACACAGGAGGAAGTTTGGGGTGGTGGATTTTGTGGCGGGAGACGGGAGTTAAAGTCTCAGTTAGAGTCCAAAGTCTCACATCTTCCCCTAAAGACGCTGTGTTGTACTGCGTTAAAGGGTCGTGGTCATTTCGCAAGAGTTTTTACTGAGAGCTGATGAACAGAGCATGTTTGAAATATCAAACTTCCATACGAGACACACAAACACACACACACATACATGAATCAGTCACATGATCTCGCCATGTTTTTCCTCTGTTACAGCATCTGCCATGTTGGCAGTACCATCATTTCTCACACGTTCTTGTAAAATCGCACACACACACACACACACTGATATCATCACGTTACCATTTAGCTAAAGGTGCTTTTCCTTGTTTTTGATTTCTACGTGATGTTAGGATGTTGAACGCTGGTGTTTATCCAGGACAAAGGTGAAGATGTGTCGCTGCAACATTTAGTGTCAGCGAGAAACGACATTTCTGGAAATAAACACACATCACCACTCACACACTGACCCTCAGTCAGTCTGGGAACCAATACAAGTCGATATTTGTCCTCTGATTCATCCAAATTAATGTTTCTTCCACTGATAATTGGTAAAATCCTGAAAGACGATGTGGAAAAGACTCAAACTAAATTATCAGCCCCATTCTGACATGCTAGAAGAGAACAAACAGAAGAAATTAAGAGTCTGTTTAACATTAAGACTACCTAGAATGCAAATTACCTTCTTACTTTTCCAAAAAGTTTAATATATCTAGCACTTGCAGAAGTTCTTAAGTTTGTATTAACAAATGTAAAAATGATCAAAATGGTTTTCCTTTTATCATCCGGTAGGAAATAGAGTCTGGGCAGGTTATCGCGTGAGTGACTCAAAATATAACGGTAACAACTCAAAGCTGAGCAGATTCAGCAGAGTCACTGCACAGCATTTATCGCCACGGTAACTACGGTACATTTTCTGCCACTGGCTAAATTCAGCCTGGATAACTGGAGAACATGAGATTTGTGTGTTATCCAGGAATTTGTGCAATGCTGAATGATGCCTTCCTGCAGGCGGCCAATCACAGCAAGGAGGGCTTTTACGGAGAGACGGACTTCCACTGTTTGCACAACTGTCAGCTGCAAAGGAGCACATCGGTCCCCCGGAGGAAGAGACGGACCGAAACTCCAACTGCAGTGTTGGTGAACCCTTCGTGATCCAACATACAAACCCTGCTAAAACAGACATAAGCCTCTATCATGTCAATCTACTAAGAGAAGGAACAAATTTCTGAGATTTTCAAATTTGTTGTGGTTCTGTCGTTGTGATCGCAGCTTTCCTGTGTTGACCGAAGAGCTTCAGCATCGGTGGGGTGTTGCTATCGTCTCGCTGTTTCCTCTCTGTATGTGGGAGAATGACAAATGTATCCAGGGCTCCTGCATCTGAGACTGAGTTTCTGGCTCAAGAAGGGCTGCTTGCAGTTACTAGTCATCGGTCAGTGGTGAGAGACGGCTGCACCGGCTTATGATGGGGTGTCCAACGACAGCGATCGGGTTCTGGCGTCACCACGGCGGCAGCTAATCCAAACCTCAGACAATTATTCTTTTTCTGCTTGTGAGGACAAGTGTGTGGGTGGGTTAGAGAGAAAAGAATAGCAAGAAATGAGGAGGAGACGGAGAGCAAATGTTGATGGAATAGAAGACGAGAGGGCGGGGAGTTGATGAGGGGAGGCTTAAACCCCGTATAGTCACAGTGGCCCGGATCAGAGCCCTCCAGACTGTCCAAGAACCACACACACTTCCACCAGCCTTCTTCTTCCATGTCGCTACTCACGCTGTGTGACACGTATGTGAACAAATCCATGTAAACCACTGAACCAGCATCTTCAACAGACGCTGCCGTTCACACTAGAGGCTGAAGAGTCCAAGCGGTTATCGTCAAGCTAAAACGGTCCCAAAGCTCAAGAAAGTCCATATTCAGGCAAGAATTTAGTCCAAAACATGTCATCATATTCATGAATGTCCAGAAACTGCTGCAGCCTCATTCATTCTAGCCTCAACTGTCACCATTTTCCATCAATATATGTCCATCAGCTTTACCAATACAAACAAATGATGCCCCAAGTTGGTCAACGAACTCTGACCTTTTGATTGACACCTCATTCACCCAGTCTGAGCCTCCAGATTGCTTCAGGAAGCCAGCGATGCGAGCCGAGAGCCTGCTGCCTTCCCTCGGTCCCACAGACAGAGACTGAGCCAATTGCCTTTTCTTTTCATCCTTGAGGTAATAGAACATTTGGCACTAGCCTGGACATTGAAAAACATGAGTGAAATACTTGTTTTCTGACGTATGGGTTCCTTTTTGTGTTCCATCTAACACGTCCTTGCTTCTGTTCATCTCCGGGCTCCTGTTTTCAAGAACAAATTCCAGCGAGAACACCAACCTTCTATTTTTCGGTGTTAAAGCTTCTACTACACAATGCCAGGAGCACTTAACACTGATTCTAACTGTTCAGCAGAAAACTTCCTCGTGTTATCTTTCAAATGAGGCCAACTCGTGCATTTTCTCCAAACTGTTCAAGAACAGCTTTCATTTTACGCCTTTTTAGGTGTTTTCAGCAAAATCTGACCTGATTGTGAAGGGATTTCTACGTGGAAAAGAAAGAGACAAAGGGAGGTATTTTATCCAGCCCGCCCTGCCTCTGCGTTTCCCTCGGAGGAGGCCCTCTCTCCTCTAATCCACTAATCTGACACTTCCAGAGGCCAAGGATGCATGCATTAGATACACAAACACACACACACACACACACGCTCAACACAAGCACACATAATTAAACACATGACCAAACACTCAGGGAAACACCAAATTAACATCTTTAGCCACACAGCCATGAGATGAGCATGCAGGTTGAGCTGTACCTGCTCAATGCGGGTTGAATAAGACAAGCCAGTCTGGAGTGTGTAATTTACAACAAATGCCTCACTCTCAAATTACAGGTGCCTCTGGTATTGGATCGGAGTCTAAGTGGGCCCATTAAGGCCAAATTGGTCTAATTTAATCTGCAGATTTAATTCAGTAATGCAACTGCGGGGTTTGTTGGAATTCAGCGGGGTTCCTGATTGTTACCCAGGACCTCAAACAGCATTAGTGAAGTGTGAATGTTGATGGGAAGGTTAATTTGTTGCACTCCGGGGCTTCACTGTGACGGGAGGAGAGTGACTCCCGAGATGTGAAGAAGGTTTTAGTGCAGGATCTGGTTTTCATTCCCGCTTTCCTGCAGCCGGGATTACTTCTAGCACTCTGATGCTTGTTAATCACAGAACTGCGGATCTGATGAGGGTTGAACACGATTGGCGTGGAGGACTATTTCATCAGAGGTCCGTCAAGAGAATACACTTTTCAGCCAATCGGGACGAATTATTGTATATTTTCTTAACAAAGATTGTAGCTGGTCACTAACCAGGAGTAGAAGCTTCTCTGTTCCGGTCGTCACTTTTTATTCCAAGCTGGAATCTCCACTGAAAAGTTTGTCTTGCAACTGTAATAAGCTTTCCTGAGCTCATCCCGTCTGCCGCGCTAATATCTGAGTTGCGTGCCGTGCCTGCAGCGTGCGCGCCTCACCGACCTCACTGACTTGTTTTTACTAGGGCTGCATGTGTTTATGTTTGGATGAATGTCTCATATGCATCCTTGCATGTCTAAAAAGGTCGTCTGCGGTTGCAACAGTCAAACCGAGCCGGAGAATCGCTCACTACACTTCCTCTCTGCATTAGCATAACAATAAAGAAACCCACACACTCATCTCTTGCAACCGCTACATTAATCACTTATTTACTTCCCTCTGCAGAGCTCTTTCATGACCTTGAGCGCAGCCATATGCAAGTGGAAGTGTTCGTGATTAAAAAGGCAAAGTGAGTGTGTTGCTGCTCTTGTCTACGTGTGTGTGTCTGCACAAAAGGCGCATTAATAACCAAACCTGCTTGACAAAAACAGAAAAAAAAGGTTCTGCCACCCTAACACCCCACCCCCAGTCCTCTCTCTCTCTCTCTCTCACACACACACACACACACACACACACACACACATACACACACACCACAAAGACTTGAGTAACAAAAATAAGTGAAGGCAGAAAAAAAATCATGCCATAAATGAGGCAGCTGGCACGTCTGGCCGTTCCGACTGGCTGGGCAGTGGTTGAAGGTTATCCCAGCTAACAAACATATCACGCCAACCGTGGAAGCATCCACACACATGATGCAAAGATAATACACACACCCATGTAGGCTTTTGTGACAAGACAATAGTCCATAACCTTCAATTATATGATGCTAAAACACGACACAAACTGAACTCCTTATATCAGTGGCGTTGCCAAGGCAGCAAGGTGTCTTCAGACTGCATCTAGCATCCATGTGTCATCCAACAACCCCTGTTTGATGCATTGTTTGAAACATAACCAGACCCCTTTGTCTGCCGCAACATGGAGACACCAGAAAAGATTAAAGAATGAAACTCCTCTCTCTCTCTTTCTTATCACTAATTTCATCTCATACGTGACAGAATCTCAATGAATTAGCGAGCGACGGGCAGGTTTTCGTGTTAACTGAAGCCTCGTCTAGCATCCTGTAACAATGCTGCCATGAATTATTTAAACCGGGGGACTACAAAGCTTTTGTGTGTCTCTCCCGCAGGACTCTTCCTCCGTCCTCCTCACACTCCCAAAACACAGAGTTACTGTAAAAAGGGTGTGGCTCAATAGACGCGTCAGTCTTTCACCACACATTTGTCATGCTTCTCCAGGAATAATATTATAAATATCAGCACTGCTACAAAAGGCACAGTGTGCACAAATGAGCAAAGCCAAAGGATGATGAATTGAGATGACTACTGCCATGATTTCTGATCAATAGAAGCTCCCCCCCCCCAGTGCCGCACAACTCAAGGAAGGCTGTCGATGCTGGAGGGGGGAAATGGATTGCACACAAAGACAATTCACCGCAGTGTGCAAGGTGAGGCATGAAATATCCAAGCAATTAGTCAATTAAGTCGCAAACAAACAAGGTGGTTTCACGCCAGCCTGCAGCCAAGTATTGGATTTTAATCATTAGGGGCCATTCAGGGCCAGATTATGTGTTTTAGGCAGGCGTGCACCATTCGCTCCTTTTCACATTTTTCTCTTTTGTTTAAGAGGCTCTTTCGCCTTCAAGCATGAGTGCAGTATGTCAAAGAGAAGCTTATTTGAAGCCTACAGGTCCGATTTCGTCTCAAGTGGGGCGCATGGCACTCGTATGGCTTCTGTAGCTTGAAGGAAACTTTCTAAACCTAGAGACGATTCCATCCAATCAATGTTGTCCAAATTACGGTTGAATTTTAAGTCTTGGCCAGCAGTTCAGAGAGATGTCCCACAATAAGAGAGGTTTCCCCGTGTCGGCCTCCTGAGGTGCAGCTGCGTTCATTTAGCTTACAGAGGTTTTATTGGTTGGGACAGTGTTGCAGTTAATTATAGTGGCAAAGATAAAAGCAATATCAAGTCTGCTAAGATACTGAAGGTGAATCTTAAAAAATAGAGAATGCCGAGCCTGAAAGGACGCTGCGGGCCTCCGATTCATAGAGCAACAGAAGCCACTTGTTGTAACCCTCTGACACAGTGTGGTTTGGTTTAAGGCTCCGAAACAGTCGGCCGAGGGGTTTGAAATTCACCGGTGCCACATCACTCAACGTCTAACGCTCGCAAACCAGACAACAAAAACAAAGACAAAAAGAACGGCTCGCTCGCTCTGTCAGAAGATGGCGGTTTACGCAGCATACCCTGAAACGGCTGAAATGAAATGTAGAGAGGTGAAATTGTCAAGTTTTTTCAATCCTCCTGTTCAAACAAGATACTTCAAAATGTGTGTAAAAACTGATGGCTCGTGAGGCCACAGCTTCTGAATATTCCTTCAAAACCGATTTTTCACCTATTAGTATCCAACACGGCCCTCCACTGGGCAGCCCTGCACACGAGTCCCCGCCGTCGGCATCTGTCACCCGAGTTTCTACCGCCGTCAGGTCAAAAATGATGAAGGCAGCTGGGCGCCTGAGCCACTTCCAGCTTGTTGTCACTGCTTGTGTTCAGAAATCATCTGCTCCTTCTGCAGGCTGGGATGGTTGCGACAGAGGAAGTGTAGGATCTGGTGCTTTTGGAGGTTGGCCTGTGAGAAGTGGGAAGGTCAGGCTCAGCCAGACTTTGAGGCGTCTAGTTTTAATCCTGTGCTGTAATGCTGTCTCATTCCCATCAGAGGCCTCAGCCTGTATCTGAGCAGTTTCTTCCTTTGGAGTGTTGTTGTTTTTTTGTTTTTAATTATTTTTTGTAGGCAACTGTTGCTGTGTGCTTCCTCCCCACAAAAAGGCTTGTCAAGACCTGTTTCAAATTAAAAGATCAATGAGGCAACTCCTGTTCTGAACCACAGCAAGACTACACCAAGAAAACTGAACTGAATAAATTGTATATTTCAAACGCTGATGGGGAACAACAGTCTGAACATCTGTCCTGCAGTCGCGCTTATTTCTTTCTGCAGACAAGATGTGATGTAAAAATCACAAAATAGCTGTTTTCATAAACTAATATTCCCTTGCGGCCACGGTGCCCATTCATCCTGCTCCTCCTCTCCACCTCTCTCTTCCTTCACAGTGCCTGTCTTTTCATTTTTCTATCATTTATCTGCCTCTCTCAGCTTGTCTCTCCCTAAATAGGTGAGGAAATCTGTCCTTGATCACGATTCTCTCCGCTGCAGTTCACACCCAGACAAAAGCTTTGTTTGTACATCGACCGCTCGGTCTACCTCCCTGACAAGACTGTGCAATTTCATATCAGCGTTCAAACAAAGGGGAAAGACAGACATTAGACTCATGAGCCATGTGTCCATTAAATGTCAAGCATATTTTAGAGATGCAGCGAAAGAGGAAACGCATTTACAGTCTTTCCTGTTGGAAAAACCAGGTGACGTAGGGCGTACTTTCACCAGAAGATGGCAGTAAAGGGGAGGAGCAACGGCTGTAACAGGAAGGTAGAAGAAGTAGGGTCTTTTTTGTTGTTGTTGGTCTACAGAAGTTTACCAGGTAAACCGGAGTGACCTGGAGGAATGACTGACAGCTGGTCTAGTTGTAATAGTTCCTTGGTGTCAGCTGGTGTTGGACATGTTGCTGCTTCTATGGAGACGAAGGCAAAGATTGAGAACAACCAGGAAGACGAGGATGGAAACAGCTGGTGAATTTGAGGTAGTTTTTTTTGGGGGGGGGGGTGGGCGGGGCTTGGGTGTAGGTGACACCACCCACAGGAAGCTGCTGAGTTTACGTTCTAACGTAACGACCTTATGGAGACACGTAGCAAACACAAGAACATCTAAAATGGCACCAATTGGTCTTGCAAAAGCCCAAATTAGAACTTGGTAAAAAAAACAAACAAACACGTTCTGCAGTCACGCTCCTCAAAGCATCTCATCAATGGCCATGAGGTCATAGGAGGATGTACAGTAACTGAAGACACATTATAGATCGTTTCAGAATTTTAGGTTATTTCATGTGTTCTAAGTGTAGTTCTTGTGTGTTTTACCATGTTTGTTTGTTGTTTTTCCACTCCTGACTCCTGGAAGATTAGTTCGCCAAAAAGTAATCAAACATATAATTAAGGAAAAAAAAATGCACAGTAGCAAAACGCACAATAAAATCCTTTAATGGAAGCACAGCCAGAGTTTGTCTCTTCCTTTCACTCACACACAAACGCTGGTGACTGTAGATTTCTAATGATAGAGCAGCGTTAGTTGTGCTGCTGTTATTAAGATTTCACAGGAGGGGAACACACACACACACACACACACACACACACACACACGCACGCACAACCCCGTCATTGCCCTGGCACAGGCACAAGCTATTTTTGGAAACCTTGCCCTCAGCTTCAGTGTAAATGCCTTCCCTTCCACAGCACCCATCAACCCGCTGTCACCCTCTGTCACCATGCCAGCCAATCAGAAGCCTTGCTGAGCGCTTCCAAGAGAAAGTAAAGCTGACAGCCCACGAATCAACTAATAACTATTGTCTGCAGTGTGACGTTGATGAGGCTCACCATGGATATGGGGACAGTATTTGTGGTTATTTATAGTGTAATTACTGCTTGATCACATGAAAACACTCGGCAGGGATGTGAGAGAGGCGACGCATCCATTCAGCAGCGGCAAACGGACGGGGGAGACACCGCGTTCGAGCACATGGCTACTGACTCCCACTTTTGAGGGCACTGTATGGTTAATGGTCGTTTAACTACATCTGGCTGGTACTGAAGAATGAGTTGGACTTCATGAGGGAAATACTGCGTAATACCTGAGTCATGCAGAAGACTCCAGCAGAAGACGCGCTGACAGAAAACCGATTGTTTTGTCTTTCATACTAGACAGAAAAGCCTGGAGCTGTTGCCAAACCTTCCAAATGTTTCAGAAAAAGCCAAATGAATCACCGCTGCAACGGCTACAGCTGCATGCAGTCACTGGGAGCACTCGACAGAGCTCTGTCTTTCGTCTCCTACTGAAATCTGTGTGTGCTTTTCATTTCTGCAAGGTAGGAAGATGAAGCTAATTAAAATCATTCTCTCACACTGGTGTGTGGTTTCGTCTATAGTTCTTACTCATATACGTTCTAACACAGAACATCAGAAATAACCCCTCTGCCACCTTGAGATTGCACAAGAATCTATTGTGAACACAAAAGTCCCAGTTTTCTGCCAGTACTTGAACGCTACATGTATTTACTGGAAACCATAAAAACGGTTTAACTCCTCACAGGCAAACGTAACCTGATCTGTGTCTGTCAGGTGAGCTGTGAATAAACACCTGTAAACAATACAAATGAATGGCTCAAATATTTGTATGTACAGGAGGTAAAACTGATCTTTGGTCTCATTAACAGCGGTACAAAATGTTGCGTAACACTGGTGTACGCACTTTCCAAGCTACAGTTCTGATTTATATTTTTTACACAATTCGCTACGTAAACTCCAAACCAGGATGAGGGGAAGAATCGATTCCAGATTCTTTAACATCATCACAAACTTCCCCAACAACAGCAGTGATTTTAATGCGGACTATAAGTTCCATAAACACGTTTGAATTTCAAATTATATCAAGACAAAATCAAAGTATAACCCCTGAAAAGTATCTCCAGTATTTCATCAGCGCTCATCAGACTGTATATTTACTGTGTCGTTGTGCCACAAGCCAACTATAAAATACTTTGAATATTATTTAACAGAAAAATGCGACTCATGTATTCGTAGTTGCTGTCACGATCATATTAAATCAGAATGAAATATGACTGATTGGAGGATGTCGGAACTTGATCGATATTTGGGTTCAGCCACTACGGATGTCCTGGTCTGGACCCTACAGTCCCAGGACACTGAGCCGATCGACCCAATTCTCTGAATAATTTGGTTGAATTATTCCTTGCAAATCAAGAATCTTCAAATCCAAACTGAATGCTGAAAGACAATTATATTTCATTCTTCATATTCATGGGCGAACATGCGGCTTCCTTTGCTCCTGTAATTGCCTGAGCCCCGGCCAACCTGCTATCAATACGGAGGCTCATTGTTACAACCACAACAAATACTATTCATCATCAGAATAACTGACAGGGGAGATTGCAGGGAGGGACGGAATGAAAGCGAGGCCCCGGCGAGGAGAGCATCAGCGGGAGGGAACTGCTAACAAATGGATGAGGAGGGTGACGCAATCCTGGAGGAAATGTTGAGGACTGAGCCGAGAGACCCGGTCCTCCACCAGCCCTCCTACTCTGAGCTCTCAACACAAACAGCATCCGTCCTCCTTCCTCTGCTGTATCCACAACAAACCGCAGACGAAGCCGTCTGGAAGATCTGTTTGCTGTCCAAGTTGTTTATTTGTGTGTAAATCATTAAAATGCTCTCGAGTCAAAGAGGCTCGCGGGCATGAGTGTCGAGGCAGCGAGGCTGTCAGGAAAACTGCAGCACGGCGCTACCGCCGGCTTCGGCATACTGCTGAGGAAGGAACCAGACCTGACAAGATCGCAGCTGAGGATCAGCCGAGCTCTCTGACGGTTTAACCTTTTATGACCCACCCGTGGTTCCAGGAAGATGGGAGAAAATTGAAAGACCCAAACATTTTGTGTCTGCCGGCTCCTCTCCTCGTGACACAAGCTTCCTACAATCTATGTTCTTTGTGGTACCAAATGCGGTCCAGTTCTAGTCCAGGAGGGTTCTGGCGAGACGATCATTGCTGTCACGCTGTTATCCACTGACTCAGACCTGCTGACAGTGATGCTGGGAGAATTTTCTCAGAGACTCTGGATTTATTTTGGGTACGAAGCTGACCTCGCGTCAGGGCTCAGAAGGTTGAAGAAATGTTTTTGTTTTCTTTTTAGACTCTGAATTGAAGATTGTAACATTGTCACATCTGCATGCACGTCAACAGACGAACATTCACTAGACTGGGTCCAGTAGATGATCGGCTGCTTGTTCAAACAGACCAAACGCGGTGCGGTTTGTCCCAGTTGAGGTCAGAGCGTCTAGTATGTGATTTCCTCCAGAGGCTGCAATCCCAGCATGCAACAGTTCAAATAAACACACCACCAATGCGCCTGCTAGCTGCTAACTTAATCTCTTTGTTCCAGATTTGTTCTGCATCTAGTGGGTATCCCAAGATGGCGGCATCTGTCTTCATGGTCACACAGTCGGCTGAGTGAGTGGGCGTCGACGGCGACACCAGCCAGCTGCGAGGCTCAGGTGGGTCATGGGACATGTCAGAATGCTTTTTTTTTTTTTTTTTTTTAACTACAAACCTTGAAAAAGGGACACAAGTCTATGTTGAAGCAACTTCCTCATCAGCTGATGGTTTACATGACATCCAATCGGCATCTTTTGACCAGCGACACCTCAAACATCGTTTCAGCTGCTTCAGCTTTCATGCTCATCGGACGAAAATAACAATCTTCATTTTCTTCCATTTTTTTTTTCTCACCAACTCCGTTTTCCAAACTGCAAGCCAAGCGCCAGTAGACTTCTCCATTCATTTGCACAACAAAAGTCCACCTGGGTTCTCCTCCAAGATGGCGTCACCCACAGTTTGCCTGACAAAAGCTGATGCTGATGAGACGTGATTAAACCTACAGAAGAAGACAGGAGAGGAAGAAGGACGGAGCAACATGGAGGCAGAGAAAGAGGGAGTATCTGTGACGACCACCATGTAATTACAGCGCTCTTCCATTATTAATCCTTCCCAGTCTAGAGAGGACTTGCATGAGACTTGTATACATAATTGATAATGGAGACTGGAGCATCTTTTACTCTCTATTTGATCGTGGATGGCTGACGACAGAGGCCAGGTGGCAGATGAAGACGAGGCCCGACCAGCCACTGAAGGTGCCATTTCTTTAACCTTCCTCTCTTGCGGCTGAATGCTTAATGACTTCAGCTTTTAAAAATCACACGTTACATAGAAAAATACACCGCTGAACACAATCTCATGCAATATTGCTGCTTGAGGATCTTCCCGTTGGCCCATGAATAAAGCAATGGCAACTTGGGATGAATTGAACCCAATAAACCTTTACATTCTGTTAAAAGGGTTAATAATTCATAGGGGTTGTTGTTGGTTGTACACACAGTGGATTGACCTCAGGGATCCTGGATGGATCTAACAAGCTGTCTGTACTTCCATGACTTAAAAAAGGGAATTAATATGAGGAGATATGGCAGGTTATTATTCATCACCTCCAGAGAAGTGTATTCATAAAGTGTTTTATTCATTTTCTTGCAGCATGTCAGCACGCGCGCTACTGCTGTTGCCCTATGATTGTATTAGCCTGCTGTCCCCTGACCTCCGCTTGTCTGGAGCATCCAGATAGAAGCGGAGAGAGGATTAGAGCACAGCGCAGCCACAGGCCAGCGGAGAGCCACAGATTCTACCCACACCAACAGCCACCTCACACACACACAGCACATCCTCCTATTGTTTGGTAACAAGATCTAGTCCAGAGAAATAATCTCCTGGGATTACGTGAGAGCAGCATCCCTCATGTTGCTGAAAAATTCCAGCAGAATTCGACACAAATTTGTTTCCCATACGACGCCGTCGCCGACGCCTCCAGAGGAACATGAACAGGCGACTCCCTCTCGCCTCTGGTGTTAGAAGGCAGTATTACAACAAGACCGATCCCCCAACTGTGACGCTGCTGTTCATTCGTGTGCATCCATTGGCTCAGTCACCAGTTGTCCTGAAACCACCGAGACCAGATGACCAATGTTATTCACCCACCTGTCACTGCTTACAATCTGACAACGCTGATTGGCGAGGATCTTCGGGACGTGTTTGTTTGGAGCGAGAGGAAAAAAAGAGGTTCTGGAACCTGCAGGCTAGAACAGCAGATGGGTGGAAACAAAGCTAACCAGGAGAACTTGTGTAAAGAACAACTCCGAGCAGAGGTGACGAGGGCCTCTTTGAAGCTACATTGTTGCTGGTCTGAATATATACAGCGTGCAGTAATGCTGAATTGAGGGATTTCATCGGAAGGCTGATTATGTGACCCTCAGGGAGTACTGCTTGGTATCTCGGCTGAAAAGGCTGTACTTTAGCCTTGAGCTGACAGAGCAAAAGCTCTCGCACTAAGTGTTTGGGGGGGAAATGAGATACCCGAGGAAGGAAAAGGCTATTTAAGAACACGGGAGCATGCAAATGTGTGCGTATAAGCACATACAGCAGAGTTCATATGCAAGGTAGGAACATATGCAAGTTTCCTCTTTTCAAAGTTGTTTTCAGGCACCGATTTTTGATTATCATTCAAATAAAAGCTCCTCTGATGTCATTATTGCATCATTTTGCATTCGTCACACTGGATAGTCGCCCTTTTACCCATTGAGGTAACATTAGGCCACTATGATGCCACGTGAAGACAGTCAGACACGTCTGTAATGATAAACACACCATACACATCAGCCACCGCCACCCTTCTCCTGTCATGTGGAGCTAATTAAGTAACAGCGTTATTGTTAATTAATTACCAGCCTGCACTAAAGACCCTGATGCATGTTTGGGCAAATTAAGGGCTCATCATCGCTGCCGTCTGAGGGATACCCGGGTTAATGTGCGCCTGTGTGGCGGGGACAATGTTGTGATTGTTACTTTGACTGATAACTGCAGTTCGACTGGGAATATTAGAAGCACTTGTCATTGTTGTGTGAGTCACATTTTCATTTTAAAAACACACTGAAGTTATCAAGGTCAGACTGTTGCTGTGAAATACAACTGAGATACTCCCCCTCTCCTTTAGCATGTACTACTACTACTACTACGACTGCACTGCTGGCCATACTGAGACTATTCATCCTGACACACCATTAAAAACGGAATTATGCAGAGTGCACACATGAGAAACAGAAATAATTATATGTAATACATAAGGAACAAAAACATTTTAACTGTCAACATATGTTTTTCTATATTACAGGTTATTAATGTGAGATGGTGGAGTTTTTCAGTCTATTTGTTCTTGCTTTTAACGGCAGTGTTTTTAATGAAAAATCTGACATCGTGTTTAAACGTGGTGTGTAACATTTGTGTGTGTGTGTGTGTGTGTGTGTATGAGTTTCTGGTGTTAGAAAATATTAAAAATGTGAGAAACTGGTCTCGTTAGCACAGAGAACACGGTAATTAACATGACTGGTACCAAAAGCGTTGAAGGGTTTTAATAAAACAAAAACAAAAATAATTTGTCAAAGTACTTCAGTTCCACTGTTTGTTCTCTGCTCTCCTCTGCAGGGTTCATCCAACATTTTGTTCGACCAGGTGTAAATAAAGTTCTCAAAACACAACAACCTGTGGTTCTGTTTCAGTGACATGTCGGGTTTTTAGGTTTTGGTTTTTTTAATTGGACTTTAAAAAAAGAAAAGGTCCCCAACCGGCCAGCAAGCACCTCCCTGAAACACGCACCGTTAAATTTCTAGACCTTCAAACGCGATGTCACGTCACAGCTCATTCGCTACCTCTGCAAACCGTCCTGCATCTGTTCCGCTCCACCACGTACGCACGCCGCCGCCCTTTCATCGCAGCAGTTGGAGAGGATGATGATGGTAGTTTCCCCAGTAGATGAGGAAGGGTCAGTGGTCGGGCTGCCTCGAAGTTCTGAATTCAGTTACAATACATTGCAAAAAAAACAGTAGGTACATAGGTACACGTCATACACCTGTATGTGCGTGTATTTATATCTTAGTGAGGACTTCCACTGACATGAAGCATTCCCTGACCCCTGACCTTAAACATCCCATCCAAATGACTGACCCCAACCCCAACATGACCTCATTCTAACCTTAACCCTAAAAACTAAGTTTTGACCTAGAAATAACTTCTTGAAGTTGCCAGAACTGACCAAACACACACACACACACACACACACACACACACACACACGCGCTTAACATGTAAGCAATGTCTAGGTGCTTTCACCGGCCAGGAGGAGGAATGTTGGTGGGCTAAAAGTCAGTTTAAGCCCACCAACATTCCTCCTCCGAGGGTTCACTTATTGCTGCCTCCAATGCAATGTTGTGAATCCAAGCCGTTAATGTGCCGGCTGGACCTGCGTTTGCTTGGCATCAGGGCGCATTCAAGCTTAGGCTGAGGCTGCTTGCCTGTGTTTTTCTCTCTTGTACGTCATCGCGCTGACACGTCATCATTTCACATAAACGTGCGCCGGAACAGTGAGAGGTAAACAAACAACAACATGGACGTTGTCAAGTCAAACGTTAGCGTTGTCGTTGCGTGCATTGCAATGTTGTCTCTTTTGCAAAGCATACAAACTCGGCGCAGATTGGAAAACGTCCGAGCGCCAATGCAGCGAAGGAGGATGGAGTTTGTGGCTCATCTGGAAGGGAGCCAAAGAAGCTACAGGCGAAGCCTGACAGGCGGCACGGTGACAAAATCAGGATGCGACAGGAAAGTGAAACCTGAGACGACGCAGGTTGCCTTTTTCACACTGCAGGCGAGCTGAGCAGAGCCAAGCCACTAAACAGGGTCGACGCGGGTCTAAATGCCAAGTTGACCCTTTCAGAGTGCCCCGTGTTGACCCGCGTTTTTGGTGCAGTGTGAAAGGGGCTGTACAGACTGTCACAGGGTTCAATATTCTTCAGACATCTATCTATGATCTGCTGGACCAAGTCTTCATCGTCACTTCAGCAAGGTGAGCGCCTGAGGAGCCGCTGAGATCAGGGAGCTGCTGACCATCACTGCTGAGAGGAGCGTGGACAACCGCCTCACGGGAATGTGAGGGAGGGCTTGTTGCATGAAAAGGTCACAGAGGTGCTTGGTGGACGTGGCGATCGCCGGATGATGAACGTCACCTGCAAGTTGAAAAACCTACGGAAGAAGCACCAGCAGGTCTGTGACCACAACAGCAGCAGCGGCAGGGGGAGGTTGGACTGGGACACCACGAGGTTTGCCAGACTGTCACGGGGCTGAATGTTCTCCTGACGTTCATGTTGAACGCCACTGTTCACATGCAACTACGTACTGCACGCCACGTCACATGTTTGCGCCGACACAAAATGGCAGCTTTTTTGGAAAGAGGAATACTACGCCTTCATTTAACACAGACAAGATGGCAAATTTGGCACATTCTGTGACTAAAAAGGGGTTCTATGTACAAAGACTTGAATCCCAATGAATTGCCTTGAATCCCAATGAAGACTGTGTGTGCGTGCACGTGTGTGCACGTGTGTGTATTTGAGTGCATGCACGACAAGCGTCTGAAAGGCTTCCAAAACCAACACCAGCGTCACACCAACAAATCTACACTATCAGAGTCGTTTTTATCCTTCTCATATTTCTCTCTCAAACATGACAAAAGCCTGCAAGTTATATCAAATACTTGTTTTTCCTGCAGCGGCGATGCCAGAGAGCAACACAAACGGATGACTAATCTTCAACCAAACATGAATCACTCCTCGGCATTCGCCTGCGATGCCTTAATGAGCATGATGGCCTTGTCACCCTGCTGTTCCTCTCACCTCATTCTCTGCCACTCGCATGCATAAATAACAGCATATTTCCATATGTTTGAATATCAGCATCATTTGCTGGCGTCGACTTCACTTAGGTGGCACCGACAACAATGTGCTTTAATGTGTTAATGTGATGGTAAATGTCCAACGGTGGCGTCCATGTTCCCTGGAGGGTCGGCTTTAATATGAACACAGAGAAGGAAATGAAGTCATGGCAGGTGGGACGTGTTCAAAATCTGATTTGATTTTGTTGTATTCAGTCCCGACTGTACTCGTTTATTCAAGGGGAATGTTTGCAGTAGCACTCTTACTTGTACCTGATAGAGTCATTTTTGATGTTAAACAAATCTGAATACAGTCTTTCTACAGAAACAACTCATGCAAGTTTTTATCCAGATAGCATAAAAGTCAGTTTGATCTTAATGCCAGCCCGCTAGCTCACTAGCCCGTGGCTAGCACAAATTCTCTACATTCCGAGTAACTAGTGGGCTTTTTCTTTTTTTTTAAACATCTTTTTCTACTGACATATTTGAGCAAAATTCACATTCATGCTCTTTCCAAGAAGGGCAGCACGGTGGTGCAGTGGTCAGCACTGTCGCCTCACAGCAAGAAGGTTCCGGGATCGAGTCCCGGCTCGGGCACGGGGTCTTTCTGGGTGAATCTCCATGTTCTCCCTGTTCCTGCTGGGTTCTCTCTGGTACTCCAGCTTCCTCCACAGTCCAAAGACATCAAGAGGGACCAGGTTAATCCAGACTCTAAATTGACCGTAGGCGTGCCTGGGAGAGCCAATGGTTGTCTGTCTCTATGTGTTGATGGACTGGTGACCTGTCCAGGGGGAAGGCTGCTGGGATAGGCTCCACCCCCCGTGACCCTTAACAGGAATAAGCAGAAGACAATGGATGGATGCTATTCCCAAGAAATTCCACGGGCGGCGGCCAGCTTGAATCACGCAAAAACTTTGCTCCTCCCACATGAGACTACGCCAGGTTCACGTAGTAGATGACATAAACATGTGAAGTTGCCATTAAAATTTGTTAAGTGGAGTATTTCCAAGAATTCATGAATAATGGAAATAATTATAGCTAGAATAATACATTTCAGTGACACAGATGTAAAAATTGTGGCGATCTTCGCTCCCCTGGATGCGTCCCACATGTGGAGACCGCTAGCCAGTAAATCTGGACACACACACACTTACAACACAGTGCAGTTTGTGACTCACTTGCCCTGCTGGCTCCAGCAGATCTCCCTCTGAAACCAAGACCTCACCCTGAGTCTGCTTTCCAGACAGTTCTGAGTAAAATAGAGATATTTGGCAGCTCTGAGGACGAATTTGAAGGACTCGCTAATGAAATGTGAGCCCACTAAGAGGAAAAAAACATCTCTAACCAAGTTAACTGAATGCACCTCGGTGACATTCATAATCTCTCGCTCTTTATCTGGTCTGTTTGTAGATGTCATCGTCAGTTGTGTGATGAATGGCAGCTGTCAGAGCAGTGAAAGGTCCCGGTTGGTGCTTAATCAGAGTAACACCCACAAATAACACAAGAGAGGAAAGCAGAGGGCTGAAATGTGTCTATTGTGCTGCTGCCGTGCATTAATGCGTTTGTACCCGAGCAGGTTCAGCACTAACAGTAGCAGAACAGCCCTGAGAAGCACGTTCCTCCAGGAAATCTGGTTATTTTTCCAGGAAGCTGTAGAAGATCACTAGCAGGATCACTACCTCTCCCGCGGATAAGTGGTAACCCTCAGGAGCTGTTAGCACAGACAGTATAACATCTGTTGATTCAGGGTGACGGACTGAAGCCGAGAGCAGTCGTACAATCATCTGTGAACGGGGTTATGGAGTGAGGCCTGGTCTCCCTCCACCATGCCTGAAGACATACAGCTGCAGCTACACACACAAGACATGTCACTACATCCATCCATTTTCTATACCGCGTATCCGTTAAAGGTCGGGGGGTGGAGCCTATCCCAGCTGACATTGAGTGAGAGGCGTGGTTCACCCTGGACAGGTCGCCAATCCATCACAGGGCCATCAGGAGCAATCAGGGGTTCAGTATATCGCTCAAGGACACTTGGACATGGTCACCAGGGGAAGTGAGGATCAAACCGGTGACCCTTCAGTTGTTTGACAGCCACTCTACCGCGGATCCATGCCGCTATATTAATGTAAAGACTGTATTTTCTATTTTCTTTGTCACATTTCATGAGGAGGACCGTTTATCCTCCATTAAAGTTTGACCGACTACAGTAATAATGAGGAAAAATGACATGAAAAAAATATTAAGATGGATAAAACCCTACAAACTGTAATCTGGCTGTCAATGGCGGTGTTTCATTGAGGCTCTTATTTACACCACAGCCCGTGGTGGTGTGGCTGCAGAGGCTAACGGGATAATAATGAGGGGAAGGAAAGGTTTTAACAAGAAACAGTGTTTTTCTATATACTGAGTTGGTTTTTTTTTTAATAGATTTTCAGTTTTATGTATCCTGCCAAACCAATGTTGGAGTTTGCGCACACTGTTCCCCTTAAATGGCTATTTTACAAGCTTTAGAGGAGTTTATGTGTGTGAATGCGACAGTGATAAATTCTGCTGCTTAACTCACCCGCAGGGAAACAAAGTACACACTTTGAAGAGGTCAGTCAATTACCTTCTGTATCAAGAGGCACAAAAATACACCGATGCATACTGCAGTACAATGCTGAGGTGGTACTCTCTGGAGAGCCAGTGGAGATCAGGACAAGGCGGGTTAGAGGGAGGGAGCAAGGCAGGACCCGATTACTTGTTGTCCCAGCCAAGAAAAGAAATGTCAAGGAATGTCTTTTTCATTTGAGTTGTAAATAAATGTCAACCAGCTGCACCCTGCAATTACACCTCGGCATGCAGCGATAAACAATCAATCCACCTACCAATGGCCTCGATCGGTTTTCAGACAGCGATTATTGCTGATTATAATGTATACATGTGTGCTTTTTGACATAAAAATCCATACTGACATGTTTCAGTTGAACTAAACCCGGAAGCTTTCCTTACGCTAATTTCAGTCGGCTCCAGAGTGGCTGGATCTCTCCACAACTTTTATAACCCAGCCTTCACTGACTTTTTGGAGTTTTTGCACAATCTTTTGTGGTTTGGAATAAACCCTTGCATTGAAAAGTAGCCTGTTCTGCCGTTATCCCGACCAGAGGTGGCATGTAGCGAACAAGCCCAGCAGCTTCCTCTCCTCTCCTGGTTAAAGCTAGAGAATTTTTCCCGACTGTTTGAGGGATAAAGGCATGACTCAGCAACAGAGGACTTGCGACCTTGTTGCTCTGACAAGCTGCAGGGATAGCAAAAAGTCTGAGGTTTTCACCGGTAGCCTGCTAGCTCAATTGTAGCGTGCTAACGTTAGCTTGTTTTTGTTAGCACTGTGCAAACAAGACCACAGAGGTTTTAGTACTAAATGAGTGGAGTTCTTGTGTGTTGATGGACTCGGGGGCCCAACACCCCAGTTATGGATATTTGATTAATACAGACTGAGTGTGACCTCACTGGGGTTACAAGCTGTCATTAAAGTAAAGGTGAGAAATTTCAGACGATATTAAACCCATGCCGCAATTGTTCCGCTCTGTTTGCTTAAATCACGACACATTATATTAGGAGAGGAAATCCGGTTTCTGCAGCCAGGTGCTTAAGTTACGTGAAACTTCAAGTCAGTTATGTAGTTCACCTGGAGGACATATTGTTCAACTGCTGACTTCAGCATCAGAGTATCGCCTGACTCTTGCTTGACTAGCTTGAGTCTCTGTCGGGGCTTTTTGGAGACATGAGGGTTCAGACATGGTTGTGATTTGCACATATGACTTCCTCCCACCTCTGACATTTACATGTTTACACACACACACACACACACACACACACACACACACACATCTTTACCCTTGCATGAAGGAGCCAGGAAAACTGAATTCTGTCAACCACAACCACAGTGCTGTGTGTCAACACGGAGATACACAATCTGTAGCACACACTTTCAGGTTTGTGTAGATTCGACCTTTTCACGCTTGATACACGTCAGTGCCCGAGGGACCCAACAGCTCCCTGTCCACCAACATACATGTTCTATGTATGTTCATTACCTCAACAGTCCAGCTGTTCATTTACCCCCTGCTGACTTTGAAATGCACACGTGCACTTGCAGGAGCGCAATATCTACATACACTGATTAATTGAATATGAACCCTGTGTGTGTGTGTGTGTGTGTGTGTGTGTGTGTCTGTGTGTGTGTGTGTGTGTGTGTGTGTGTGTGTGTGTGTAAAAACTGTTGAAACACCACTTTCACCTCGCATGTGCATGCACAATAATGAGCCAAAAACACCTCAGTTGTTCAGCCAGCGGAACACTATGCTGCTGAAGCACTCGAATGTCACACCTTGATGCACGGACACACACGTACACACACAGACACACACACTCTGGGTACATTAACCCAGGCTGCATAAATGTGTGAGAGTACACAAGAGTGCTTCCACAAACTGCAGCGTCCTTCTGGGATGTTTAAAGCTGTCAAGTGTCACAACTCCTTCGTTGCGTCCCCAGATGATGTTCGTAGTTTGGTCCTGGAGTTTTTCAGCCCTCTGACTGTCTGGATTGCTACTCTGTTTACCAAAAATTTCACAGTATTTCCTGGGCAGAAATAAATGCTGGTAAAAACTTCATTTGAATTTGACAGAACCAGATCCTGGATGTGGAAGCAAGGACCCTCTTGAGTTCCACAGTGCAGCGTGTTTTTTTGTTTTGTTTGTTTGTTTGTTTGCAGAGCAGCAACTTCACATCCGTTCAGAAAGTAAGAATGTGCGACAGCTCAAACCACAGCAAAAACAAAAATAATGCACCACGTTTGTTGGATTGATTTTAGGGAAACGGCACCAACACGGACATCAATCCCAGTAAATGCTACAGCGTTTCCACGGGTTCAGCCGCACAAGGTTCCACTGTGGATGAGCCAGAACCAACTGCCTTAGACCCGAGAAAACAACAAGCTCAGCAATGGGCTCCTCCTCCACTCACGGGGAGTCAATCTTATGTTGTGTGTGTGTTTATGTGAGCAAATGAATGTCCATCTGTTCCACCGAGACAACCCTCGTGGGACCGCTCAAGATTTTGTGGGAAGAGGGACAGCTGCTCCCCCCCGCCTCCCTCGGTGCTACATACTCAACATGCCTTCAGGTTTGGGACTCCACACACAGAACCAGCCCACACCCAACCTCCTTTGGTGTGTGTGGTTTGGAGTCTCCAATATAATCCAGGGAAGCAGACAAGGGATGGGGGGGGGGGGGCATTAAAGGTGACAGCTGAGTGGAAATGTTTACTTTGATCTGCTAGCTGGGAAAAAGCTCCAGCACCAGTCCTGGACCGCCACCCCCAGCACGCTGAAGACAGACAGACCAGACAGCAAAGATGGTCGCCTCTTCAGCGGATGGAACATGGAAAACAGGCCGACTGAGGACGACTCGCGTCCCCCGCAGGGTTCAGCGCCACGACGGCCTCCAAGTTATCACAACTTCATCAAAAGGACATTGGAAGTTCAAGAGTTATCCAGCTCATCAGCACCAAAGCAGGAAAACAGCATCAATGATGACATCATGACGCCATTACTGGTATGATTGTGCCGTTCCTGCTGCTGCATGAATTCAGTGACACTGATGCACCGCAAACGTTTTGAATGAGTCATTTCTAAAGGTATTTTAAAAAAATAAAATAAAAGCCTCCGGTTGAACTTTGAAAGCTATTAGAGATTTAATAGCAGTTCCTGGTTCCTGCTGTGTCTCATTTTACACGTTTCTTTGTTTTATTTACTCGCGTTGCTACAAGTTGGTGTTTACTGACATAATTCTGGGTTCATTTCTTCTTAACGTTTTGGTAAACGTAGTGATAAATAACTGACCAGAGTTGAATAAACAATTTGAGGTATCAATTCCACAAAGGCACTTTGTCTCAAATAATTTAACAATCTACTTTAACCCTCACCACTCTTGTAACAGCTTTTATGAATTCTCCAAGTGGATTAAGACGCACAAACAAAATACCTGAAATAAATTCTCTAATTCTCCCTGACATTTTTAGAAAATAAGCACAATTACTCTCGTAAAATGTATTAATGTTCTTTTTTTTTTGTTATGTCACAGACTGATCCCTGACTTTATTCATAAATCTTTCCTCAGTGTGCTTTTTGGGTGTCCACACTCACCATCTGCTGTTACAACCAACACAATGAGTTTGTTGTGTTTTCTTCCAGACAAGAAAAGTGACATAAACATTGAAAAAATTAGGTTTTTTTAAAAAGAAAAAAACGATAATCAATTTGAAATTTCAGATGTTTTCCTCGTTTTTAACGTCATAACTGACAGGGGCGAATAAAACCAACGTTGCTTCCTTGACCTCACATTCCGATTTCCCTCATTAAACGTGGGATCTTCTACTCTTCATAACATGTATGATATAAAAGAAGCTGAAGTCCAGTTGACTGTGTAATAATCACCGTTCTGCTGCCTATACAAGGCTTCACACCCAGGAGGCTCCATTCCTCCAGGCTCCCAGCCATTGGACCACTGCCACCTGCAAAATCTCACCCTGCAAAATTGATGTATCTCAGCCGAATGATTCTGGCAGCGACTACTGTGCTTTCCAACAGGCAGTAGCAGGATATTGTTCAAGAAACACTGCAAATAGCAAACAAAAACCAAAAAAACAAACAAAAAAAAACCAGAGCACTTAATTAGTCACAATGATTGCTTGAGTCGTATTCTTCAACGCGGCCGAGAGCCCAGACGGAGTAACGAGGGTATAAACTGCAGGCTGATGCAGTAGGAGGAGATGCGCTGGAGGCAGAAGCAGACTCAGATCAGCGGTCAGGAGGAGGAGCCGCTGCCTGACAGGACAGTTGTCTGGACTAAATATTTCAGGAGGAGCTGCTCCCTTAAAGCACATAACTTTATTGATCCTTTACCTGAGAAACACACACACACACACACACACGAGAGAGAGAGAAAATCACAGCTATTTGCATCCACTCTGACGGATTCAGGTGGTGGTGTGGAGGCCATGATGGGAGCAGGGAACACAGACACACGGACGACCTTGAGAACGCAGACGGTGTTTATTAAAACCAGGAGCGCCGTTATCAGTGGGACCGCTGAGAGGACGGGAGAGGTGGTGGGCGTTACTGGTCATTTCCATTTTAATGTCATAAGTTACTTTGCAATACTACTTTCTGTGTGGATGTGTGAGTTACTGATAACACCGCTTTTGTGTTACTTTAACCAAAATAAACGCAGAAGCTTGACGAGGCAATTTAACAAAAAACAAACAAACAAACAAACAACAATGGGAGCTTGTAATTCGCAGCTTCATTTATGAATATTTTATTCCAAAAAAAACATGGAGATGTATTTTTTTGACTGTTCAACTTGAGTGTTTTCAGATTTATGAAACGATACGCAGGAAACTTCATCTAAAGGACTGCTTCTAACACATTTTCAACTCCCGTCACACCAACTGTAGCGTCAAATGGTCATTTTTGCCCATAAATCTACTGTTTCATTCTTTTTCCTGTCTATTTACATTTATAGGTAGTGTTTGTATGTATGTGAATACGCACATGTTGTGGCAACATTCAAGGGGTAAATAAAGCATTTCTACTTTTGACGATAACTACTAATTAGTCACCAAACGCCATCACCCAGACCTCCTTACACCCGAGGCTGCTTCCTGTAACAGCTCTGATTGGTCAATAGCACCATGTGATACAGCAAAAGTAGAGGACTTTGGATTAAAAATGGTTTAAAACTAATAAGTGGTCCGGTATGATGGTGGATTTGTTGGTCAAAGCCTCCTGACAGTCAGTCCGGTTCCAGGCTGGATTCTGAAGCTTGCGAGAGGGAGAAATTCCCTCTGGACCGAGCCAGAGCGATGCAGCGCTCAGCTTCCTGCAGCTGGTCACTGCCAGCAAATCAGTTATTCCTTTGAAAAAATGTGGCTGTGGGAACCAGCGGTTCCAGCGGGTTAAGTAGTAGGTCACTGAGCACAGTAAGTGTGATGATATTACCACAAAACAATTACAAATGTGTTATTTTACTCTCGTCCTGCCTAAAAGTAACGCATTACTGTACCGTGTGACCCTCAACGCTGTCAAATGCAGAGAAAAAGTGTTGCTTGGTGCTGTGATGGTGGAGGTGCTAAGGTGAGTCTGTCAGACAGGAGAAGGAGTCACGTCTCAAGGTGCTGCTGCTCCTCTTCCTCTGCTCTGATGTTTTCTGATAAGCTGGTAGATTCTTCCAGAACACATGGAGACACACAGGAACTGGATTGTTTACAGCGTTTGTCTCTCGTGTTTGTTTGTTTGTTTACTTCATGGTTATCATCGCTACCTACAGCCGCACAGGGGAAGTAAAGATAGCGACAAGGTTGTAAGGCAGAGGAGCTTTCGGGGAGGGGAAGGAACGAGATAGAGGAAGAACTTGTGGATGATGTAAGAGATACTCAAAAGATGAGAGGAGGACGGAGGAATGAGAAGCAGCAGCAGACAGCTGAGGAAGGGACGTGTGGGATGAAACGGACTCGTCACCGCAGACCTTCAGGACTCTCGCTGGGCCGAGACCGCGTGTGAATTCGGTACCTTTATCTTCCGTATACGTTCCCCTCCTTTAAAACGTTCCCCGCATTGATGAGAGAACCCTGAGGACACTCACAAGTCTCTCCAGATTCTATGAACCTTTCAAACAGTGCAAATGAGGAAGCTCCATGAAGGGGAGAGAGCCACAGATAACCTTTGACCTTTCATTCTTATCCCTTACCGAGGCGCCCTGCTCTGCAGAGACTGCACGGCTCACTGGGGCTGTGGTCACGGCTCCATCAGCGCCTCTCACTGGATCGCGGTCCTCCTTCAGCACGCGTGAACGGAAGCCTCCGGAGCACTGGGTGTCGGTATGTCTCCCTACAACTGGCGGCTGCACCAAAGCAAGTAAATTCGCAAATAGCGAACCGCAATGCTGTTAAGTTTGAAACAAAAAGTAAAACAACAAAGGCCCTTAAGGTTTTTCCCATCCCCCAGTAGCTGGATTTAAGTATAAGAAAATTAACATTTCATATGAAAATTAATTGTTGCCGAGCTTTTTTGTGAGTTCATTTGCCTCTCGTGTGCAGGAGCCCACTAGTACTTCAATTCAGAGGAGGAGATACTGCCACTGATGTTGTACTACTACTGTTTACAAGCATTTTTCAGGTGAGAATGTAGTTGTTTAGACATTCAATCTGCGGTACTACCATCTAGACACTGCTCGTTTGCTACAAACCCACTCAGATAATTAGCTTTAAGTGACTGAAATGAGAAAGACTTAAATATTGGATTTAATACAAATACTTGAAACCAAATAAACTCTTTTAAGCCTAAATTCATCTTTCAGAAAGATGAGAACACATTTCCAGTTCTTAAATTAGCCGAATTCAGAGAGAGAGAGAAAATGCTGTCGGAGAATCTCGGAACTGACTGAACAAAAATCTTCATCAAGAAAATGCTGAAGAGGATTTGATTCAAATTCAGACGCTGGAGGTTTTCAGACCTGAACCTCCGCGAGTATGAAGAGATTCCCTCTTTTATCCCAGACGAGCCGTGAAGCTCAGTAATGTGCTGCAGCTCCTTCCAGCCCCTGTAATGACTGCTTCTCTTAACCTCTGGGGCGCCCTTATCACCTCCCAGCTCCTCGGTAAATTAATTACCATGTGTTAATTACAGCCGGTACACCTGAGCCCTCGGGCTTCTGAGGCGGGGGCTTCATCAAACACGGGCACCTCTCATTAGCGTCGTTATTAAGCCTCCGAAAGTCAAAAGCCAAGTTCATGGGAACCGTCAGCTTCTGGAGAACCCGAGACATCGCAGCACGCCGATGCAGAACCCTCGACGTGGAACATGCCGCGTGAGCGGTCCTACTTAAGCGCTCTTCGCGTCAGCAGGGGAGAGAGAACTGACCGTCATGTTTCGTTCCTGTTCCCCGGGGGGTTGAGGGGTACACTAGTCCACTAGTACTGGTACTCTGAAGCAGGGGGAGGAGCGGAGGCGGGCAGGGGCGGGGCTCTGCTGTCCCCATTCATCACCTAAGTACAGGTAATAACACATTTCACTAATGTGACACTAAAACTCATAATTGCATTCTATGTGCCCAAGACTCATCTAGGCTCGTCTGTGCTTTGCGCTATTTTTAGTACAATATTGTATATTTAGCATCCGCTCAACTTCACGGTCTAATTTCTGTTAGCGTGCTTTTGCGGCGTTAACGTGGTATCGTAGCATTAGCAACGGCAAGATGAGGCCGTTGTCGGTGTCTGCGGTCGCTTCCCCTTCTCTCTCCAGCCTCAGTGTTGTAAATTGTCACAGCTGACTGATGTTACATTCCAGTTTTTCCCTTCAGGCAAACACACTGAACAACTAAACGACTTCTCCATGTACATGCGGGGGGGGGGGGGGGGGCAGTATCATTCACAAGCACTTAGGCTCTTCCACTTCAGCAAACACACACCGACAGCACAGTAAGATGCAAACTGCTCTCAATCTCTCTGGAACACGTTTAATGAAATCACACGGCATCTCACAAGCAGACAGGAAGGCCTGCTTTTTATTTAACGCTCTGTGTGTGAACAGAACAATGCAAGGGCGTGAACGGTCCCTCTTCAAGTGTGTGGAGACGCAGCAGGAGAGGAGTAATGACACCCCTGAGACGGGTGGGATGCCGGTGGAGGGAGGACGGAGTCCCCAGCAAACAGAGGAAGGTGAAGGAGGAGATTCCACCCACATTGGCGGCAGGCACTGAGAGTGATCAAAGAGAGACTGTAGAGACTCAAGATGGAGGCACTTTTGCATCCTACAAGTTTTTGCCCTTCAGGTGTTTTCACGTTACAAGCACAGGGGGACGTGTGCTCCGAAATTATGTAAGACAGACAATTCTGGCATTTACAGTCGCAGAGGGATCCGGTACTGCGCGGTGACACGGCAGGAGCAGTAAAAGAAGCCACAGCACAGGTGAACCTGAGTAGGCTTCTAATTACCGGTGGTAATCATGACCAAGGTCACCGGGACGTGCTACCAAACACAAACTCTCTCTCAAGGACGGCTGCACAAATAATAACAGTAATTAATCATAAATTGCAATATGAGCAGCTGCAACTTTCACTCCTCAGGAGGGCGCAGGATTTATTAAAGGTTCATTTGTGTGTCCAAATACCATTTTGAATTAAATATCATGGCGCTGCCTACACAGCGCGTTCTACATGAGGGGTGAGAGTTCACACCGCGCCCTACCTGTGAGTTCCACCAGCCGCAGCTGCGTCGCGTTACGGCCTCCCGACGCCTCGCTGACCTCGGCAGGAACAGCGCGTCCTCAGCTGTGACCCGGGGAGAAGCAGCGCGGATGTGGGCCACAGATTTCCTCTCCGTGGCCGGAGTCAGACAACTAAAGAGCCATTCAGCGCAAAGAAAGCCGTTATGTTGGAATAGTTTGGCTACCACTCAGTATCTAGTTGTGTTGTGACTAGCTGTGTGTGTCCTGAAACTCTGCACGCGCACACACACACACACACACACACACACACACACACACACACACACAGCTCTGCTACCATGATGCACAGCTGTCAAAATGTCTTTCTGACCGGCCGAGGTGGAACACACGCTGGGTCAAACGCAGCCAACTCATCCAAGGGTGTCAGATTTTATCACGGTATAAAAATGTGAAATGACTGACGTGAGAGGGCGGGAAGGTGCCGGCGTTGTGACCAATCAGACGAGTTCTACATTAATAATGACCTGATATCTGGGACGCCGATGCCTTTGTTCTCTGTATTCTAACAAACTGAGATGATTAAAAAGCAATCGAAGGTGATCTAAGTCAATTTTATGTCAACTTTTGACTAACAAAAGCCAGGAAAAAAATGTTGAATGTAGAACAATAGAGAACGGAGGCAGACGATGTGATAGCACGACTGAATATGTCAGTTGTGTCTTTGTGTAAGAGATCCGGGTCTTTATGTGTTGTTTACTGCGACCTGAGACGGCAAACGCAACACGCGGCGTTGAGTTTCCGAGCATTGTCAGAGAGCCAGCACAATCCCCGCCAAAAGTCAACACTGATCATTTTACTTCTCCTCACAGAGCTGGGCACTGACAGCTGCTTTTCAGCCTGCACCAGGTCATGAGCCACCGCAGCTCTGAGGGCTACAGATGGTTTCAGCGTGGCCGGTCAAACAGGGAGAGATAAACTAGCCAAGGAAGTTTAAAAGTTCAGTTTTATAGCCATAGGAAGATGCGTAAGATTTAAGTCGAAATAGTCCATTTCTACATTTTGCTTTTTCTCAGCTGAGATGATTCAACCCACACACCTGAGGCAAGGACAGCCAGTTTGCAAATTTCCATACAAGCCAACGCCATCAGTTTGATTAGATTAATTCATCTCAGCACGTTATGGAGTTCAGTGTGGCCTGTTACAGCTTCACTGGTTGTGTGTGTGTGTGTGTGTGTGGGGGGGGGGGGGGGGTCATCAACAGTTGGGGTCCAGTCCCTCACTACAACTTGGGCTCAGACGCGAGGGGGAGAGCGTCTACATCACCTGGGATGCTCTGAACAGCCAAATTTTTCATGGCTTCCATTCTTCAATGGGCCGATTCGTGTTTTTCATCTGGTGTTTAACATCTTGAAAATCCACTGGAACAGCAGCAGATTCTTTCATTGGTGGGGGGCACAAGTGTGTCCTCACCCCCCCCCCCCCCCCCCCGAGAGTCAGTGCAGCGTCATGGCCGACAGTGTTTCCTGACAACAAGGACACGTATCGGTCTGCAGAGAACAAAGACATAAGTGCCTCACTGCACTTCAGTGACTCACGTAGACTTCATGAACGGCCAAAGCACAAGTTTATGACTCCCTGAAGATACAGGAAGAAGAAAACACTGGAAATAAACATCTGCAAAAACACAGATGAACTGATTGAGTTCCCATCAGTGCAGATCGGAGCCAGGCTGATCAATTCTCATGTCTGCTGCAAGGCCATGTGACCCAGGACCCAATCCTGATTAAGCTGTTCCCACTGCAGAAAAGAAGCGGCGTATGTAGCTCTGAAGACAGTCCACCTCCATTAATTGTTCTATTTTATGTGTCTTTGTTGATCAAGTACAGATTATGCCACTTAAATTTTTATTGTTACTACTTTAACTGTGTTTTGATGATTTGTGTACAAGCGCGTGTCGTTAGCAACCTGCCAAAGGACTACAGATGGGAACTAGCCTCTCATGTAAACCCATTTATTTATTTATGTCCCCATTTAATGAATATTTTAATAATTGGGGAATCACGTGCTGACTGTTTATTTTAGAACGCGTGAGAAATAACAGTATGTTGCGTTACAAATGTCAGCTGACACGCTCGTCTACCCGCAACACCAGAGCGGCTGTTGCAGGATATTCACGATTGATCTCTGCAGACGGAGAACGAACGTGGACCTAAAACAGAACAAGGCTGAATTCCGCACCGATGAACCCGAGGGAATTTCTTCCTGTGTCTTCAGCTTCCTACAAGTCTGCAGGCAGCTTTGCGAGTTGAGTTGTCTGGAGCAAAGGAGCCAGGAGAGTGAAGAACAATCCCACCCCGTCTTATCTGGCTTGCAGACACAACCAGCTGGTTACTACCTCGCATCTCTTTCTCCCCCCTCCCTCTCATATCTCGGTGTCACTCACCCCAGGCCTCACTGCGCTGACTCCAATCCATTTGCAGCCACGAGGAAACCATACAAGCGCGGGATGGTTTTGTGAAATCCTAAATGATACGTCCTGTTTGCAGTTATTCTGCTGTTAATGTTTGAAAATGCTGGTGGAATGATAAGTATAGGATATGTGGGTTTGCTAAGGAGGGTTCATTTTCAGCGCACTATTGGTTTTTGCCAGCTACATCCAAATGTGGCGTTCCCAAGTTCTGGGTAGTTTCCTCTGACTGTCCACTCAGGAAATCGAGCTCAATTATTGAACACACAATCCCAGTGACAGAAAACAGCTTGTTTTTCAAACTGCTGGAGAGAAATTGTTTTTAAGGAATAGTTCTCTTAGATTCATAAGCGGGTTGTTGTTTTTTTTTTGTAGAACAACGGGAGAATAGAGGGACAGAAGCCAGGGTGTCACGGAGCCCTCGAATCATGCTGAACACTGAAATAAGCACACAAAAGTATAATCAGTGCCCATTCTTCTTCTAGCGTTTCTAATCAAAGTGCAGTTATTGCACCTTCATTTGTGTTGATTCTGTGCTCGCTGAGGTTGTTGCTTTGGTTAATAACTCCTCTTACTTCTGCAGCATCGCTTCTGCGGCAGCACCGACAGCCATATTTCTTTAATCGACCAGGTGAAATCAGTTTAACCCGCAAGAATGAAATATCACAGGATGTGCTAACAGAGGAGAGGTAATGATTTGTGACACCAGCTCGAGGTGTCGAGGCAATTACGCAAAAGGAGGCGATACTAAGGGTACTCGGCGAAGACGTGCATCTTAATTGAGTCGACTAGTTTAAAGTGACAGCTCATGATGGAAAATGCATTTACTGTGCATCAAATCTAGTGTCAGACAGGCAGAAACGCCCCCACAACACCAAACCAAGCTCCGCCGGCAGAAACCCTTCAGGAGAAAAGTGTCTACGTCAATGCAGCTAAGCTAACTAGCAGCCAGCTATCCGGTGGGGGTCCACAGCTCACCAGTGGGGCGAGAAGGGTCTTCATCTGCTTGCGTAACTCTGCGTGACTGCTTTTAAACAGGTTTCACATTACTGCAGCTAAAAATGTTGGCCATGACCAAGGAATTGCTTTGACTTCACTTCACTACAGAGCGAATGAATGCACATTTTTGTTGGCCGCTGGTGAGGAGGAAGACAACTGCGGTAAAGTAATCAAACTGAGGGAGTCGGAACAATAGCAGGAGTAAAATTAGTAACTGCGTTCTTGGAGAAGTAGGCAATAATCAAAGAGTACAGAGAACACGCTAGGAAGAGTATACATACACTATAGGCAGTATATGAATAATATGGATATTGGCAGCTATATGTAAATAGAGTATCCAGACAAGTCTTATTGTGTTACTGCAAAAGGACAAATTCACCCAACAATGAGCTGTGCAAGTTCAGAGTGACGGATCAGAGTGTTAGCAAGGCCTTTCAGTGATTCATGAACAAGTAGGATGTAAAGTCCTTCGTCAACAGGTGGATCATTTACATTGTGTGAATTAAGTAATATTACATGTAAATAATGATAATATCGTAGACACACATCCACCGTATTCACCGACTACATGGACGAACCACATCCTCCAGCAGCCTGGATGGAAAGACAGAGGAGGAAGAATTCGAGAGGTTTGTGGCGGAGACAACAGATACGATCAGTGAGTGTGAATAGAGAGCAGCCGACGACAGGGTGGCGACTACCACGGCCGGGGGGATGCTCGCAGAAGCAGCTCACACAGCAGATCAACGCCTTGCGGTCGGCAGTCTTCTCCTCCGTCACGCAGCTGCCGCCAGCCTGTGGCGAGTCTGTGATTGGGACTCTCTGGGGGGGGGGGGGGGGGCTTTTGCTCATAAGCATGTCATCACATAGGTGCGTCCTCCTTTGTGAGTTGAGAACGTGCACACGTGTGTTTGCACTTGCCCCTGCATGCAGCCGCGGCCTGGCATCCCAGTGCATGTGCTCACCCGCCCCCACCACGGAGGATTAGCCGCTGGGTGCGCTGGGGACAACCGCGCCTCAGCCTATCACATATTCATGAGAAATTCAATTGCTGCAACACATTGGGATGAATTTTACCCTGACATGAGGCTTTATCTCAAATAGTGTCTCAGATTGAAAAAGCAAGCGGAGGATGTCTCCTACAATAAGCCAGAGCCAAGCAAATGTGAGATTGGGGGGGGGGGGGGGGGTTGTATGTGAGTATTTCCAGTCCGGGCTGACACCATTCCCATTGGGAGAAGATTCTGCACATCAATGCTATTGTACAACCTTCCCATATTCCCATATGCACCTAAGGGGGCAGTTTTACGTAGTCTTCATACGACGGCGTGATTCACATGATAAGCAGCCCCATCCATCTCACAATGCTCTGCTTCAGAGGTGAGGGCTGCGGTGTTGGAGGTGGCAGCCAGCTAATTAAAGCCGATTGAACATTCACACCCTCATAATAAGGTTGTTTCCTCCTAAATTGCCCTCCGTGCTTCGCTCCTTTCACCTCCCTGCATCTTCTCTCCTCCCAGCTGCAGCGATGCAGCAGGCACGGCAGCTCTTCTCCCACCTGGTGTCAGGATGGATCTGGGCCTCAGGTAAGGAGAGTGTGGAGTCAAAGAGAGCAGTGGGGAGATTGGAGACTCCACCAAATTAAAAAAAAAAAAAAAAAGGGCAATAAATTAAGATAGCTATTGAGATGTCTTGAAGATGGAGATATTGCCTGAGAGATAATCCTCTCTCTTGGTGGCAGATTTTGAAGCAGGGAACCTTTTCATCATCATTTTTGCTATTTTATCTTCTCTGCAGCCAGGAGCAAGACTAACGATTTTCTGTTTCATCCTGACGGTCTCCTAAGGTTAGAAACACATAAATCATCAGACGAGTTTAACACAAGTCTTTCTTAAAAAGCACAGCATCTCTTCCTGCATATTCCTCAACAATAATAACAATAATAATAATAATAATAATGATAAGTCCTTTCTCTCCCCAAGCCTTCATCTGACCGTCAGATGTGACGTTGAGGAAGTGCAGTGCTGAGTCTGAAGTCATTTAGTCGAGTGGTTCTTGGGGTTTTTTGTGTCTGACTGTCTGATTAAATGACTTTGTGAGATAAAAGTAAGGAGTTAGAAATATGTGGCAGGTTTTTTTTTTTTCTTAATAAAAAGATTTTCAAACACAGCTTCTCCTGAAATTGTTATTCAAGCCTGGATTAGACGTGGGTTGATATCTGTACTGTACACACGTCTGATTCATTAGAGAAAACCGAGGAGTGTGGTTCCTCCTGCTGCTGCGAGCTTCATCTTATGGAGATTTAAGAAGGTAAATGAGCTTTAAAACCATTCAATAAGTGTTAGCAAGTCCGCCATAACGATCTGAGACCTTCAGGAGTCCTGTGGAGGAGGAGAAGCTGCAACCGCCTGCTCGCTCACGCAACAGCACGCAGTATTTACACACTCACAGACTTCGTGCAGCGTTTAACCGCAGCCGACGACTGTCGAAGTCCTTTTAAAATAATGCAGCGGCCATCTTCCGTTCAGAGCGGCGCTGCTCGCCGAGGAACTACAGCCAGGCTCTTTGAAGCTGAAGCAGTGCTAATGAGAATGAGGTCATGGGGATTTTTGGCAGCCATTGTGATGGATGTGGGGAGAGACACACACAAGCCAGAAGCATAACACCCCCTTCTCTACAGCACACACACTTCCCACCCAGTGTGTCAAAGCCTGCTGAGTGTTGGGCCAGTGGTGCCGCATGACTGGGAAATAAGGGTGGCTACTTGGCAAATGGCAGCCATGTTGAAGGCCAACTCCAGGGAGACGGGTTTGTGAGGGGAAAAGGGAAAGAAAAAAAAAGAGAACTTTATCGATTTGACACCCAAAACCACAAGTGAGTAAACAAACAGACCAGAGAGGAAAAGAGAGGTAAACGCTAAACGTGCAGCTGACCTGCTGGAGAGGTTCCATCAGGACGTAATCAAAAGTGCACAAATGAGAATCGTTGCTCCGTCAATAATCTGCCAGCAGGGGTGCTCGTCGCTGAGCCAGATCGATGTCCGGGCCTCAAACCCACTTCCACCGCACGCGGTACCAACACAACAACCGGTCAGTTGACGGGTCAGAACCACGAGTACGCAAATATACCTTCCCATGTAGTTTCACCAGCTGCAACGATGAATCCGATGTGCAGATGAAGTTCTGTATGGTACCATTTGAAAACCTGAGCATCAAAATGTGGAGCTGCACCTGGAAGAGGTATGATGCTGATTGCATCACGCAGGTACTGCTGCCGCCAGGAGTTTTTGCAGTGGTTCCGTTTCTGAAGGCATTCAAACTGACCAGCTGAAACAAGTCTCATTCTTTAAAACTGGAAAAAGAACCCGGTGACCTGGCAGCAGGGTGATGGGCCGAGGCTCTTTAGTTCAGAGGTCGCTCTCCCCCACGCCTACGCACACGCTCAGTAGGAACAACAGCTCGAGAACATATTGATCAGAACAAGAAATCCTGGCCGTCATCATTTTTCTCAGGAAATAGAAATCAACATTTATGACTCATGTTGCACTTACAGAGGGTATCATGGGGAGGAGGGCGGGGGGTGGGGGAGGTGGCACTGCGTAGGAGGGCAGAAAAGACAGAAAAGAAAAAGACCAACTGCATGTTCCTCGGGTGTTTTTAACAAACACGGTGTCAGAAACCCAGCCGCGCGCTGTGATCTGCCACCAGCCAGGACCTCTCCGTCTATCTGCCGCGTCTTTTGTGCTTCCCAGCTGCTTCGCTTTTGCTTTTCTGAAAGGAGACGTGTGCTTGGGAGCAACAACGCTGATGCAAATCAGCCACAAATTGGATTACTGTTTGCAGAGCTGCCTGTCACAACAGCAAGGTGGCTTCTGTAGCATCAAAAGAGCAGCTGACGAGGGGCTGACGGTTTGCTAGAGGGAAATGAACATCAATGGAAACCAAAGGGTGAATATGCTTTCTGATGTCCAGCTTAGTTCATTTGTATGTGAGCTGTTGAGGAACGCATTCACTTAAGTCACCAAAGACAGAAAAAATACACTTTTCTGGCAGTAGTCGGGAGATTAAAGCGGTGAACTTTCTGTCGGGAGGGATAGAACGTGACCTCTTCAGCTCTAAGGGTTCTGGAGGTCAGGTTCTCAAAAGACCAACCCAAAAGTATCAAGACTCTCTGAGCCTCACTCAGGACTATCGGGGACCCTGTGGATGGATCAGAGCCCAGAATGTTCCCCCGGTGTGAGCGTTACCATGATGACCACTGCTGATGAAGTGAAGCAAACACGTTTGGTGGAAACACCACAAACCATCTGGAAACCACCTTTAGCAAATCAGAGGCTGAATTCGCTGCGGCTACGGACAGGAACGCAGAGCCCGTATGGCTCGCAGCTTAAAGCTGTCTGGAAACTCTCCTGACCCATGAGAGTGGACCATCACGGGCCGAACCGGACAAAACCCGACAGAGCTTTTCCAGCAGCTGACCAGCAGATCTATTTGGTTCCACCTTGGTTCTCGCCCCCCTGTCGGCTACTCGGGAGCGACTCTAGCAGGCGCGTCGCTGAGAGACGAGGCAGAGCAGCTGGAGGACGTCAGAGGGAAACAGTTCCTCAATAAAATATGATCCACTTAACCCAAATAATCAAGGTTCTGTACAGTGTTGAGGGAGCGCCAGCCCCCAGGAGCCCTCACGTCCATCAGATTACCTTTGAAGCTCACTGTTTCTAATATGTTCAATACGTGAAGATTAATAAAAACATCTCATTTCCTTTGTAATAATAAATCCACACTGATCACCCCCCCCCCCCGTGGTCTCAAACCTAAAGGCATATTCATGAGCCGCCATGATAAATAGGCTCACTGATTGCATTACAGCATAACATCATTATCTGATGATAATGTTTATTCAATAGTCTGATGATGGTAAATTAATTTTTCTCAGTAGTGGATTTTGTGTGTGGTGTCTCACACTTCTAAATCAATTTCTGTTGAGTCTATAATTTCAGTAATAACATTCAACCAAAAAAAAAAAATCAGACAGGTGTGTTGCAGCCTCATTTATGAAATAATGTGATTTTAATTTCTGATATAATACGAAAATGCTCAATAAATTTCAAGACTGCATTTCCGTTTTCCCCTCCAACGGACCTAAAACAGGATTATTATATCTGTATCCTGTTGACGCCGGACTTGTGTGGAAGGCTCCACGAAGCTGCACCTGCACGCGTGCACACACACACACACACACACACACAGACACGCACGTCCCTGGTGAGAGGCGGGGTTCACGTGGGACGAGGGCTGATTGAAAGCGGAGGCGCCGTGGCGCTGAAGACGATCCAATCTCTAAATGTGTTGTTGAAAAGGTGGAACGCTGGAGGAAACCTGCTGCGCTACATTTCACAAGTCTCCCAGTGACTCTATAGGGAGAGATCCTCCGCTTCTCCTATAGTAGCCACACACACACACACACACACACACAAACACAGCCCACTCACATCATAACAAAAAACAAATGCAAAATAACACTTCTCGAGCCAAACACAGAAAAACCCAAATATAGCTGCAGAGTTGTTGTCCATTAAAACTGTCACAATCCACACGGCAACAGTAAAACACATTAACTGTCATTTCTGAGATTTTATAGCTCTGAATATTAATCTACAAACACGCCTTATCTTAATATTCCAGTTCAGCTCCTCCTCCGCTGCAACTCATTACTTTCAAATAATAGTAACCAGCAATAACATATTAAATTTAGAGAGTAATTTGCTCGACTCTGTGCGAGACAGATAAGAGGAGAGACGCAGCACAGCTGGCTAAATGTGCGACATGCATATGTAGGCAAACATAAAAACTTCCTCTCTTACTCTCATTACTTCATTATTGTTGCATGCTCTGTGGCGGTGAGCTCCGGATTTGCGCGACCGGTGAAGCCACATATTTAATTCCTCATGACATCAGCAGATATTCATCAGTCGCAACCTCCAACTCGCCGAGTCCACGGTGCTCGAAGCCGGACCGGGGAGAGGTGTGCTGCTGGCACTCTGAGTTCACATCAGCAGCCAAACTACTGGAAGGCCCCAGCAGGATTTCAGGTTTCCAAGGCAACATGAACAAGAACTTTCAGAGACACTCAAACTAAGGAAGACGACAACAACAACAACAACAACACCAACACCAACAAGGGACATGGGAGAAGAAACTGATGCCCTCAGTTTACTGGGACCAAACAATGAGTGGGGTTTATTTTAGCAACACAAACAAAAAGACAGAAACATTCAGAATATCTGGGTGGTGATGCTCCAGCCCTCCCAAAAGCCACACACACACGCACACACACACACACACACACACGCACACACACATAGAAATACTGATATTCTTGATTTAAACAAGCTGTCAAACCAAGGAGAGGAGTCAGTAAAAGACTGGATACACACACACACACACACACACACACACACACACACACACGTCTTCCTCATACAATAATGCAGGAACAAACTCACAACAAGATCTCAGCCCTCTTGCCAGCAGCCTCAAAACTGCAAGACAAGCACATGTTGATGCTTTTACCTCACCTCCAGGCGGCCAGCACCCACCTGGCAGCGCTAAACTCCTGATCAGACGTTGGCGCTGCAGTAGCACGCCGCTCTCTCTACTTTCCCAAGGTCTCGTTTGCAAGGTAACTGTGGCATCGATGGGACAAACGCTACTCACCGCCAAGTGGCAAAGAAGCGCCGCTGTGCCAAAATAAGAGAAAAGCTTTGGATGAAGATCTTATTGATGGATAAACTCAGTAATCTGCAGTGCTTTTATGGTTCCGTTGCTTCCGGTGCCAACAGGGCAAACAGATGGGACGCCGATGTGCCGTATGCACGTCGTGTTTCACCGCCAGGAATATAAGCTGAGGCCACAGCGCATAAACTGTGTTTCCACATCCACATTTTCCTTCTTCTAGCCCCCCCCCATGCGTGGTAGAGCTGCAGCTGTGAGGAGACCATGCCACCAAATCACAGCATCTTTCAGGGTCACTCTCACTCACACGCACACACACACACACACACACACACACACACACACACACACACACACACACGTACTGCCAACACAATAGATGATTAAGATTTGACATTAAATCAGATCTGACTGCTAATTGTACTCAGATCCGCATCCTCAGAATTGTTTGTTGGGACTTGCATCAGATAGTTCTTATTGTTCATCTTGTTTCTTCATGATATTAAGCCTCATTAATCCATCCTTGAATAAATTAGCACGTTTAGGAAACCCGCAATTTAAAACAAATCTAATTAAATCAATCTAAACCCAGCAGCACGACATGCCCCTCCATCACTGACTCCATCAATGACTGAGGAGCATCACCAGGAGTGTTAGACTCGCCCTTGACAGCGGGAGAAACCAGGAAAAAAAACACACAAACGAGGAGATGCACGTCAGGTCTAGCCGACCCAGAACAGCCAGGACTCAAACCCACGACCTTGTTGCTGTGAGGCACCAGCCAAACCATCAAGACTCCAAACAACAAAAGTTTCTACACTTCAAGGAGATCAAAAATCCTTGAATACAAAAGTGAATCCCTGAAGGCAATCAGTGCAGAACTTGGTCTGTACTTGTAGCTCCAAAGTCGACAAGTATTTGTTTACAGGCCAGTTTTATTGATGCGCCACTGCAGTGAGTCGCAGGAGCCGGCGCAGCAGCCCGGGTCCACCCTCTCCCCGCGGTCCCAGGTGAAGTCAGCCAGCCTCAATGAACAATTGTGACAGCGACATATCTTCCAAGTCTCACTTGATGGATAGAGGGCATCAATCATCGACCAACAGCAGCCAAAAGGGATTTAATGCCACAAAAAAAGACACTCGACTGTGCTTTGAAGTGCCGTGACGGCCATGTTGGGTGGCCAGCCTGCTACAGTGTCATTTATAAATTAGGGGCAGAACCAGATTCACATTAGAGAGACGCAGAGAAACCAAGCACACACGTCTGATTATTTACAGTCTGGGGTTTTTGTTGGGGTTTTTTCTTCTCTTGGAGAGTCTCTTCGAGCAACGTGAATGAGGACAGACAAGATAAATGATGAGAAAAGCTCTCCTCCTCACATGTGCAAACAATTTTCCACCACAGAACAACCGGGGGCCAAATGAACAGTTGAGTATGTGAAGCGTGAACAAATGCCTTTCACATTAAGTCAGGACCCTGGAGACCTAGATAGTGAGTGGAGGGAGAGAATCCTTGTTCTAGAGCCTGTATGTGTATGTGCACACCTGCGGGCCACGCAAAAACACACAAGAACCTGGGCCGTGTTAGGATTTGATGTATGCTGCTGGCAAATAATCCTGATCCAAAGATATTCGCACAGTAACGAGGGGACGACGAAGCGAGCAGCGTACTCTTTATGTGGAGAACACAAACTGAAGAAACTTTCCTGCACTCAAAATTTTCAATGAATTCCAGTTTCTGATGAAATATCTTGAAAACATGATAACAAATGTTTGCTGTTAAGCGTTAGCGCTCTAACACACCCACACACAAAGATGGGAGAGTTCAATAAGTACACAAACTGTTTATTACATGGCATTTTCCTATTAATTTCAGCGTGAAAACAGCTGCCTCAGACGTACGGCCACACCGCGACAGGCTGGCAGTGAATTACAGTGAATTAATTGATTTTCTTCATTTTCTAAATTGCTGTCCGAATTTTATGTCCATTTAATATTGATGAGGTCCATAAAAGAGTTACAAATGTGTTATTAATGCTGATTCGGCAGCATTCACATTCTTGCGATGATGAACTTGTTTGAGTTTGAGTCATTTATGTTTACCAGTAACTTCTCGTGTTCACCAGTAACTTCTCGTGTTTACCAGTAACTTCTCGTGTTCACCAGTAACTTCTCGTGTTTACCAGTAACTTCTCGTGTTCACCAGTAACTTCTCGTGTTCACCACTAACTTCTCGTGTTTACCAGTAATTTCTCGTGTTCACCAGTAACTTCTCGTGTTTACCAGTAACTTCTCGTGTTTACCAGTAACTTCTCGTGTTCACCAGTAACTTCTCGTGTTCACCAGTAACTTCTCGTGTTTACCAGTAACTTCTCGTGTTTACCAGTAATTTCTCGTGTTCACCAGTAACTTCTCGTGTTTACCAGTAACTTCTCGTGTTCACCAGTAACTTCTCGTGTTTACCAGTAACTTCTCGTGTTCACCAGTAACTTCTCGTGTTTACCAGTAACTTCTCGTGTTTACCAGTAACTCATGTGCAGTTACTGGCTCACAGACACAGGCTTTTGCATTGTTATTTTTGTTAGATGATGTATGAGCTGATAAATCATCCATTTGAGAGACTTTTGAGGACTCCGTCCTCCATGGAGTTAATCATGCTGGGGGGGGGGGGTACTGTTGCCCATCCCAAGGAATTAACCACACCTCCAGTTTGGGTTGTGGAGGGTGGGACAAGAGTGGACTGTCAGCACCTCTTTTGCTGCTCATTTATCATTTAGTGGGACATGCTGTTAGCAGTACAGACACACACACACACACACACACACAAAATCTCACTGGTCTCGGCATCAGACAGACAATCAATACACACAAAATCAAGGAACCCAGTAAGCGTCAATGCCACTGCGGAGGTGACTGGGGTTGTTCTCAAAACACAGATTCAGATAGGAAAGCAGTTTTTGGGAGCCGCTCGGCCGCTTCCTCCCTGGTTCAAACTGAAGGACCTGAACTCAGAACCAGCACGCCACTAATGGTGGAAATAGGTCGGTGCACCTGAATGGGCATCGGTTTCCTCGGGCTGACGGAGAGGATTTCTGGCGTGTTAGAGCTTATCAGACACCTGCGACGTGACTATTCCACTGTCTGATTCCCTCACTCACTCACACACACACACACACACACACACACACACACACACACACACACAGTGGTAGTTCTCTCCCACCCTAAAGCTGCTCTCATCTAATTACCAGTTGAGTCACTGGGAGAACGGGGAGGCACTGGAGGAACTGTTTTTGGTGACATATCAAAGTTTCCATTAGTTTGCGTCTTTTCTGTTTTGCTAATTTGCTTTGTAACTTCAGGCAGGAGTTTAATTGCCGAAGCCACAGCCTGAGTCGGTCATTAATAAATTGCAAGCTCCGTTAAAAAGTATATAACATGAGCCTCACGATCCAGTTCATCATGTACTTTCGTATCTGTCGGTGCACACGATTTGACACTCTGAGATTGATGGCATCATTCAGAATGCTCTTAGACCATCTAACCAGTGCAACATCGCACTGCAGCTCTTCATGCGTTACATTAATATTCATGATATCAAGGATATTTGGATATTCTGACGTTGGAGGCCTCCAATTAGTAAAAAGGTTCCCCTATGAACCAGCATGGCTTCTTCAGCTTTCACTCCTTTAGAATTTAAAGAAATACCTGTGAAGATGTTGCAAGCGAGCAGGCAGGCCTCTTAAAACTGTATGAAATTCCTGTCGTCTGTAATCTGCCTGAGCTTCAATCCTCCCCTAATAACCAATAAACTAGCAGTTCAAATGGAGGAAAGACGAATAATAATTTTTAAAAATGACCTACTTTTTTTCTACTAACTCAACAAAGCTGAGCCAGCAGTGAAAGGGTTTAGCACTGTGCTACTGGTGAAATATGCAAACACACGCACACACACACACACACACACACACACACAAAAAACAACCACATTTTGTGATGCCAAAATAGTCCGCAAATAATCTTCAGTGTCAATCGTCAGTGAGACACAAATATAATTCCACAGAGGAAGAAGAGAAGAGAGAGAATAGACGGAGGATGACCACAGCTCAGAGTTCCCGGGGCGAGTCAGTGGCACAAAGAGAATCCTTTCAATCCTGCATGCTCTATTCATTCGCCAGCCACTGGGACCACAGCGCACTGTTTCCAGGGTCCAGTTACATCCTTTCTATGTAATGTAATAAAGTTATTGAATACACATGAACTGCAGTTTGTTCTTTGACATCTGTAAAGTAAAACACTGGATTAAAAAAGATGTGTAAATGTATCGGTTACTTTTAGATCACTTCAAAACGTCATTAATGGCGAAATTGCGTCTCTGTGACTCAAACCAGCCTCCCTGTTTCACATAACGCCACAACCACGGGAGCCCAATCAAAAATCATGGCCCCAAAACCAAAGTCACAACTGTGAGGTGACAGCAGAATCGTCAGAATCAATACGGATGGTACTGATCCATCGTCGGGCCTGGTGGCTCCGGGATCTGACCCGGGCCCTGATCTCGGCTGCTGTGGAGGTTCAGAACTTGCGACATCTTAGGTTTTTCAATCCAGAGCTGTTTTGTTTTTTTTTCTCCTGCCCCAAGTCTCCATTTGGAGGAACAGACAAGTGGCCGAAGTCTGGAATGGAGCAACTGGGATGTTACTAATAAGACTGAAGTGATAACTGCCTGCTAGCGTATTGCCACTGTTTTACAATTGCGCTCAGAATACTACTGACAAATTGAAAGAATGCACTGAACTTGTCAAAAGCGACTTTGATATTTGTACATTCACCATAAATTACTTTTTGAGTGAAAGATCATCAAATTATGAATAAACTCCTCCGTAGACACAAGAGCAGATGGATCTCAGAGGTAACGCCGATCAATTGTTACACTTTAGAAGGAGCTGCAGCTTCACTCCAGACTTCAAGTTTAGATGAGCTAAAACAGATATTGACTCAGCCAGTCAATTCGCATCAGGCACTGACACTTTCTCTGCTCACCAAGAATCTACAGCAGTCATTTACTCACCTCTATGTTCCTCCCTGATGTACAGCGGCGGCAGCAGGGAAACTACAGAGCGTTGCTTCGAAACACCGGCACGTCCTCGCGTAATCCTGTTCAAAATCTCCTATTTCTGCCTCTCTGATGTTCTCTTAATAAGAGACGGCCTCGTTCACTCAGATTTGAGAACCCCCTCGCCCTCTATTTGGCTCCCGAACCCACCTCAGAGCATCTACAAATCTGGAAAATGTGCAAAATAGCTCCCACTCAAAGTGTTTCAAACCAAAATGTCATCGCTTGACAGCTGTGAGGGTCCTGATGTGCAGGAATGTCTGTGTGGACAAGCCTACATTAGCCAGGCTAAGCTAACCATGCTACCAAGCATCTTCTCAATATCGAGCCAATTTAAAAGAGAATCTTAGAAATGCTGCAAAAAAGACAAACAAGTGAAAATGACAATTACAGCAGTTTCAGTCAAGCGTTTTTAAAGCAAATAAACCAGGTTATGTAGTTCATATTTCTACCAGAAGGTGGCGGTATAGGCAAACATAGACTTCTACGAGTGCTGTTAAAGGCAGCGTAGAAGATGAAAACCAAAAAAAGCAACACGCAAGTCTGTTGTTCTGGTCTACAGACGTTTAAACGGAGAGAGTTGTGGAGGAATGACTGACAGCGGTTGTATCATTAGCTCTTTGGTTCACGCAAGCGTCGGACATGTTGCTGCTCTGGAGAAGAAGACAGGAAGATGTTTCCATCTCCAGTTTTGCGTCTTTACTCAGTTTTAAAAAACACACAACAAATAACCCCAAGTGAGCGTAAAAACCTTTTCATTAACCAGACCAAGGTTTTACACGTTGTGCTGTTTCCATGAAAACCAAAACGCACCAAAAACACATCAAAGTCTCTTCACGGAGACACGGCGACAGACTCTGACGATGGATTGACACTGGAAAGTCAGTCTCTCCTGTCTGAAGCTTGAATAAAAGGCACTCAGTGTCCGTGTGCGAGTCCTTCTTGTTCCACCGCTGAGCCTCCTGCTCATGAGAACCACTGGACTGCTAAACTTTGCTGAAGTACAGTACATTGAAACTTCTGTTCTAATTAGGCGCTAAACTTGGATTGAATTTTCTACCAACACTTAAAGAGCAGAATGTGAGCCGGAGAGTGAGTTTAGGACTGCAAAACACATCTCATTTGTGGGCTGCTCCTGGTGTGTTGATTCTACGGGTCAATCTCATTATTAGCCTTTTGATCATTGACCTTTAACCTCCTCCACATTGGATTCTTACAAACGCGGATGATTTAGAATGTGAAAGAAAAGCCACTTGTGCTTTATTTCCTGAAAAACAGCAAACACCCCCCACTTCACCAGTTATCTCTGCCTTCCAAGGACACCTCTGGAGGATGCCTGAGGGAAAACTCCACTTTTATGCTCCAAGCCATCAATTGGCCAATCAAGAGTTGTCAAGTGGCAGCAGAGGCAGTGGAGTGCACACAAGAACTTTTGCCAATAACTTCACTTTTACAATGAAGGTAGATGAACAATCCATCTAGAAAAACACCTTGGAAACAAGAGACTGAAGGAGAAAAAAGGGGGAGGCAGTGCAGTGATTGGTCCGACTCGTCGCAAGGAAAACAGAGGTTTGAGGTGGTCTTTGCTTCACGACTCATCACCGTGACAGATGTGACAGCTCAAGTCTGCCGCTGACCCTCTCATCAGTGACGTGCATTTGGAACTTCGTAGGAAAATTAAATTATGGAACAAGGGAGGGCGCAGACATTCATTTCAGCCACCCATCAATCTACGCTCGGCTCATAAATGTCAGCCGTAAGGAAATTGAACGGCACCATTTTTCTGTGTTTATTAGACGGGGATGAACTCTGGCTTGACATTCTTTCAGTGTACATACACACGTCAAGATAAGTCAAAATTTGAGGTTCTATGGCTGGCAGAGCATTACAGCTGGGATCCCTGCAGAGCGCACTCACCTCGACTGAATAAAAGTCAGAAGAAAAGTCCGATGGGAGAAAATTCATCATGAGAAATGCCACTAGGAACAGGTCCGATTTTGATTTATTACTTAAATGCCTTGTATTCACTTCTTGTATCCCTAAAATACTTATTCAACTGTTGAGCATTTGGTTGTCGAGCTCGCCCTGGCTTCAATGGTCCAAGTAGAAAAGTAACTGATGGCTGGTTCCTTCCAAATGTTTCATCTTGTTAAAAAACGCACAAGACAACTTTTTGGAAAGTAGACTTATTTGCCAACCTCCCTGGAGCCAGACGAGAAGATGGATACCCTTCTCTCCTCTGTAAAGAGATTAGAGTGCCGAGACCGCCTGACTGCTAGTTAGCTTAGCGCTATGAATGGATTGGCTGCCTGACATCGCTCAGCCAAAAGTCAGCCCATACACATTTATCCATAATGGTCACATTAAAGGGGAACTTCATCTTTTTCCACTTGCCATTTTTCTTAATTCTTTTAGTTTAAAGAGAGAGATGGAAATAACCATGTTTGGAATCCCCTCCAGCAACCCCTCAGCTGCTAGCATGTAATCCAGCGGGGCTCCCGTCAAATTATGCCCACTAAAAGTGTATTTATTTCACACTGACAGCTTCAGATTTAAATCATAACTGTCCCACGATTTAATGGAAAGGAGAAATAAAGGCCTGCCCTTCAAGAGATGAGGGCCAGCTGACGAAGAGCGGTGGACTCGCATGCAGCGGGGTATTAGGGAAAGGTGCTTAGGAACTGGCAGGCGTTTGTAGCACAGCTAGCCACAACTTCAGCGTGCCGATATCAGCAACTCCACTCAACGCTGAGTGAGAGAACACAACAAGCATGGTGGGATCTGCCTGAAGGTAGAGACAGACAGTCACCCCCCCCCCCCCCACCCTTCGTTGAACTGTCGTGATTTTAAATCTGAGCCTGTTGGTAAGGAAAAATGCACTTTTAGTGGGAGCAATTTGACGGTAGCCAGTTGCTCCATTATGGGTGCTCTGCCCCAGACTGGGAACATCCCAAACATGGGTATTTCCACTCACTTACTTGGACTAAAGAAGTTAGGAATTTAGAGTCACGGTTGGGGCGGGGGAGACAAACAAAACCAGTTCCTCTTTGATAGAAGCGGGGCTGAGTATAACATCCACCGTTTGACGCAACGCCTCAGAATTGTAGCCAACAAAACAGAACGTTTGTGTCAGGCTGCTGCTCCTAATGGGAGGATGAGGAGGATCAATTCTGGACCAATCAAAACGCTCATGACCCATTTGAACCAGGATGGGCAGTGACGGAGCTACAGGTTTTGGAACCGAGACAAAGGTAAACACAACAGAGCCCCCCCACCACCACCACCAACACCACCACCTGCACCTCCACCTCCAGCGTTCATTGTGCTAAGCTAACTAGCACCCAGTCATCCACAGAAGAGGATGGAAAATAAGCACATAAGCAATCAATGTTCCAAACTGTTGTTCCTTTGAAGTCTAGACCAATTATTGAACTGCTGTGGAAATACCAGATACTACGTGGCTTTTAGAAAACAGAGCGGAAAACAAGAATCCCCTGCCAACACCAGCTCTGAATGGGAAATCCCCGCTCGGGACTGGTGGGACAATATTCCTGCCGACTACCACAAATTCAGTCTGAATGATAACATAACCTGGCAGTGACATGAGGGTCGCTCGCTCGCATCAGAAACTCAGGGATCAGAGCTCTTTCGCGTTCAGTTGCACGTTTCATCTTCAGCCAACGGCACTTAAAACAGCAGCGTGTCACACTGGCGAGCAGCCTGTGATGGCCGTGATGTCCCCACCAAACACCACCAGGAAACCCCCCACCCCGTCAGCGTCCATCACAAAGGCTCCTCTTATTTACTGGTGACGCTGCTCTCACTTGACTGGCCTCACGGTGATATTTTCATACCTCATGTAGGAGATGTAAAACTTTTTTTTTTTTTTTTTAAAGAATTCATTTCCATGTTGTGGGATTTCTCTTCCATCCCAGTGGAGGACTCATCTTTGTTTACTCCCCTTTGGTATGGGATCTACTCAAGTACCACTATAAAAAAAAAACAGGTTATAAAGTAGGCTCCTACATCCATTTTCACATGAGCCAAATCAAACCAGGAATAAACAAGGCCATGCAAAATTCATGGCTAGAAAGCAGCATCAATATTTTAGTCATGGCTCCGTGTGAGTAAATCAAGCACGAGCTGAGTGTTTAGTGCGTTATTTTTAAAATATATATATATAAAAAAAACAAGTTGGAGCAAAAGTATATTCATAATTGTAAGCTCAACTCCCCGCGCGGTCCAAACACACACTCACACACACACACACACACACACACACACACTCAGATGCTGGTGCGTGTCATGATAACAAAGCCTGAACACACACCTGCGCGCGCGCGCACACACACACACACCTTGGCTCCTCATTAGAGAGTCGCGTATTGTGCGTCTGCAGCAGCAGCAGCAGGAGCAGCAGCAGAACAATAACTTGTTTCTGCTGGAGGTGAACAGGAGTGATGGATGGTCGGAGGTGACAAAAGGAGGGCTCGGATGGACGGGATGGCGCGTTTACCAGCGGGACGTGACGGAGGGCTGAAGGAGGGGAGAGGCTACTTACGCTGCTGTTCTCTCCAGTCCAGTGGACCATCGCCTGGTTGTGGGTCGCATCCCCTTTGAGCACGAACGAGCTGCTGTGGAGGGACATGTGTTTGTCCCGGGACAGCGCTCTCCTGGAGCGGGGTGAGCTTCCCGTGCCGGCGGTTTCCCCGTCGCCGTCTGTCGGGGACTCTCCTCCACCCATAGCAAACGTGTAGTCCTCCCTACCAAGCCGGTTTAAAGCCCCGCTGTCACAGCGCACGGGTCTCAGCAGTGGCATCCAGGCCGAGGCGGCCAGCAGCAAGACGCAGAGGTGCACGGCGGCGGAGAGCGGTTGTTCAGGGCGCAGAGGTGTCATGGTGTGAGCCCCTGGAAGCGCTCCTATCACAAAAGACTGATGGAGAGACTGCCGCTTGTGGAAGATAGATAGGTATATACTGTACGCTCGGAGAGGGGGAGTGAGGGAGGGAAGGAAGGATGAAGGGAAGGCAGACAGTGGGAACAACGTGGACTCGTCCCTGTGCCAAACCGGGTCCGCACCGTGGCGCAGTGGTGCCATCTGCTGGCCTGCAGCGGACACCGACTATGTGCTCAGAATAATTTCCAGCAGAGGAAAATCATCATTTGAGAAAAGAACAAGACAGAATTCAAACATCCATTGGCAGACTTTAGTTTAAAGCTCGAGCTGAGCCGCTGTCGCGTCTCTGTGTGCGAGCACCTGGGTTTTATCTGCCTCAGCGGACGCGCATATTCTGACTACAACTGTCAATCATGATCTCTTTATACTTTTAATTGTCCTGCTCATTTCTACTCCTTGACGTCTGTCCCTATCCATACTTCATCTCTATCTGCTGTCTTTGATTATATTCGATATTTTCCGCGTGTTTGTATTTTACTTCTGTTTATTCACTCGCTTTTCGTTTTTTTTTGTCTTTTACCTTCCAGCTTTACAGTTAAGCTGCTTTAATGTGTGACTTTCCCAGCTGAGGGATCAATAAAGTTTTAATTCGTTATTAAAGGAGGAAAAAAAATCACCATAAAAATGAACAAACCCTAAACAGAACTCACGCTGACTGATTGTTCCACACAGAAACGTTCAGCACTGCTCTGATGTGAGCCCGAACGCGCGCCACTCATTCCTCATTGGTCATCGTCAGCTTCTTTTGTATCAACACTGCATTGCCCTGTTGTTAAGGGCTGTGAGTTGGAAATATCTTCAGTTACATCTGTTTTCTTTTGCTATCTGAAATGCCAGAAGAGCGTGGAAAGTTACCGGAAGCTCCAGGTGACGTCCAGCGTTCACAGGCATCCGGCAGGGAGGAGTGGCGTGGACACAGTAACTGATAACCTGCTTAACTGTTGTTGCCCTCACGTGACAAATTCAGCAAACGACAACAACTTTTGGGGACACGGGTGTTTCTGTTCATGGAAGGAAGTGAGGTAGAGCTGAGGAGCTGTGGAGCTGTTCTGACACTGAGTTGAAGTTCCTCAGCTGCGCTGGTTGGTTTAAGCAACGACTGCGGTGCTGGCTTTTTTAGGGGCGTGGCCTCAGGTGTATGATGTCACAAAACCTCTGACTCTTATCTCTGAGTACTGACTGTGATCTCTTAATGTGGTCTCAGTACTCTGACTTTTAACTAACACAGGGGCCACAGGCTGATGCCCATTTTTAACTCAGGACTCTTCCAGGCTTTGAGGTAGAGCCTTCAGGTACCGGCTCCTCTACTGTGGAACCAGCGTCTCTCCATGGGTCAGAGAGGCAGACACTCTCACTAGGTTTAAGTCCAGGCTTAAGACTTCCCTTTAAGACAGAGCCTTCAGTTTTCCTAAAGTAAGAAGATGCCTGATCAATGGTTCAGGTAGCTCTGAAGCAGGTAGCTTCAGGTAGCAGGTTCAGGTAGCTCTGAACCATTGATAGCTATGCTGCTACAGGCTTAGACTGCTGGGGGACACATCAGGTTACATGGAGCCCTTCCCTCCTCTCCTCTCCTCTCCCCCCCTCTCTCCTCCTCTCCTCCCTGCACATTTTTGGAACTGTCACTACCACTACTTGTTGCACTTTGTAGTTTGGCCTTGGTGTCTCTCAGTCTCTCTGTGTTTCCACAGATCCACCAGAGCTCCAACCGCCGCCTGCATTGCCCCCCCCCTCTTATTCCCTACTGTTACACCGGCCTGCGCTCCCCTTCCATGAACCAGTCTACCATCCAGTCCCCCATCAAGCTGGCTTGCTCTCCCTGCCTCCCCTTCCAGAAGCTTCCTTCTTCAACTGTTATTAACATTTCCATGTTTCCTACATTCTGTGTTATAAACTGTTTTCTTGTCTGTAACAACATCTACTGCACGTCTGTCCGTCCTGGTGAGGGATCCTCCTCTGTTGCTCACCCTGAGGTTTCTCAGATTTTTCCCTGTTAAAGGTTTTCTATGGAGTTTCTCCTCAGTCGATGTGAGGGTCTGAGGGCAGAGGATGTTGTTATGATGCCATGAAGCCTGGAGACAAACTGTTTGTGAAAACGGGCTCCACTAATACAATTGCCTTGCCTTTGCTGGGGGGGGGGGGTTGGGTGGAAATGGAGAGACTGGTATCATTGGCTCAACTGGTTTCTCAGGTGACCAGTAGAACAGTCTGAATATTTCATAGAGGTGAGGGGGAGACGACCATTAATATTTGAGGAGGGAGAGTCCAAAGTAATAATAAGCTCTACTGCCCCCCCCCCCCCCCCCCATGTTCACACATGCAATTGTGACGTTTTCCTAAAGTAAGAAGATGCCTGAATGTTTCTGTTGGCCTTGACTATGTCATCAACTTTAGTCATCCAGTAAATCCAGCAGCATCATAAAACAGGCCTGTGTTTCCCTAAATTTAGGAATTTTTCTCCCCACACCAACCTGGAATTGTTCACCACAGCTGAAGAAAATAGCTCACGTTTGAAATTTAAATATTTGATGCTGCTGTGAAAGAGTGTGTGTAGAACCGTCCGTCTGTCTGACCGGATGATGACAATCACCACTCTCCTCAGTCAGAGGGGTGCACATCCTGCAAGCCCACGTAGGCTGACACACACACACACACACACACACACACACACACACATTGAGCACTTACAGTGTCTTGCTCAAGGACACTTGGACAAGGTCACAGGGGGGAAGCGAGGATGGAGCCGGCCACCTGCTGGAGGGACTCTCTACCTCCAGAGCCAAGCCGCCTGGAGGATCGTTGCAACGAACAGCAACAACACAGGAAATGAGTGAAAGGATGAAATCAATCAGGTGAGTGATCAGCAGAGGTAAACTCCCTCGCAGCTGCTGAGCTGAAGTCTTAACGAGTCTCCACAGCCCCATAAAACTCATCCACATTCATCTACATCAGATGTGATGATGAACCCCGGGAGGCTCAGCAGCCACTAACCACCTGCTAACAAGATGGACGCTCCCTGTCGAAGGTTTGCGTCCCAAACTGGGATTTTTAGCAGCACTGAGAACAAACAAGGAGCGTCCCAGTGAAGCGGCGACCCCGCTGTGGACCTGGCGGTCCACGATGAAATGCCAGGTGGGTAATCTGGACAGTCAGCTGATTGCCTGCAGCTGTCCAACTGGTGAGTCTCAGAGCCCCGGTCAACAGTCCTCTGGAGAGCTGAGTGTCTTAGCCAAAAACCCACTTAGATAATACTTACTCAAGTAGACGCGGTACAAATACTGACAAAATAAGAATAAATATTCAGTCAAGACACTACAAGTACTAACTGATTGTTTAAACAGGACAAAAATGTAATTTAAGTATTAAAAAAAAAACAATGTCAAAATTATGATGAGTCCAAAACAAAAACAAATTTTGCATAACTTATTTACACAATCATTTAAATTTTTTTCCTGTATTCGTATCTGTCAGGGGTGACCTGGAACGCTCAAACTCAAATGCAGATATACCAGTTGGTGTTTTCACGTTAATTAACAAACCCCTTCCGGCACATGAGGCTGCATTAACTATCAGGCAGGCCATTTTTGCCCTCGTGCTTGACCACTTTGAGCAGTTGAGAGCGTCAGCAGTCCGGCGAGGAGGCTCCGCTCTGGTGAGGGGCATGCAAAGCTGTGTCATAATCACGTTTAATTCTCGCAGCAATTACGCCGAGCCAAAAATAAACCTTCACGGATGATGAGCGAGTCAGAAATAACTGCTGATTTTAGCCGCTTCCCTTGGAGGCTGCAGGACATGTGACTGAGCACTGCAACGACTGGGCTTCAGTTGGATTGATGACATCTGGATGACAGAGAGCGACTCGCACTTTCCCAGCTCAAATTGATTTTGTGACATGGAGGTAGTGTAGCTATCACCATCACGTTTTTTTTCTCGTGTTGTTTTATTGTAATGTTTTCTTTGGTTGGAGAATACTGCACAGAATTAGTTCGGCGTGGAGATGGTGCTGTGGAGCGGCTCATGGTTATGGTGGTGGGAAGGAGAGCGGGTCACGTAGCAGCTCAACAGCTGGACGTGTTCTGGTGACCTGTCGTTATGCTAACCCTGTAGCGCTCCACACTGCGCTGAGTCACCTGGAACACCTGGGGAGCGACGTGAGGATGCTCTTCCTGGCCTTCAGCTCAGCATTCAACCACATCATCCCAGAAATCCTGGTCCCGAAGCTCTCACACCCGGGTCTCTCCACCCCTCTTTCTAACAAACTGCCCATGGTGTGTCAAACTTGGCCCCCACCTCTCCAGCAAGATCTCACTCAGCACAGCTCTCCACAAGGATGTGTACTGAGTCCCCTCTCTACACACACGACTGCTCCCGACCCTCAAACACGATCATCAAGTTTGAGATGACACCACCATGGTGGGGCTCATCTCAGGAGGGATGAGTCTGACTGCAGAGGTGAGGTCAACAGACGGACAGCGTGGTGTTCAGTCAACAACCTCCAATTCAACACTACAAATACTGGAGAATTAATTCTGGACTTCAGGAGGGGCGGAGCAGACTCAGCCCCGCTCTACATCCACGGAGACTGCGTGCAGATATCTGATGACCTCTCCTGCACTGCTAACACCATGGCGGTGATAAAGAAGGCCCAGCAGCATCTCCACTTCCTGAGAATAACCAGGACCTTCTCCAGGGCCACCATAGAGAGCATCCTGCCGTCCTGCATCACAGCCTGGTACGCAGGGAGCTCAGCAGCAGACAGGAGAGCAGAGGGGCATTAGCACAGCCCAGAAAGTCACCGGCTGCTCTCTGCCCAGCCTAGAGGACATTTCCAGATCTCGCTACCTCAGCGGAGTCGCCAACATCATCAAGGACTCCGTTCACCCCAGCAACCACCTGTTAGACCTGCTAGCCTCGGGCCGGCGCTACAGGTCACACAGAGCCGGGACAAAGAGACTCAGAGATGCTTCTGTCCTGGAGCTGTCACTGCAGCCAACAACCACACACAAAACCAAAGGACCTGCCTCACTATCTATTTACCATATATATATATATATATATATATATATATATATATATATATATATATATATATATATATATATATATATATATATATATATATATATATATCATATTGATCATTGATAACAATGTAATATATATATATATTACATTGTTATCAATGATCAATATGATATATATATATATATATATATATATATCATATTGATCATTGATAACAATGTAATATATATATATATATTACATTGTTATCAATGATCAATATGATTATATATCATTGATAATTAACAGACTGTGCAATAATCGTCGTTTACATTAAGTGTAATAACTGTTTTATCTCTTTCATGTGCAATTTCAAATATTACACCACTGGTTTTTAAATTTGATATTTCGCTGCAATTGTTTGTATGTATGCATAGTTTTTTTTTTCCTTAATTATTTCTATATCTCTTTTTATGCCAAGAACCATATATATATATATATATATATATATACCAAAGGGAGTTGCACGCAAATTTCGTTGTATGCTAAACAATGACAAAGGCTTTTGATTCGATAAACGTCCCATGATCCCTTGCAGCAGCAACTTTAAAAGTGATTCACCACTCAGCTATTCACCAGAATAAAATCACCTTCGGTTGCATCAGGGAAGGAGAATCACTCATATTTGACCCTCCATCCTCCATCTGTGAAAACAGAAATTCACGTTCTGTTCTTGTATTTAAAAATCGATGACTGAAATAGTAATTAAACAACAACAAAAAAGGTCAGTCTAAAACATATTTCAAAAGATAAAAGCTGAACTGTTTCCTCTGGAGAGTTTCATCACTACAGATTGCAGTTTCTCCTGAAGGGACACATTGATAGGGACGTTACCAGCCTCTCTGGGACTAAACATTGACTGTATGAACACTAATTAAACACACATTTAATAAACCAGTTGGAAAGGAGGATGGCTGCTTCGCTCCAGCACGCTGACGGATTACATCATCGCTGAGGCCTGAGGTGTAAATGTTCAAGGTGGTGAAATTTCCTCAAACTTCCAAAATCTCCTAAATACAAAAAGCACTTTAAAATCCCTAAAAGGATTAATAAAATAATCAAACATTAATTTATTAAAAATCAATTCATGATAGATTTAAAATTGATGTGGCTAATTGTCACTTTATTTCTTCTTTTATTTGGTCATTAGTGAGAGCGTCGATATCTTATTTATAGACGAGTTGTGGACATTAATATTCTATAAATTTGATTGTTTTTTTCTTACCCGTCCTCCTGACTCCTCCCATCCATGACGTCTCCCGTTGGGGTCAAGTGAAAGTGAACCGGAAGTAGGAGGCGCTCATCGAACGCACCTTTCAACTTCAACCTTTACTCATTCAAACTATGGCGTGACGTCACACCACTTCCTAAATCTGATTCGCCGAAAGGAAGCGCGGGGCTCCTCCTCCTGACTCCTGATTGGCTGGCTGTGCCTGTGCCGCCATCATGCTTGTCTGTCCCGTCAGCGTGAGCTACAAGGAGGGTTTTAACTGCTCAGTTTACCGTAAAAAATGGCGACTTGGTGCGTCCGAGGCGTGAGGCAGAGCTACTCCATCATCGCTCTAACAGCGTTAAAAAGGTACCAGCTTATTTTTATAAGTTGTATACATTTGAATGTGTGTGCCAGAGACGGTCAGGCTCATGTAGATGTACCTGCTAGCATGTTCGTGCTAGAAAGTACTCGCATGATGACATAACGTGACATGCTGGGTGACTCTGGTAATATTTTTATTTATTTCAATTCATTTGACTTGCCTTCAGTGGACTCCCTTTGTCGTTTCTTAATGTTGAATCATTAATTTCCTGCGGTTGCACTGTAACGTAGGTATGGCACAAAATTGTAGGACTTTCTTCAGGGTTTCCTTGGAGGACGGGAGGCAAAGCATGATGGGTATTCTTACACCTTCCTCCTGATATCCATCTCTGGAATCTCTTGTAGTTATTTAAAAAAAAAAAAAAGTGCTAGCTTGCTTGCCTCGTAGGGAGTCTCAGCGCCCCCTCCTTTCACGAAAGACGCGATTCTTCAATTCGAAATTTTCCCCCGACATTTACTCTTCACCCTTGCCGGTGTTTTCTTCAATGACGGTCATTTTTATTGTGCTTGCGCCCCGTAATTTCTCATCAACCAACTACAGTTATTCAATTACGGGTTTTTAATTGCTCCTCAGCGCCCCTCTGGCTCGGAGTATGTACTGCAGCCTTATGACGTTTGTTACAGTTACGTATCCGTCCAAATCACGAAAACGTCATCATTGAGATGAGGTACTTTTAGATTTTTCTTTTTTCAGTTTATGTTTCTGTTTTCAAAGAAGCTGTTTGACCAGGTAACATAGCCATGCATTACACCCTCCAAACCAGAGGGGTGGCGCTGTGGAGCAACCGGAAATTGAACAGAGGAAACTGGTTAAGTATAAAGTTCACAAGCTAGTTTAAGACAGAAACTAGAGGCACAGGCGAGATTAAACCCCCTCTTTATTGAAAAAAAAAAAACAGTATTCAAAGAAACAGAGATGGTAGGCGCTAATATAAACCCGGTTATTATGAGATTGGTACGTGTGTGCTGCTGTTAGCAGTCACACATTACTGGCCTGCTATGAGGACACCATGCATGACCAGGACTGGAAAGCGACACAAAATATGCTGTTGTAAGTCAATAAAACGTAGTAACTAGAACTCAGAGAGGTTAGGCTCTGGCCACTGTGACTGGATTCACATCGTCTTTATTCCTATTTAAATGCATCAGTCAAGCGAGTAGAGTGCCACCATCGCTTGACAACTTACCTGACTGATATGCCTTCGCCGCCCAGGACATCCCCGCGACTGTTGTGTACAGCCACCCAGCAGAAGAAGAATGGAGACCGGTCGGAGGAAGAGGCTGAGAAACCAGAGCAGGGTGCAGCAGAGGAGAAGAGCCCGAATGAGAAAAGTCAACTGGAGGAGCAGCTGAAGGACATGACGGTGACACACGCGCGCGCCTCCAGCCACTTACGCCTGCAACACGATACCAACTTTTTTTATATACATTTGTGATTCTGATGTCACCTGAAACATTTTAGACATCATCTCCTATCTTTAAAAAGTTGTCTTGGTAAACGGGAGTTCTGTCGGTTCTACTGATGCTCTTAGATCCTTGTGACTAAGTTCTACACTAGTACTGATAATTCAAACTCATGGTTGGCAGAAACCACCTGGAACAGACTTTGGAACTGGTTCTAGACATTGGAACTGGTTCTCATTGGCTTCACTGGATAACTTTTTTTGATATTGTTGTGTTCAGGAAAAGTACAAGCGGGCCCTGGCAGACACGGAGAACCTGAGGCGGAGGAGTCAGAGGATGATTGAGGATGCTAAAACATACGGTAGGGATGTTTCCATCTCTTCTCTCAAGGTACAAACTGCCTGTTCCACTGAAGAAGCAGCAGGCTGCTAACATGGATGCTAGTACTGATTTAAAAACAGGAATCCAGGACAAACATTGCTGCAGTTACATTTTTGACCTGAAGAGGTCACAGCGAGGCGGCGTGAGTTCGTACGACCATTTTTAAACAGTTTTGCTGTTGGTTTGTGGGTGTTATTTGTATTTTCACAGATTGAATACACGGCAAAGATTTTTTGAGACTACATTGTGTTGCTAGGCAGTTGATTTTAATGTTTTATCCCAACATTTATCACTTTCATTATAGTTTAAATTTAAAAAGCCTTCTTACTTTGTGTGCCTGGACTCACAAATGTCCAGCTCGCAGGAGGTAGAGACGACTGGGACGGTGAATACTGGCTCATGCTTCTATTATCTGTTGTGCTGGCGTGACCAGGGATCCAGGGCTTCTGTAAGGACCTGCTGGAGGTGGCGGACATCTTGGAGAAGGCTACAGAGAGCGTACCGAAGGAGGAAGTGACAAGTCAGAACCCTCACCTGAAGAACCTGTACGACGGCCTGGTGATGACCGAGGTCCAGATCCAGAAGGTCTTTACCAAGCACGGTCTCGTTAAGCTCAACCCGGACGGTCAGAAATTTGACCCCTACGAGCACGAGGCCCTCTTTCACGCCCCTGTGGAGGGCAAGGAGCCTGGGACTGTTGCCGTAGTAACTAAAGTGGGCTACAAGCTTCATGGTCGCACCCTCAGGCCGGCGTTGGTGGGTGTGGCTAAAGCGCCTTAGAAATGTTGCAAGCGGGATGTGTGTACTTGGCGAGGTGCGATGGATGACCTCAGGGACAGCAGACTGGCGGAGGCACCAGCGCGCACGAGGTGCCTGACAGAGACCAGAGACTCATTCATGTACCTGGACACCACAGCCGCAGTTTGTCTGGCACAAGTAGAAATTCCATCTTTCATCTGTCGTTCGCGTCCGGTCAGAATTAGTTGTGTTTGATAATCCCTTCATGCTCCTCAGAGTCATTCATCCTCCCTGGAAAATGGCGTTTTGATGACTCGGAGGTCAGCGAGCGACCAGGGACCCCCATCAGCAGACGTCCCTCGAGGCATTCGCAGCATTCCAGAATTTTAAAGCCCTGATAATGTTCAGGTCACTAAATCACGATGTGTTTGGCTGTAGAGTCATGTGATCTCATATGTGACATTCTCTGTAAACCAGTAGAGCGACTGTACGTGGTTATTTATCCAGACAGCATCAGAATAAACTGCTCCACTTTGACCTTCGGCTCGTCTTTTAAAGGGATACTCTGACGCCCTCTAGAGGTGCCGTTCAGTTCAGGCGGTTCTGTTTGGTTCACCACCACAACTTTAGCCAGGGCAGGAGAAATGGCAGAAGCTCCACTGTTCTGTCCTGGTTCCTCAGAAGCTCCACTGTTCTGTCCCGGTTCCTCAGAAGCTCCACTGTTCTGTCCTGGTTCCTCAGAAGCTCCACTGTTCTGTCCTGGTTCCTCAGAAGCTCCACTGTTCTGTCCTGGTTCCTCAGAAGCTCCACTGTTCTGTCCTGGTTCCTCAGAAGCTCCTCATGAAGAACTTCCAAAAAGAGTTCTCCAACTTGAGGTTATGAGCTGGAAGTTCACTTGAAGTCCACATGAAGAGACAAATTCATTGTAACTCCACGATATATTCAGTAATTTGTGACCTCACACATCAAAGTATTCAGTCCAACTCCCAACAGAATCAAGACGAGGTACTTCAACGTTTACTGCAAACTGCACTCCTGCAGCACTGCTGTACAGGTAAGCGGAGGTAGAAATGAAGTATATAATCTATGAATATGGAGCAGAGGCAAGAATGGAGTAACGGCTACTTGTACTGCAGTTGGTGTCCTGTAATACCATCATGAAACAAATTACACTGAGATTTTACATCGCGTTGCTGTTTTTATCTTAAACACATTCGTCCTGTCCTCTTGAATCAAATGTTTTTCTGCTTAAAACCTCTCGGCGGAGCGTGAGACGAAGAGCCATGAAGAAAGCTCAAAATCGAAGTTGACTCTTCCACAACAGCAGTAACTTTACTTGAAGCCAAAAAAATATTTTTAAAAAAACCTGCCCTGTAGACTTTAGAGTACTCTGTTATGAAGTATTCTCACAACAGCAGGACGGTCGTGTGTCCTCAACAATACTCACAACTTCAGAAAACACTTCTGTGCAAAACAAATATTTTTATTACAAAAGTTATAAAGTTTTCATGACACAAAATACTGTACACTTCAGACGCGGACTCGCCTGACAAAACGTATTTACACAAGGTGACAAAGTAAGAAAAATACTCTTAGAAAATCTTTCATCTCACAGGGGAAGAAAACAGAGCCCAGGACCATAAGAGCTTCGAGCAGGTGAAGCCTGAGCGACGCAGGCGGGGCAGCTCGGGTCTGACCGGTGGTTTGATGATGTCAGGTACTGGTTGGTACTGGTATCAGGGTTCCATTTTGAAACATCAATATTGGATAGAATATTAAAGCTAGCAGGGATGAAAACCTACGCGGTTTGACGCAACAGAAATATGGATTTTTCTCAGTCCGTCTGCATCCATTCCCAAACTTTCTGGACTCGATTTTTTTCAAATTTTCCAGGTGTAGCTGTCTCATACCGACTCTTGACATGTATGTAAAGAGATACCTCAGTAAAGGTCAAAGGTCACGCTGATTCGGGAAAGGAGGCTTGCCATGTGAGTCAGAAATCACCTTGAGACGAAAAGGTCTTTTTAGGAAGCAGCCGAAGAGAGAGAATCTCTCAGGAATCTCCTTATTTGGTAAAGACAACGCTGGAACTGGGTTTTAGCGTCCGCGTGTTTACGGCTCCTTCCCTTAAAATGCACTTCCTGTAACGCGTTTTAAAGCTTATTCTGGGTTTTTTTTTTTTTGGTCAAAAACTAAAAGAAAATTCGAGCGACGCCGCTTTCACGTACAATACTGATCGATGGATATTTTAGAGTTACAAAAAATGTTGGTAATTTCTTTTTTTAACCAAAATTCACTGAATATTTTATGATCATTTAAATTTGGCCAGAGATGTTTTACAATTTAGGAAAAAAAAAAAAACCAAACGTTCAAATGTGTGATAACTGGTTGAAGTTGACAATAATCCCGCCTACTGAGCAGCACTGTTGCTTCATCTGCTGAAACGTTTCAAGCCCATGAGTCTCGCTCATCGGAGCCCAACTATTTCACCGTCACGTATGAACTCACGCGCTCCAGAACCGAAACAATAAAGCAATCGAAAACCGATGGTTTGCAGCTCAAGCTGGTTGTCCAGGAAACCTTTGCGACTTTCCACCGTGGTTTGCTGCGGAAACATGAGGACCTGAAGTGAAGCAGCTCCTTCTCCCTGGAAAGCTGCAGTCAGCCAGGACACCAACGCCCAAAAGCTTCAGGAAAACGAGTTCTGCTGGGGTTCTAATTTGGCATGAAAATGGCTTCTGTTGTGTTTGGATCTTCAGTATTACTTCAGTGAGTCTGTTACACCACCGCTCTGGAACTGCAGTACTTGCTAGTATTGCAGTATCACTGTAGTATTTTCACCTCTGTTCATTTCCAAATGAGAAAAATAGTTCTGTTCTTCGCCCTGGTATGAAAAATATAGTTTAATCCAGTGGGGCATCATTTTCTGTTTTTCTTTTTTGCAATCTACATATTCACATGGTCTCTTTTTAAAAAAATGGCGTTGAGTCTGATGCAGAGGGCTGAGTGACCTCAAGGTCTTCAGCTACGCCGCATCTCTGGATATCCATCCGCTCTCTGTGAGGAAGGTGAGGATGCGCTTCTTCAGCACCTTGTCCAGGTAGCTGGGCAGGCGGCTCTTGGCGGGGATGCCCTGCCTCTTCTGCAGGTGATCTTTGATGATGATGGTTTTGACCGTCAGGTAGCGAGCCGGGCTGAGGTTCAGGGAGTTGCACAGCACCTTCTCCCTGTCCGACAGCAGCTCAAAGCCCGTCAGGTTCTCGATGGCGGCAAATTCACCTTCTTTCCCCTCTTCCTTGATCACGCATCCCACCCCCAACCCTCCCGCCATGCTCCCCCCTCCGCCGCCTCCTCCTCCCACGCCAATCCCGGAGCCGAGCCCGCCTCCTCCTCCACTGCCTCGTTTAGAAATCACCATGTTTTTGTTCTCCTTGCGTTTCTCGCGTTTGTGGCGTGCGGCTTCATACTCGGCGGACTCGTCCAGCCGGGTGATGCCGTTGCGGCGGTACCGCTGCAGCTCCCGTACTTTGGCCCTCAGCACGCGCTCTTTATGCATGTTCTCAAAGAAGTCCTCGAACTCTCGATGGGCCATGAACTGGCAGAGCCCCCGCAGCCGCACTCGCTGCTCCTTCTCTTCCTTGGTGATCTTTCTTTTGGGTGTACTGGTGACAGGACCCGACCCGGCTGCTGTCGTGGAACCAGATCCGATCACGCCGACACTGGCTCCTGTCCCACCCGCCCCGGCGGCGGCACCCCCCACTCCCAGCGCTTTCTCCTTCTCCTTGTCTCTGGTCTCTTTCTTGTCCCGGCCCAGGAACACAGGAACCAGATTGTAGTCTCGGGCGATGTTCTTCCGTCGCTGGCGTTCTCGCAGCTTGCGCACGTACATGTCCACGTGGGTGCGTTTCATCTCAATCTCAACGTCCTCGTCGTCGTAGTTGACCGACAGCCCGCTGATGAGCTTCTCCGCGTCCTGATCATATTCTATCTCGTAGTCGTCACGCAGAGGCATGTAGCCCAGCTGCTGCTGCTCCGCCAGGCTGATGTCCAGGGGGGGGAGCGGCGTGGTGAGGCTGGGCGACAGGGGGCCCCCGTTCGGGCAGGTGTGGTCAGTCACGCGGTTTGGGATGCTGTCAGGGATGCAGGCCTTCCCCAGGTTGCCATGGATATACATGGTGACGTAGTGTTCCATGACTTCCTGAGGAGTTCGGGATGCTCCGACGTGAGCTGCCATGTCCTCCTGACAGACAGCAACCAGAGAAAGTTGTTACTACGGCAACAGGGATCAACTTCGACATATACGGATCAGAACAATGACAACATTTATCAACGAACCGCATGTACGAACACACAGGCAAACGAGTACTCTGGTACTTCTACATCAAGTTTACTTCATCTGAAGTAATAAGACCTCAAAACACAAATACTCAAGTCAAGTACAGATACACACCACTACACCTGAGTAGTACTGAAATACACAGAAGAGCTCATTGATTAGACCTGATCGATGTTAATGCCTGAATGTTTAAGTAGCAAACATTACCGCCAGTGACGCCACAGTAACGTCAATGCTACCTCGTGGACAAACTTTCACAGTTTATAGGCACTTGAAGTAGTAGAAGTACTCGTGTATCATGTACCAGAGAGGGGAGTTGACTTTAGGAACTTATAAAGTGATCTACCCAGTTTCCAAATCCATACTGTTCGATGGCATCGAGCAACGATTGCTCTTCCCTGCTGGTCCATCCTCCGTCTGCTTCAGGACCCCAGAGGGAGAACCGACCGCCGTCGACCTGCTGGTAACCGTGCCATCTCCGGTGATTACCGATCTCCGCCCCCGCCGAGAAGCACTCGGGACACAGCTCGATATCCGGGCAGTCGGTGCAGCGGAGCCTCAGGTTGGTGACGTCTGCTAGACAGTTAACGCAGTACTTCTTCCCCAGGTCGGCCATGTTGCTGCGCTCTCGCTCCTTGTTGTGGAGGGGGAGGGAGCCCGCGCATGCGCACTAGCAGATCCGCGGCGCGAGCCTGGAGCGTTCTGCTCGTTAATATTAATGAGGAGAGGTTGGGACACCCGCGATTGGCTCCTGGGTTCTGTTTCCAGGGCAACCGAGACAAAACGAACACATTCATTACCGGGGAAGCGCAGGACGCGGTCCTCTATCGGCTAGTTTCAAACTCCACGTTAACATGGATGCAGAGGGTTTGGAGGATGAGGTGGAGAATGACACCGAGAGGGGGGCGTTAGCTGGGCCCCCTGGAGAGGAGGACCCAGCTGCTCCGGCTGCTGCAACTACAGAAGAAGAAGGTGGAGAAAGTGTGAGGAAGACCTCCGAGGAAGAGGTAGCAGGAGACAGCGGTGAGCCCCCTGGTGTCCACACCTCCGCTAGTGACCCAGGATTGAGTCAACAACCAAAGTCAGAGGAGGGAACCAGTGATGGTGACGGACCTCCCACACTGGAGAGCACCAGGACCTCAGTGGAGGCCCCCGACCAGCCTCTGCACCTCCTCCACAGCCTACACCAGCAGAGGGATGGAGCCAGCCGGCGCAGCAGCCTGCTGCAGGCCGCGCTGGCCGACTACTTCAGTAGGAGAGCCAGAGATGACGCCCAGGTGGACGGGGAGGTGACGCCCGGCGTGTATGAAGAGCAGCTGAGGAGCCTCGCCGCGGTGAAGGAGCAGCAGACCAGAGACTGGGAGAGAGTCCAGCAGCAGGTGGAGCAGCTGAGGCTGCGGCACCAGGAGAAGCTGGACCTGGTTGGTTTGCGGCCGAGAGCTTTGATCAGGAGTCTGTCATCGCTCTTCATACCGGACTGAGCGGCTGACCGATGTATCGGCCCTGATCAGATTGATCACATCCGTGTACACATGTCTCTTTATGTGCATTACTAGTAATTTTGCAGGAATGCACTTTACTCTGAATGAAAAGTTCTCGTGTTTATTTTACATTTTACTCAAAGTTTCTTCCCTCCTTCATCAGGTGGAACGGGAATGGCGTGCGTTCGTGGATCTGAAGCGGGACACGGCTACGTCCGTGCTCAGCCGCCACCTGGGGAAACAAGCAGCGCAGGCCAGAGTGGAATCAACCCTGGCGTCAGAGCAACTTCAGCACGACCAGCTGATAAGGCTTCGCCTCCAGCACATCAGGCTGAGGACGAGGATTGACAGGTTGGAGGCGGAGCTCCGCGATGTGGAGGAGAGAACCAGGGACCCACTAAAGCTCCAGTTTGAGCAGCTGTGGGCCGAGAAGCTCGAGCAGAAGAAACTCGCCCAAAAGCAAAGCGAGGAGTCGTTAAAACTGGAGAAGAAGATCAGCAGCAGCTTGGAGGCAGGTTCACACACACACACACACACACACACACACACAGGCATGCTGTGTTCAACTGACAAACTGGATTGTGTTGCCAGATCCTGTCAAACACAAAGGAGAAGCTTCACTGGACCCAAAAGGAGGTCCAGACCAAGCGAGAGCAACTGGCGGTGCTGGAGGCCGCGGCGGCCCAGAGGAGGGACCTCCTGACCGGGACTAAGCAGGCCTGCACCCTTCTGCACAGGGACAACCTGAGGCTGAAGGAGCGCAGTGGACTGCTGGGGAACAGGGTTCTGCTGCGGGACTTTGAGAACACTGTGGATGCCTCTCAACAACTGGAAGAGCAACTGGAGAACCTTAAAAGCAGGAGGAGAGAAATCGCCTTGAATTAAGCTGGAACGTCATCAGACGGCATCTGTGCTTTGACTCTCCCATCACGTGGCCCCGCAGTGCCACCTGCTGGACTTAGACATGAACTACACCTTGATTTAATCCCTTTCCGTCACTGGAGCTCCAACTTTTACTATCGTATCGTATTTCCACCCTCATATTTCGTCTTCTTGTTTCTTTTCTTCCACATGTCTTCCTTCCAGCTGGCTGCAGATGTTTGCCAGCTGATCTAAAGCCAGTAGTTTTATCACTCTCCCTCCATTTTAAAAAAAAAAAACTATCTAAATCATGCGTGCAGGAAAACGCTGATCACGCAGTGGATGAGCAATCTGCCGTCCACACGACCAAAATAATACTGAGGATATCCTGATGAGATGTTGATGAATAAAACCTGATGACTTTTTTGTATCAAAATAAAGAGAGAGCAGTGAAATGAAACACTGGTGATTGTTCATTGTCACATTTTTTATCACCCCTATACAATCGTGAAGGTGTCGCGTCCGGCTTGGAGCGTCTTGTCTGTGCCGAAGCAGGACGAGCCACAGGACTTTCCACCGAGTTCCACAAACTTCCCTGAGAACCGACCGCCAGGAGCTGGAAAGAGGACATTTCAAATACTCACTTTAGAACATGTGACAAGAGAGTTGTAGACGATTGGCTGCTTTGTCGTCACGCCACTCTCACGTCTGTCTTTACCATCTGGAGCTAGCAGCTAGCTTAGCTTAGCATATAAAGAACAGGAGCGCAGGACTTGATCTCTCTGCTACTGCTGTTTGAATGGACTTCACCGTGTACTTCTGCAGTTTTACTCACTGATGTTTGGTCACCAGTTCTTTTGTGTGTGTGTGTGTTTTCTTAAAGACTTGAAAAAAAAGGTGATTATTTAAAGAAGGCATACCGAAACATCTCAGAATATACGAGGCACAACCAGAGAATTTTTTTTTTTGAAATGAAATGAAATTCAGCATCGTCATTGACGCTGGCATTTAAATCAAACCAACAGTTCAAGTGCCGCTTTCACCCCAAGTTTCATCACAACGATCATTAAGAGAACCTGAACGGGCGGCACTGAGCTGGTCTGCTACAATTATTTCTAAAATCGTTGAAAGGGAAGGCAAATTTGAAACGGGTCTGTGGTGGTTCGGGGGTCCAGGTTTGTTTACCAGTTACAGATTCAGACTGAAACATTTGTGATCTCTCATCGGAACCAGAAGCGTCCACGTTCAGACCGAGAGTGACAACTGAGTCCAGTGTCACCCTTCCAGTGTGTGGAGCCCCCGACATGTTGGGAGAAATTAAAGGATTCAGTGGCAAGTAAAAGCACATCTTGATAAAAGAAGGTCAGCATCACTAAGTTCTCCCAAAAGTGTGATGTCAGTCGAAAAAATACTGAAGTGATAGCTCAGAGGTCTAGATCCATCCGCGAGGGCCTCGGCCGGGAGGCACAGGTGATGAAGGAGCGGAGGAAGCGGCGGCGGCAGGTAGGAAAGAGAGCCGACTGATAACTGGCGTGACCGCCGTCTGGCCGAGCTCGGATGAGCCGTTTTAGGACTGCGAAAAGACGGAACCGTTCACCTCCGTCACTGGGGGCTCGTACACAGGGATAAGGCATCATTTGGATATTTAAGCTGCTTTAATGTGCTACTTCACCCAAAAAGTACTTGCCATCGCCGCTCAGGGCTCTCAGAGACGCCTTGAACCGCCTCCATCACGTCTTAATGCCGGAGGAGCCAGCAGCAAATATTCGACCTGTTTCATTGACCTCCGTAAATTCTGTCCGTCTCTTTTTCTCTCCAGGTTCCGTTTCCTGGAGGGTCTCGACTGACATGAAAGAGGAAGTCCACCTTCGATGGGACAGGTTCTGACTCCAGATGCTCTGTGGACCCAGAAGAGGGACCTGGTAACGCCTGAAAACTGGTGCAATGTCTTTTTCCTGCTCGGTCTGTCCACCGCGGGTCAAACTGCTGTCCTGTCAGTCAGAGATGATTCATGTTGTCTTGTAGTGTGGATGTGGACCCATGGCAGTCTCATTTCTATCAGGATTCAACATCCACGTCTGTCACCACGTTCAGGTTTCTTGTCCATGATCTCTTCTATTTCCTCTCTTGTCAGGAAGCTACCTGGAGGATGAACTGGGGTTTTTAATGGCGCGCCTGCAGGAGGTCTCAGGGCAGCTCAGTTCTGCCCTACGTCACACCCCCACACACTGGCCCCCACCTCTGTCATCACCCTAGCAACTGGGATGGAGCCGATGGCCTCCAGCACCTGGAGAACCTTCTTCCCGTACAAACCGTTCAGTCCTGCTGGCTACCATCACCTGCAGTGAAACGTACGGACGGCGGTGCCTGGTACCAGCTAACGCGAGCGAGGGCCGTCATCGCAACAGTGCCAACGCTGCATGAGTGAGAAGGAGAGAGGGGTTGATGCGGGCGCTGGGAGACGATGGGCAGGGAATGGTCATCACTGGAAACCCACCAGCTCAAGGACGCAAGGGGTCAGGGGTGACTCCAAACGCCCCATGAATGTTGGACGCCACCTGATGTCACCACACAGCACTGATGCACCGAATCAGGTGGAACACAACTTTGTATAGGTTAGGATTTTGTTGTGAAGGCAATTTGTAAGTTTTGGTGAGAGGCAATTTAAATAAACTTTGATTAGAATCGAAACGTGTTTTTATATGATCCTCAAATACATTGTTGTTGTTGCTTCGTTGCGCTAGCCTAAGTGTGATCATCCCTGCCAATTCCTTATCTTCTTGACTAATTACCTGTCAAACTAACTACCTAATTGCATTTTTTGGCCAAAGTTTAAAAGACCAAACCAAGTGGGCGTCATAGATCATTGGAAAACTTTCTGGTCTGATTGGGAGGGACGGCATTCATCCCACGCTGGACGGAGCTGCTCTCATTTCTAGAAAAGGGCCCAGTTTATTATAGAACCAGAACCCTGACAACCCTGAGTTCAGACCTGGAGGCGGAGCTGCTGTCTGACGCGCTTCTCTGCGCGTCCACTAGGGGGCAGTTACCCACCCACAACCCCATAGAGACCGTGTCTGACCACGTCAGTTTATTCACTCCAATTCTATTAGAAGAGGAGTGAGTCAGAAAAACCTGATCAAAGTTAACTCAACCACTAAATTAACTCAACAGAATATCAGAGTTAGATGAGGACGATTGAATATCAGACCTCTGAGGCTGAAAACTGAACCGGTGAATGAAGTGATACCCGACAGCTGTGTTGCCCTGCTGAGTCTCACTGAAGCCTGGCTGGTGACGATGAGGATGCTCGTCTGAATGAATCCACTCCTCCAGTCACAGGAGCGCTCGCATTCCTCCAGGCTCTGGCCCAGGAGGTGGCGCTGCTGCCATTGTTGACACCAGTTTAGTAATAAATCCCAAACCAGAAGAAGTTTCCATTCCTCTGAGAGCCTGATTTCAGATTCAGATTCAGATTCAGATGACTTTATTTAGCCCCGAGGGGCAATTAAAGTACGGTACAACTGAGCAGCATGACATTAAAAAACAATAGAAAAAAAAGGGACATGACAGTGGGAATAAATAAGAGAATAAAACTAAGATTAAAGATAAAATACAATAAATATACTACATACAGTATGTACACAATGTAGAATGAAGAGTAAGGTGACTGGAGTGAGTGACTAAAGTGCAGACAATGTAAACAGTGTAACACAGTGTAACAGTTTGATTCTCAGTATGTCTCCTCTGATTAATGATTGAGGACCGTCCTCCTGGTCCTGACTCTGGATTCTGATCTGACTCCTCAGAGTTTCTATCAGTTTAGTTCTAAATCAGATCAAGTCATGATTGGAGGAGACTTCAGTATTCATGAGGATGTTGATAACCACAGTCTGGTGCTGCATTTCTCTCTCTCTTCTAGACTCAACTGGTGTCCATCAGTCTGTCCATGAACCCCCTCACTGTCACAACCACACCCTCCACCTCCTCCTAACATGTGGAACTGAAGCTCAACATCTGGTTGTGTTTCCACAGAAGGTGCTTCTGTCTGACCATCACTTGCGACCAATTACCAAATCTTCCTTTTCTCTCCAACATTCTGGAGAAAGCAGTTGCTAAACGGCTCTTGGCAACTTGGCAAAGGCTTCAGGACACTCCTCGTCGAAGTAACTTCTCCAGCTCCAAGTACAACGTTTACAGTACAAGGAGTAGTCGAACTACAAGGAGGAAAGGTAGTTTTTAAAATATTTTCCCTCAATATTTCTCCCATCATTTGGCGCTGCAGTGCCCTCTGCTGGACTAGACATGAGCTACACCTTGATTCATTCCCTTTTGGAGGGCCACCATTTACAACAACAAAAAAAGGGAATTGACGGTTTCAAAAAAGAAATCCTTACCTTAAACATCGTAACATCTGATGAAACACGAACACACTCAAAGATTTGAAATGTGATTTATTCCATGCTAAAGCTTTACATTTGATCGATATAAACCCCCAAAACAACAGTAATAAATACAGCAAATCAGAGAAAATAATTAGCACTTTGAGTGAAGTAACAAAAGACAAGTTCAGTTATTCATACTAAGGAGTTCCACGTCTGCTCTCTTCTTTTTTCTTTTTTACAGTGAGACTGTAGGGAACTGATTGATACAGTCATTGTGTTTCAGCGAATACGACCAAAACGGGAAAAAAAAAAAAAAAATCATCACAACCAAATAAGTCAGTTAGCGTGGGCTGATGTTAGCGTTAGCTGTCAGTGTGCTCTGTGCTTTGCGTCGTCATCTCTGGGCAGCAGATGGTGATCACCTCCTCACAACGCCAAAGATGTTCAAGAGTGACAGATGATACGAACGTGCGTGTGTGCATGCGCGTGGGGGGGGGGGGTGCGATTGCATCACCTGGCGCTCTCATTTATTTGGCTACTGCAGAAGCCGAGGTTTGAGGGCGGGGCCAAAGGGTTGTGGGACAACACAGCGAGACGCACGTGCAGCTTTTCCCCCGTCCTTGGTTTCACCATCTTTTGTGGGGGGGTTTTGTGCACGCGTCCAGCTCACAAACTCAAGATGGCTCAGTCCTCATCCTCCTATGTGACATCATCAGAGATTAAAGTCACCAGATAAAAGTAAGACCACTCAGAGGTTCTGTTCGGTCACATGACCCGGGATGTTATCGATACGTCATACTCGCCACGTTTTAAAAAATACATTAGTATTCGTTTATACATTTCCACTCATTGTTGTTTATGATAAAGTGACAATGAAAAAAAATGCAACTTCCATATTCACTGTTTTTTCAGTACCAACAAAACGAAAATATCATATAAACTCGTTTCCACTCAGATAAAAACCAGCGTTAGTTGTGAACTAGTGACAAAAACAAATTAACAAACAAACAAATATTGTGCATCCTTACACACGACCCTTGACCCTCAGACGACAGGCACAACGCTACCAGCACAGTAAAGAGAGACGATCGCCATGTGCGGTCAGAGAGAAAAACCAGTGATTGCTTCCAGTGTCAGGTAATCTCAGACTCGGCCCGTTAAGGTACAAAGTGAGACATTTTCATACACACCCTGCTTCCTCTGCGCAGGAGTCAACATTCTGGGTGCCAGCTCAAAAAAACAAACAAAAAACAACACACACACACACACATGCAAACTTTGGTTTTCCTCAGATTTCAGTTCATACAATCTCTCTTTCTCTCTCTCTCTCACTCACACACACACACACAAGCAGTACAGACAGACGCTATAAAAACCACTCAGTAGTAAGCACGTGAAGTTCAATCAATATGCAGAAATATTGTGTAACATGAGACTTTAGTGTTCGTGCACCTGATAAAAGACCAGCAGGACCGACAACAATCACCGCGCTCTGCGTTTGTAAACGTGACCGTAACCAATCGTGTGCTTGTAAGCGTTTTGTACCCTGCAGCAGCGTCCTGACACTTGGTGAACCACATCTAACCGGCGGACCAGCGATTTACCGATTCAGCCTCTGAAGATCGTTGGCGAAAGGACACGCAAGCCTCGCTGAACTGAGCTGGAGGAGTGAATGAACGCTTGCGTGTGCGAGACTCGCCGCTGTCTGACTAGTAATCAGATGGAGTGGCGTTGAGTTTGCTAACAGGTACGATGAGGGGAGAGTACCACAAGTTGAAGGTTTTAAGAGCTAAAGATGCTGCCGCTGTGCTTGGGTAGTGAGTTAGAAGAAAAAGAATATCAAAGTGAAATGAGAGAGAAAGAAGAGAGAAAGAAGGCGGCAGCAACAGTCCCAGAGAGAGGAAGCTGCCCAGGCCCTGCAAGGCGCATCTTCCCATTTTAACTCACTTCAAACGACCAAAGGAGACCCCCCATCCCCCTCCCCTCCTCGCTCCATCCCTTCATCCCCCTGTGGATAACTTGTCTGGTGAGAGACGATAGAGCCCGGCGGCTGTCACCCCCCCCCTCTGAGGGGGTAATTCAATGGGCCAGCATCTGGGTGTGTGTCTGCATGTTACACACACACTCTCACACAGAGCTCGTTAAAAGACGACCAACGAAGCAGGCGAGATAGAGGACGATCGTCAGGACCGGTCTGCAAAGGTGCGACCGCGGTACCGGTTCCTGCAGGGACACTTTCAGAGTAAAGTACCTCGATGATGTCGACGACAGTCCATAAAGCTGCACTGCGTGACTCCGATCGATCACTGACGTTCTTGATTCCTCGTTAAGATTTTACAAAAACAAACCAAACAAACTCCAGAGAACCTAAGTTCTTGCTCTGGTTGGAGAAAAACAAGTTTTGAGAAGTTCATAGATGTTGGAAGTAAACTTACATCATTGTTCACTTCCAGTAAACAACTGAATTCTCTTCAAGTAGAACAAAACCTCCACCGGCTCGTTTTATAAGTCCTCCCACATCTGTGAGGAGGAGGAGGGGCAAAAACTCCCTGGAACTTGGAGGAGGAGGAGCTCGTTCTGTGTTAGAGCTGCTTTTTGTTCTACGATGGTCTGGAAAGAGTGCCCCCTATGTCTAAATTTAATTCCTCATTTTCAGAACGCTTGGTGAGACAGTCTGGCTCTTAAAACGCTCTTTTTTTAGGAACTATTACTAGATTTTTAAACTAAGACTTAAGGGTATTGATGTAAAATGTCCATTGTTGTGTTCCATCCAACCAGCACTCCAGCCAACAGAGATATTGAATCTTCAATCTCAAATCTTGCGCCGCTATTTGAGGGGGTGGAGCCAGATTATATTTGGCGCCCTGGTAACAGGGGGGAAAAAAAGCGACATCAGCAGTTTAGAACATGTGCCCTCAGATCTGCAACCTATCAGACATTATAGTAGTTTGTTAGGAAGCCAGTTCATTTTTCTCAGTACAACACGAACCACTTAAGACAACTATATTAGTACCAGGTCCTTGTTGTAAATCGACGACAAGAATGTGCACGCAACAACAGTTTGGGTTTTTTTTTGAGTTGCAGGTTGATCATAGCTGCTGTTAGCTGCTATACAGTATGCGCGCTAGCCAGTCACAGTAGCTCACAAGCCTCGGTGGACTTGATCGGTGCAGCAGCGGCTAGTTTGTTTCTTAATTCAACCGCTAATGCCAAGCTAGCGACCTTCCTGAAAGTTTCGTGCAGATTCTTCTTCTCTGGCTCGTGACTCCTATCTCATTCCTGCCGGCAAACCTTCTTTTCTGGAGCCACGTGTAGAAAACAGGATAGCACAGCTCGTAATAGCGTCTGAACTGTGGTAGCTGTTTGATGCACGATGGCACATTCCACTTTGAGAACTATCAGATCAGGATAGCGTGTTTCAACTAAGGGTTGCTCTTTGGTACATTCCATGACCCCACATAAACGCCGCAGATAGAAGCTTAAATACCTTCATAGGGACTCATTTCTATGTCTAAGTACTATGAATACCTGAGAACGATTAAAAACAAAGAGAAAAAATGCCATGAAATGATATGCGGAATTGAAAAAAAACAACAACAAAAAAGCAGTTGAAAGAGAAACTGTTAAAGACTGTGCAGCTCTCCTCACGTTACATTCAGTTTCATCAGCCACACCTTTGTTTTTCCTCTAATTCCAACCACTCTGATCAGGGCCAAACATTTTTGGACAAAGGAGAGAAGTGCAGCAATCAAGGAGCTTTTCTCCATCTGTCTGAAGAAGAAAATGTATGAAAAGGCTCATCGACACACACGTGTACACACACACACACACACACACACACACACACACACTCTGTGTTCACATCTTCACTTGTTCAACATTACCACAGCAATCCCTCGTCTTTGTAGCACCAGCTGATAAGTCTGGTTCCGACCAGCTCGTTAGGAGCTGACCTTCTCTGTGGTGACAGCTTGGTGGCGTCTCGTCCGTCACGCGACACCCGTCAGTGCAGATGTCGCTGGTCAGTAGTAGCACGTGTTTTTTGGTTTGAACAGTCAATCAAGCAGCAAAGCTCTGTTGCATTGTTAGCGTCCGGGCTTCGGATGGTGAACACGGATGTTCAGTTTCACGCCTGCAGGGTTTTCAAGAGAAACATCTGCCTGGTTTCAGTCTGTAAATCCTCTGAGGTCACAGCTCAGAGAGCTTCCAGCGTTGTTTATTCGATGATCCAAACACACATCCCCAAACTTCCTGCGCATGTGTGCATCAGTAGAATTTGTCATCGATGCGGAAGTGTGGCCGGGTGACGTCGTCTGGGTTGAGGAAGACTGATATTGATTTCCCAGGGTTCTCGGTGACCAGCTGCTGCAGCCGCTGCGCCAGCTTGTCTTCTGAAGGCGAGATGATGCCGTTGGCTGGGTGGTGCCCAGGGGAGCTGTGGCCATTGGTGCTAGTTGCTAGCTCTTTCTTCAGCTGCCCCGCCTGCTGGGCCTGGTCCAGAGCTGCCCGAAGGTGCTCGCTGGGATCTGAACGAACGTGGGCAAGTTTTCTAGCAACAAGAAGGGCCTGGCTGTCAGTCAGGTGCTCTAACATGTTGCACTGGGGCAGGAAGTAGTTTGGGCAGTTTTTACCCAAGATGCAATGAGCCAGGTCATCCAGTAGACCTAAGAGGAGGCGGCCAGGGGTGTCGGTATCAGGGCAAGACAAGTAGACGGCTGGAAGTCGGTCACAGGCCCAGAAGAGCAGAGTACGCAGGTGGTAGAGGCTGATGCCGGCACGAGGACGTGCCAGGATTCGTGACAGCACAGCCTTGGCTGCTTGGAAGGCCTGGGCCATGGGGAACGGGATGCACTTTTTCAATTGAACCTGATAAGAGAGGGACAATTGATAAAACTGGAAGAGGATTTAAGAGATGCAGGAAACCTGAGCAGAAATCATTTATAGTGAGATATACGGGGCATGTGGAAAAAAAGAGAAAAAAGGGCAAAGAATCTCAAGTCAGACGCTCAATACTGGCAACGATGGGCAGCTCCTCACCTCACTGCGGGAGAAGGCCAGCCTCCACTCCCGGTCCGGCCGGCCCACTAGAGGGGAGCAGCAGGGTAGCAGGTAGAAGCCAGATATGGCCTCCTCTTCAGTGATTTTACCGTCCCAGAAGTGGTTTGCAGTCAGCCAGCCCTGAGCGACAGCAGGCCAGCCCCGGAAGGACACCACAGGCAGCAGGTCGTACAGCACCCGGCTGGAGCCCGCCTGCAGGGACCCCAGCAGGACAGCAGAGGAACGTCACCGTCTCAATCCTGAACATTCTTCTACAAAATACGGCTGCAGGGGACTTCTTTCATCTTAACATTTAATTACATTTGCTGTGAAATAACCACACTCAAATGTTGTGAAGAACTTTCTGGGGTTACTGGCTAAATCTGTACCTGGAGAATGATGGTTGTGAGCGGCCCGTTCCTCTCCAGCCGCTCAGGGGTGGGGATGCCTCTCTGGGGGCTTCTCCTCAGCTCCTCCACAGCCTCGCTCACCACCCCCCAGAACCACTCTGTCACTAGGCTGGGAGAGAAGTAGCATCCATCTAAAGACTGAGGAGAGCCCAGGGACGGGACGGAGCCTCTAGCTGGTCAGGAAAGGACGAGAGGAGGAGGCTGAATGCTGGTTCACATGGTGCAGGTTACACAGACCCTAAATATTCTGACAAGCAGGGCCAACATCCGGTTCTTGCTCAGACGGCCAGGTCCAGTCTTGAATATTTACCTCAGTTACAGCTGCTTAACTCTGCTGGGTGCAGTAATGTATGTTTGTAGACTGTGTATTTATACACACTTGAATAACCCAAAAATCTAGGTACTATCAATTCATTGTCCCAAAGTTCAAACATTCCAAATAAAACCTATTCACCAGTTGTCAAATTTGTACTTTTTGGCTGGACTTGGAGGGCGGCGGCCCTGGAATCCTTACTGACAGACTTCCATCGATGTGAGCTGAAGGAGGCGCTAATGAGCTGGGAGCAGACATCGCTGACATCCTGTTGAGTCAGAGGATGGGGGGCGAGCTGATCGTTGCTCTTCCTGGCATTTGTGCACCACAGCTGATGTGTTTAACCACTGCACACATTTCAGGATGATGTGGCGACGTGGATAATTTCTTGGCGGTCTTGCCTGATGCTGTCGTTGAGGGGGACGTGACCACCGACCACCAGAACTTGCCCGGCAACAGGAGATGTTGTCTGAGACATGAGCTCCAACGCACTCTCGTCAGCCATGGTGACAGATACTGATGAACCATTTTGCATATGCATCACAGCCCTCAGGTTGCCAGCTGAAGATGATGTGACAGAAGTGAGTCGGCTGGCGTGGCGTAGCTGCAGCCTTCAGGAATCACCCCAGTCAGCTTATTCCCACTCATCTGAACTTCCCTTTTTAGAAGGAAATGCTTCCTAAAATCAGTATAAAACGCTTCTCGACTGACTTTACTAAACTTCATGTTCATCTGACGAAGGTCAAATTTTGAGATCAGTAACTGAATATGGTAGCAGCCGTAGATCGGGCGCTGCTCTTCTTCTAGGCCTTGAACTTCTGGGCTTGTCCTTCTGTAAACACCATCACTAGAAGACTGATCCATCAAGCAATCGTCTGGAGCTTCGGTACTCCTGCAGTTTGATTTGGGGCAGAGGGAGAGTTGAACTTTGGTGCTTGTGGTAAGCAGGTACAGGAACTGGGTGACCAAAACGACGACTTAAAAAGAAAGAATTTAAATCTGATTTGAATGCATGATACCTAATCCTCCTTTTTAACCTTTTAGCAACTTGTGGTGGGATACACTGACATCAACACGAATTCAGCAGCATAAAATCCTGTGGGAAATGCTACGTTACATTCAGATAATGTGAAAAGGTGTTTCCTGCGTTGCAGAAAATTAAAAAAGATTCATATCAATAAATGTCATTACTTTTCTTATCTCGCAAGTTTCACAGTTGCGAGCATGAGCCAGATTCAACTTCAGATTGTGAAGTTCTACCCAGAAATGTTTGGCGTTTATGTGTGTATGGATACATAAAGTATGACTGAATAAATCTTTCGGTCTTCATTTCCAGGCACAGGGTTCCTCATTGCACCAGTCTGAGGTGTTAAAGAAACAATAACTGCAGCTCACGGGGAAAATTGCGTCGATTATCTGCTAATCAGCAAAGATTTCCTCCTCCTGTATGTCTATCACTCCTACTCTCTCTTTCTACACCATTACTGTATTGTGAGTCCCTCTTTATTCTGAACATCAATTTTCTCCTCATCATTCTTAATTACCCATTTCTTCCTCCTCCTCCTCCTCTTCCTCAGGAGGAAGTCCGTTCTCCTCCTGGCAGCAGATGTTCCAGCGGGAAAGGATGCTGGAGTCACAGAGGCGAAGGCTGAGCCATGAGTGGCATGGCGGGGAGTGTCTCATATCCAGGGTGACAGGTTGGTTGCGGTCATGGAGTTTCAGGGCTGGCACCAACAGGGTGAAGTCCAGGTCAAAGTCAGCCCCTTTGGCGTAGTCGCCTAGTTCCTCGGGGTTAAGGTCCAACACACCTTCACGGGCACCACCTGACAGCAACAGGTATTCGTTTGCCACTGGGAGGCGCTGGTCCACCTTCTGGACAAGGCCTGGAGGTTTGCGTGGAAAACAATAAACACTCAACAAAATTCATATTTGTACATAGAGAGCAGCACTGTTAGGAGCAGCAATGAGCCGAAACAAGTGCCTTTCGTATTTGGATGCACCTCGGTCCACGCACAAACACTCTGGAGAGGAGCAGCAGGTCTGTGGAGCACTACAAAGTTGTTTTTAAAGGTATGACATATATTTCTGAGTCTGGGCTGAAGTTTTACACACACAAGAACAAACACACTGAATTAACAGATCCCTCAGTGACCACTGAGCCAGACAAATCACCACAGTGGCCTCGGCCAAGCCGAGCGCCCGACACGCTTCCTGCAGACAATCACGGCATGATTGGCAGAGAGGAAGCTGCATTTATGAATCAACAGCTGGACGAAATAATGCTGGCTTATTAGAACTTGTGTGGAAGTTCTGTAATTGGATTGGTTGACGAGTTAATTCACAGACCCAAGGATACAGTTATACCGCTTGAAGTATTAATGTTGAGGCACAAAATTATGTGTAGTCGCTTAATCATCCTATAATTATCATATTCTTATTATATTTTAGACAAGGGTGCACTATAATTTTCCTCAGTCCTAAAAAGAGGCCTCATCATTCGACTGTTTTATGAGAAAAGCTGGAACCTTCAAATCCCTTTATGGCTACTTAGCAGTCTTGTAAACTACCCAGGCACTGCGCCCATGGGATCCACAGTGCTGGAGTCAAGTAAATTATGTTTTGCCAGCTTTAAAAGAGCCATGGAGAAATGCTTGATCCGACAGCCAAACATCTGCCGGTCCGGAGCTAATTGCTAGCTACGAAAGGTCAAAGGTAAAACTCTGACACTTAAAACTTTTCACGCCCTCGCAGCGAAGGGATTGTGTGAGCATGACTGTTTTTTGTTTTTTTTTCTTCTACGGTGCAGTTAAGTGGCAGCAGAAAACTGAAGCCGAGGCGCCAGACCAAGCCAGCAGGTCACGGTCGGGGAACCAAAGCTCCCAGTACGAATCCTAACTTACAATTACATGGGTATACAACCTTGGTGGCAGGCTGCCATGTGATACTCTCATGTAGCCAGGATTCGATTTGGGCCGGAACAAGCAGGAAAGCGCTCTGACACGTCCAGAGACTTAAGCAAATATTGCACTTGGCCGTTTGTGAATTTGATGAAATTACAAAATACCACATTATTGTCAAGGGCACTGGGAATTTTCAGATGCATTCCAGGACCTTTTCTCTAACCGGCTAGAGCAGCTTCTTCTCTAGATGCGTGCACACAAATTAATAAGTAGAGGAGCCAAAAGCAAAACGACATCTAAAAGGGAAACACCTTTGAAGCCGCTTGTCCTTAAATGACACGTCACTTGGTTTTGGAAGTTTAATGAAAGAAATTCAAGGTGGTTTGATCTTCACCCATCAGTTCGGAGTCCTTATCAAGTAAATCAGATAATCCATACGTGGTAGAAAATACACTGAAAACATCCTGAGGTCTAAAATGAGAGTGAGCTCAACAACAGAGGGAGTTCACAGTCAAATGTGTTAGCGAATCTCTGGTGCTTTGCTTTGAAGGGGAGCAAATGAAAGTGCCTGATCTGATGCATGGGGGAGGGGAGGGGGGGGGGGGGCACTTGAAAAGAGGAAGAAAAAAGTATGCAACAGCTACTACTTGATTTTTATTCTGCAGCAGAATCAGCTCATCTTCAAGCTCCACTCATCAACTGACAAGACGAGATCAACTCAGTTTGTGGGTGAGGCTCAGATCTGTGGAACCCCCCTGTGGCATCGCAGGACGTCTCCGGCAGCACATTCTGAAATCTTCTGTTCGCTAATATACGATGAGTGAGTCAGTATATATCCAAAAAGAAGGGGAAAAAAAAACAAAAAAACGTATCGCTGACTAACCTGTTTGTGACGGTCAGGTCACATAAGAAGATCCTAACTGATGATTTTCCAGGTAAAAACGTCTACAGCTCAAATCACTGCAGCACTCCAGATGCTGCGCGTATCACACAGAGGTCTGAACTTGACACAGAAAGCCCTGATGCTCAATGATTCGCAACAGTTTGAACTTTATGGACATTTTGGATTGTTGGGCTGTTGATGTTCCACTGCATCGTCACCGTATTTGCAAATGTGCCTGCTGAGAAAATGCATGAAACATCAACGCAGATGTTTAGGTCACTTGTTCCCCTTGAAACAAATTTACAAATTTGAGTCATCACATCAAAATCTTTACGACCTAGAACAATATAACCTTAACTATCAGAGTACTAGGTGAGGAGAAACAAAGAAAAGTAGTCAATTCACATATTGCAGTACTTTTTGGGGGTGATACTTTAAATCGCTGTGCTGATTCCTGAATAAATATTTAATTCATTTGCTAAGCGACAGACACTGTCAGCAGAGGTGGCAGCAGTTACTGACTTTATCCAGCAGATGGCGAAATGCAGTTGTGTAATCCATGTTCCCCGCCATGACTCCAGCTATGAAGCTGCTGGGGGGGGGGGGGGGGGGGTGTTATTGACGTGTGTCATCCTAAGGAAACTACCATGTTCTGCATGTGGACGAGAGAACGCGCCTCCTCAATACATCACCTTGGTTACGGCAAAAATATGACCTCATGAACATGAAATAAGAGCTGTCAGTCATAGACGTGTCATGAAATGATCATCCACCTGGGAATGCTTGCTCCTCCTCCTGTCAATCACATTCATCACACCTCGTCATTGTAAGAACTGATGGAGTTACTTACACCTGACGGGTATGCTAGTCCACAGACACAGTGACATCGTATCAGCGTTTTTTCCAGTTTCAACATCTGCTGGCTGCAGCGGCGCCAACGTCTCTGATCATTTTACAGCAGGTTATAGAATAGGAGATGAACAAATAAATGACAGACAGGAACAATAAAAGCGTCCCCATTGTCAATAATTACACACGAGGCTTCACTGATGATTTAAACCTCCCACACGCTGCAGCGGGAGGCTGCTGAGGTCTTTGCAAATGTGTTCAAACATGCAGAAACGTCCCTGCGGGAGCAAATTTTGTTGGACTTTAAGAGCAAAACTAAAAAATGTCCTTTTAAATTCTTCAAAAGGAAATAACAGTCCAGGCTTACCCAGTTTGTTTGAGACTGAAGTGTTGTGTTCTGGTTTTGGTTTGATTCCTAAAGGAATCCCCCATTCGAAAGAAAGAAAAAATCGTGGATTTGCAATTGTGAATACACAAGAAAGATGTAAAACCCAAACAATGCTTGTTGGCACTGTGTAGTCAAACTAGCCAAACAAAGCTTCAGACGCAGGCTGACATACCTGAAGTGCTGAGAAGATTGTTGAGGTGAACAGCTGAGGGGCGCAACACTTTTTTGGCGTGGTACTGTTGCTTTCCCATGCTAAAGGAGCTAACATGGCTAAGCGTTTCTGAGAATTCCAAAAGATCTTTTCATCGGGGCCATGGAAGTGAAACGGACTCTTCCAAAGCACCTTCTGTGGGCGCTGAGCTAAAGGGCTAGAAGATAAAGGTCACTCCGTCGCTCCCACTCTCACCGACAGTCATGACCCAAAGAACAAGATCGGTCATCCGTGTGGGACTCGCAGGGAGCCGCTGCTCCTTCGTGTAAAAGGGAGATAAATGAGGTGGTTTGGCTATCTAGTTAGTATTGAGAGAGAGAGAGAGAGAGAGAGAGAGAGAGAGAGAGAGAGAGAGAGATCAAAGAGAAGAAGAGAGGGGAAAAGACAGTGCAGTTATAAACTGATCAGGCGCCAGCCAAAGGGGAACAAGTTTAGAGCTGTATGACTGTTTTTCTTTTTTGCTTTTGTGATAAAATGGGTCAAATAAGCATGGAGGAGGAATAGAGCAAAGGAAAAGAGAAGCAGCAGCATTTTATCTCTCGCGCAAAGCCCTCAATTAGACAGAGAGAGAGACAGACAGAGAGAGAGAGAGAGAGAGAGAGAGCAAGCAGTGGAAAAACTGTATCAATTAGCGAGCCTTCTCCAATCTCCACATTGTGTTCCAGTGAGGATCCTCAAATTTTCCACAGTCAATCTACTTTTTAATCCAAAGTGTCAAATTGACCTTCAAATGCTGCTTTGCTGGGCCTCCGCCAGCAAGTTCTCTCTCACACTCAGACACTCACATGCGCGCGCGCGCACACACACACGCACGCACACACACACACACACACACACACAGTGAGAGAATAGAGCTGGAATGGAGGTCTAGGCTGGTTTCACGGCCACAGATTAAACCTAATCCTATAAGAAATGTCTTTGAATGTAGATTTCCATTAGAGGGAAGTTTTTCACTGAGAAATATTTTCAGACTAGAGCCAATTCCATGTCGCTGAAATGATTGCTTGATGGCCATACGCTGCTCCGTCAGCCTCAGCCTCAGCTCACCCAGGAACCTGCACAACACGCCAACCACTTCCTTGCTTGATATTAACCAGAACACCCAGCACGAGCTGCAGCTCTGGAGATGTCCTGACCCAGTCGTCCAGCCACAATCTCACTTTGGTCCAAGTCGCTCGGCCTTCCAACACATCAGCTTTAAGAACAAAATGTCCTCTTGCTGCCTGATGCATCTCGCCTGCTGACTGCTGCCTTTGTACTGAGGTAATCAACGTTCTTCACCCACCTGTCAGTGGCTATGATGTTATGGCTCACCTGGGCTCAGTGTACTTTCCTGAAAATGAAGCCGTTGTACTGAATAAACACCTACAGAAAATGCAAATGTGTTCTCCTCCAGGGTCGATTCAGCTACGCAAGCTCAAAAAAAAAAAAAGAAGAAAATTAGAAGGTAAAGTCACACTTCTCAGAAATCCCCCCACCAGCGGAACAGCGGCATCATGGGAAAGAGGTATTCTCTCAACACAGCCGAAGCGAAAATATTCTACCACACACACCTCTTTCTCCCCCCCATAAACTCCGACGATAGCTCTGTCAATCCCTCTGGAAAATGAGGTTCCTCTAGATCAGAAGCCACAAGGCCTAAATATAGTTATGATCATAAATAAAACATCTGGGACGTAACTGAGGTTTAGGCTGTTTCATAGAGCCAATAGAGCGTGTACTTGGAGGTAAAACAATAAATATTTCACAGGTGGGATTAATTACAGGTGACGACAAGGAGCACAACAGGTGAGCACCTCCAGGCATAGAATTACATACATCCTTATGAGCCACAATATAAAAATTCTATGAGGTAGAATGTAACTTAATCCCACACGCACCCTCCGGAGCGAGGGCGTCAACAACATGTTCTCATTTCTTTCTTGTTTCACTTCAGCGTTTTCAAAAAGCAAAATACAGATTTGATTATCTGACAAATTCAATAAGATGATCAAATCAAATTGTTGGCAGCGGTTAGCAGCAGCAACAGCGCCTCTTTGCTCCACTATTCTGTACATTTTATTACACACAAAAAACCCTTTGCTTTATTCTAAACTTAAAATCTGCTTTGTCCCCTCTTCCTAGTCACCACCAGTGGGCGCTATGTGTTTATGCTACGCAAAAACAAAAGCTGTACAGTGGATGAGCTGTAAGTTCACTCTGGACAGCGGCACGGCCTCCTCTAGACGACAGCGTGAACTCGGGTGATTTGACGTAAAGTCAACTGCGGTTTGCGTTCATGGTGCTGATGCACCAGCGTTCAGGAACGAAAGCTGGCGTGTGCCAGAAAGGTGCCAAAGAAAATGAACGGCCATCATTTATGGAGTCCAAAGACACTGCTTGGCACTGGTGTGTCTGCGCTGATGGAAACAGAATACAAACAAAGCCTGAATATTCAAATACAAATATTTCACTCATCTACTGTTCGCCATGGATCGAGCCTGGCTGCCAGATGGACACAAGCTCTTTAATCAAAAATGGCAGGAACAGAAATCGCCTCAGCCAGAGCAGCCATGTAGGCCTCTAAATCCAAGCCAGCACCAACAACTACAACTCAGAGAACAGGAGTGGGATTAGCATCCAGCTATGTCCCTGTTAATGAGCTGGGGTGGACTGGAGAGACGCAGTGGCAGTCCAGCAGGCCAGCCTCTGGGCGCGAGCTTGGCAACGAGAGCTGCATCCCCAAGCAGGACGAAGTCACCGCTTTCATGGTTAAAATATGAATCAAGATCCCCCGAAATAAAATATGCATCTCAATTACATGATGATAAATGCTCCCAATAGTTCCGCCTGGTGCAGTTTACAGAGGAAAACTTTTTAGATTTAATCTCAAGTCTTATTTTGATCTCTTCAGCTTCAGCTAATCTATGTGGGAGTCACAGCATCAAATGCCTTGACTTTATACTTTTACAACACTTTACATACTGGACACTGTTTACAGCTCATTGCTGGATACACTGCAAAGCTCAGATCATTCAAATATTACCTTTTTAATGCCTTAAAGTATATTAACATTTGATGTCTTTGTGTATTTTTTTTTACATCTTGGCAGGGTTTTATTTTTATTCTTTAACTTAATGAGTCTGTTGTGCAACTCAACATGGTTCAAATATACCATTCAAATATTCATTGTTTGACTTTGACACTGCCCAACGCATTAACGACTGATTTCAAAACTGAGAGGAAGGAGCGTTCAGATATCTGACGGCTGGTCAGAGTCCTCTAGAAATGCTAGTTTGAATATTTCCTCTTTGGAAAGTGTGATGCTGCTGAGGGTGACTGAACAAAGCCTGTTTGTCGTGTGTGTGGGGGGGGGGGGGGGGGGTTTGTAAGGCAGAAAAACTGATAGTGTGCGTCTTGGTTTTTGCAGGAGGGGAACTGTAATGAAAAGGAGGGAAAGAGGGGGCGCCCTTCTGTGCTAAGTTCATCCACCAGGCTGCACAAGCACAAAACTGATGAAGGAATTCAGCTCCTGCTTGCACGTTTAGATGTATTTTTATGACCTGGTATTCCTGCAGACCTTTAACTCATTTTTACGTCGCAAAAATTGTAAGACGAGTTATCACAACAGGTTATTTTTGCTGCCTTAAAAAAAAAAAAAGATATCAAAATCTAAGCTGCGGTGACTTTTTAAACTTATCTCAAAAGTATCTACATCCACTGTTACCGCTGAAAACATGAACTCTGAACTGAACTCTCCAAAACTGGAGGACGGATTTTTAAGATCTGAAACGTTACATTTGGGGATACGGCGAAGCTACAGCGCAAGATCATCTGCTTCACCAGCACTGTGCAGCTATTTCTGCCTTCATCAGACTTTTGTTAAATAAAATAAAATACAGTAACCCCCACCACACTCGTCTGAAGGCAAACTCTTGTTTACTCAAACGCAGGGTAAATAAGAACCTCTACTGGGATCTGTCAGGCGGTGGAGAAATTCACTGGGTGCACTTAGCGTGTGAGCCTGTGTGTGTGTGTGTGTGTGTGTGTGTGTGTGTCTTTAATCTCTTTTCTCTTTCCTTTTCCTCCCTGACAGTGCGCAGGGCCCAGTGGGGATCCCACTGCAGATAAAACTTTAAAAAAAAAACCCTGGCAAAATCCAGCCACAGCCACCAAGTATGGAGCCTCAGCATCCACGCACCAACACACACGCCAGCGCAGACATGCCTCCAACATGCTTTAACAAGGCCCCTCCATCGAAGGGCTGCCTCCTCTTTTCCAGCACCGGCTTTCATCCTCAGCAGAGGCTGGTGAGGCATGGAGCTGTTAATGCAGCTAACGCCGTGTTCTTATCTTTATACTCCTCGAATCCAACATTCCACCATTTTTTTTTTATTTTGGTGTCTCTTCCTGTTTCACAGAGCCAGAGCTGTCACAGCAGGTGGTGAGGCACGGCGTATGAAAATACCGGCAAGGCGTTGGTGATTATGCCAAGGAAAGCAGCCTCAAAGCTCAAAAAGTTTACCAGGAGATTCTCAACCGAGAGGATAGCAGGAGAGAACAACGTGGAGGTATGAAGACTGAATGGAGGGAGAAAAAAAAGCATATACACAAAAAGGAAAAAATACCCAAAAACTAGTTTTACAGTTCATGCAGACGGTGAGTTGAAATATGTGACTTCTCCCTGGGTGAGGTGGCCTTTTTGATGAAGATATTTTGAAGTCGATGTGAGTTGTCAACTAACCCAATATTACACTGTTGATAATCTGGGACACACAGAGCTGAACCGAAACTTCACACCTCCCCTAATAAACAGGCGCGACACAGAGGGTGAAGGGGGGGGGGGGGCGCACACAAGAAACAAAGAGAGATGAACACCACACTGGAAAAACACGCTTGTTCATCCGTCTATCGTTGCAGTTACAAGTGACAGAAGGATAATGGCGGTGGGAGCGGGGGTGCCACCGACCAGCAACCAAAAATGTCACTTCGACATCCCAAACTGCCAGTAAGAGTTGCTTCGTGCTAATGTTAGCATGTCCTGCAGTAATGCAGCTTATGCAAGACAGAAACAGACTACTAACACATGAATCATAGCCTGAATGTGCTCATGTCATTTAGAATCTGATTTGCATTTGAAAGCCTCCCAAAGGTTTAAATTGTCACCTATTACAAGCATCTCATTTTGGCTCCTAAAGAGGATGGAATAGGAGATCATAGTATCTGACACATCGCTGGGATGCAGACGGAGGCTAACTGAGTGTCTCACACAAGCTGTGACAGAACCCGAGTCATGAAGCGAGTCTGTTACGAGGGAGACACGTCACATCCAATTTCAAAGATATTTTCTGGCCATTTTCTTTTTTGCCATTTCTGAAATTCAGTTCGTGGAGTGCAGACGGAGAAATAAAGGAACAAATGTCTAATTCATGTTGCTTTGAGTTGTTTGTGCAGCGTCTCAGTCTGACTGAAAAAAGAATCGCTGAGGGATTTTATATCAAATAAAAACTATGACAGAGTGAGATAAAAAGCTCGGTGCTTCCAGAGACAGCAGGGCTGGACAGTGTCTAAATTTTCCAGCAAGTACATCTGCCATGTGTAAATTACTGCTGCGCCAACATGAAGGGAATCAAATTTTGTTGTGTTTGTTTACTAGCAAGTGCCTGTGTTTTACGAGGGCAATGGCAGGACGGGAGGCCGGCAGCGTACAGTAACAGCGACAAACTCCATCCAACTACAACCTGAGCTCAATCCAAACTCTCCGAGAGGCAGAATTATTTCAAATCTTTACGTCAGCTTTGGAGGAAATGAAGGGCAGATAACGGGAGGGTGGCGCTTGTGTGTGTTTGAGTGGGAGCAGCCGAGCGAGGCGCAGAAAACAGGACATCAGCAGTTTGTTTAATACAAAAATTAAACAAATGTACGTCACACTGAGATCTAGCGATACAGAATGTGACCTCAGCTCCTCCTTGGCCTCCATGGCTGCCGCTGGATCTTGAAAATTACTCTGATTCGCTGGTGAATCTTTACAACCTTAGAGAATAAACGGTATGAAGAGGAACTTCTCTGACTTTTAGGAGTCTATGCACAATTATTGAACATCTTTTATCAGGATTCGTCAATCTTAATCTGAACGGCTCCAACCATTGTTGACACAGCCTCAAGGTCAGAAGTCGTGGTGGGGGACAAAGTTTGGTTACTAATTTGTACCTTTTGGTAACCAAACTTTGTCCCCCACCACGACTTCTTACTTTGTACCTTTTGGTAACAAATTTGTACGTTTACAAGAGCAGCAATGCTTAAGTGATCCCTAATGCCTCACTGAAAGATGTATAAATACATATACACGCACAGGTAAGTGTATACACACACTGTAAAATTATATAAATACAAAATTCAAGATTTTTTTTTAATTTTGTTGACAAGTGCAGTCGTGTTTCTAGGGAACTTCCTGTTTCTCTTTATAAATCTGAAGACACCTTCCAGTTGAACAGTCACAGAAACCATCTTCTCCATGTTTGTAGGAACTGAATCGTCATTAATGAGGCAGGGAATCACACACTTCCGTGTATTGAACGCCTAGTTGTACTTCTGAAGTTATTTTAGTGAAAGTACTGCAAAAGAATCAGCAACTTATGAATACACACAGACAATAACAGTACCTTAACATCTAATATATTACATTTTGGAGGTAACTTGGCTAAGACTGCTCAGGACATTAAACTGCATATCATCTTGAGTTTGATTGCGTTATATCAGACATACCTAGCATGTTGAAGATGAAATCCTTGGCGGTGTGGACCTCTAAGGCCGTTTGGTCTCCGAACTCTCCCTGCTCCAGTATTACCAGCTCAGATACTTGTGCTGACAGCTGCTCCAAGGTGGCTCCAGACCGGAAGTCCACCTCAGACAGCTTCTTAGTGGGGGCTGGGGAGCGCGGCGCCACCGCACTCATCAGGGTCTCCATCTCAACAAGCCTGTGGGGAACAAGCAATGACAAAAAAATAAAAGGGTCAGGTGACTGATATGGTCAAGACTTTAGTTTCAATGCCAGCGATGCAGCTAAAACAGGTCCCTTAAAAACTGCAATATGTTAACGTTAGTCTGCAGCAGCAAGGAGCCAAAGGGGGTGGGGGGGTGGTTTTGATCTGTTTTAGGAACGTCTTACAGTGAGTATTTATGAGTGTATAATGCGGGCCTTGTTCTCAAACGCCTTGTGCAATCACGAGACGGTGGGAGGCTTCCGGGTGAAACTAGCACATCAGGGAACAACGCAAGTTCAGCAGCAGCAGAGGAAGAAAACTGTAAACCCAATTCCTTGTGCTGACTGCACATTTAAAGAGCAAAAGTGCTCTTACTTTTTGGTAAATTGACCAGAGAAGTTTTTCCAATAGTAGCACATATTTGCATCATTGCTTTTGGCTACATTAGAGTCAATTTGCTATACTTAGTCTAAATGGTCATTATTCATCAGGAGCTGAGTTTATGAGGCTTGTCATTCTAGAATGGGCAAAATATACTACTTGAACCCTTATCTAGCATAGCAGCAAGCTAAAGGAGTCAAAGACACTTGAGTTACTGTTGTATCAGTGAATGGGTTAAACTCTATACCTTGTAAATAGGAGATCCATTCGTTGACATGTAATTATATATCACACAGTTCCTTCAAAAGTAACAGGCCAAAAGTTGCAAACAAAACCTCCTGCGCGTGGAATGACAACATGTCCAAAGTAGGTCAATTAGCGAGCGAGCGCTCTAATTCTAGCGGCTAAGCTAATAGCAGAGCAAATTAGCCAACTTGCTCTCTGCTACTTTATTTAAGTTAGCTAATTAAATAATTAGTAAAAAGGTACAAATAAGCCTGCCCGAGACTGAAACGGCTCCAACGTTTGTACAGCACACACAGACTAATTTGACTCCCAGTGTTTAAAGGTCGGTGCCTCGCCCGGCCAGCTAATTTCTTTTATTAGCCAATATAATCCAACTAGCTTTATCAAATTAGCATGCTAGCTGGTTTGACAAGTGGGGACAGCGAAGACAAGTCCTGCACACACGTCTGCGCAGACACACACACACATTCCCAGTATACAAAACAAACAAATACACACACAAACACACCCATCCATGCAAGCACATAGCTCAGGTGCCGTTAGCTTACGGATCAGATCATTAGCTATGTGGCTAAAGCTGTCAAACACCGCTGCCAGCAACACACCCTTCAACACGGTGCTACCGGGGAGTTTCTCCGCTATCTTGAACGTTCACTGCTATTTTGATTCTTGTGCTTCAATCCGCCGTCTTCAGCTGTCATTTCCAACAGGTCCCAGGCGCCACCTTCCCCCTGGCAACACCGTCCCACAAATCACGGTCCTACTAAGAGAATCCGGGGATTAGTAGTAAGTGTAGCACGCACGCCCCACGTTGCAGAAACACTGAGGGATTTGTGCGACCAGGTTTGTGATTAAAATTGTGTCCTTGCAGAGGAGATGAGGCTGGTGTGAGGCGTGATATTAGCGAGGCAGAGCCATTCCTCTGCACAGCTCGTGTTCCTGGTGCATGGAAGCAGAGTAGCGGGGGTCTACCCTGGAGGGAGTGGTTGTAGTGGTCCTGCTGGGACTGTTGGTCCCTGTGTGGCTGACACGCACAGGTTTCACACCTCGACCACTTCTCCGGAGCTCTTCCTCCATCACAAAACTCTCTTCACAAAAACACTGGCAACAATTCCCACCCAGGAAACGTCACTCAGTACACAATGACCCCCCCCCCCCCACTAACAATAGGATTATATAAATGATAAATAAATAACTTATTCTGATTTTTTTTTTTTAGATAAACCCACATTTCTCAACAGAACAATTTTTTTCTCATTTCGGTGGCTGCAACAATGCAGCAATGTTTTCGGCTCTGAAAATAATTGACGGTAGTTTAATTTAGAGAATACAAGATTATGTCATGTAGAAGAAGACATTTAGATCAGGAACCTCATAAATCACCTCGGAGTGATGCTCATATGTAAGGACGTGCATGCTCTTACTAGTGTTTTTGGAAAGAAGTCGTGTCTTTAGAGAAGCAGCATCTGCTAATCCTTCGTCCCTGTTCATTACTATATTTGGTATATTATTTCATATTAGTAGCATATTGTGTGGTGAACAGACACACAATATCAGGTTTTTTTCTGATATCTCAAATTCTTTTACAACGGATTTAGCTGATTGCCGATACTCACAGATGCCAATACTATCCGTATTAAAGAAAAGTTTCCATTCTAGAAAACACGTGAACAATGTGAAGGTTAAAAATAGTTTTCATTTATTTCCAAAACTTTTGAAAGGATTCATTATGGACACTGTTTCCTCACAGACAGAAGACAAGCAGAGACACGAGAGCAAAACCAACATCAACGTCAACCATATCCGACCGATGCCGGTGTTTCAAAAATGACCAGTATTTGCAGATACCGACGATGCGCTGATGTTATCATGTATCCATAGCGTGGTGGTGTACTTTCCTCCCAATAAACGTATTTTAATAAACAGGAAGAACACTAAATTGCCTCCAAAATATTTTTAAACAAAGTTTTGTTTAGTTTTTTTTTTTTTAAATCATATTCTTTCCGAACTAAGATTTAATTTTCTATAGCGAGAGTTTATTTTGGAATTTTGGAAGAAAAAAAAAATCTAGCTGGAAGTAAACCTATTGATATGTCTATGTTTAGTCCACAGTCGATGCTCAATAGAAATGCTAATGTGAATCCCTTTGATACGGTGGGATGTGTGAGAAAACCCCATTAATTATAATAAGTAATTCATTTTCTGCATCCCTGCTAAACATCCAAGAATCAATATTTTCTGGACGAATCTTTCAGAAGTATGTATCTCGCCCTACAGTTTCAGATTTAATTTATGCTACAGAACAGATGATCCATCTGATTAAAATTGAACATTTATCAAGATAATGAGGGCCCAAACAGCAATTAATGAGCAGGTTGAAGGAGTCACAGCGCCCGTCTGCCAAATGGGAGATAACTTTGGCATTCAGCGCAGAAAATGAGACACATAAAACCAGAGTCCTTGCTGCTCTCAGCGCTTCGCCACTTTCATTTCTGACCACACAGGAAATCCTCACCAGGTGTCCTGACACGCCTTCAGGTGTCATCCTTACCCGACAACTGACGACATCATAAAACTAGTTCCCTCTGTGACTCCGATCACGCAGCAATTACCAGCATGTGCTGATGGTGTGTTGGATCAAGTGATGTGTTTGCAGGGGTAGGAAACGTTCACGGATGCCCAGAGGGTGTCTGATTGATTGATCTTGATATTTGCTGAGAAAAGTCCACAAATTAATCTGTGTTTACTCTAAATGTGACAGTGGGGCTGGAAATAGACTTCAATTCAAGCTCTCTTTAAGGGTCTTCACTGGCTGTGAGGAGACCTGCATGAGTCTCACATGGTTTGCTTCAGGGCTGCAACTTTTGGAAACATCCACCCATTTTCTTCCGTTTATCCTGTTAAGAGTTGTGTGTGTGTGTGTGTGGGGGGGGGGGGGGTGGAGTCTATCCCAGCAGCCTTCAGGTGAGAGGCAGGGTTCCCCCTGGACAGGTCACCAGTCCATGGCAGGGCCAACACATATAGACAGACAACCATTGGCTCTCACAGCCACACCTACGGTCAATTTAGAGTCTGGATTAACCTGGTCCCTCTTGATGTCTTTGGACTGTGGAGGAAGCTGGAGTACCAGAGAGAACCCAGCAGGAACAGGGAGAACATGGAGACTCACACAGAAAGACCCCGTGCTCCAGCTGGGGCTCCACCCTCAACCTTCTTGATGGGGGGCCACAGTGAGGACCACTGCTCCACCGGGCCGCCTTTAGAAAACATATAATTGCAATTATTTTCACTTAAATTGTGACATGATTTTCGATATTAGAAGTAATTTCCATCATTATTATTTTCATTGGAAAAAAAAGCCAATTTAAATGATTGTGCTGTCATTTTGTGCGAATCTATCACACAAAAATGTTGTCATATGGAGGTTGAAGAGGAAGTGTAGCCTCTGCAGCGCATCAATATTCGATCAAAAATGGCATTTTGACACACAGAGATACGACACCACTCTGGTAGGCGGAGAAAAGATATAAAGACATATGACGAGCAAAGACGCTGCCTGGGGAGAGCATGAGAACAGGTGCAACTTGTCTGGATGTTAAACCAAATTTCGAAACTCCAATTTGGGGTGCAAACTTGTTGTTCCTGTGTGTATCTGTGTGTGTGTGTGTGTGTGTGTGTGTGTGTGTGTGTGTGTGTGTGTGTGTGACTATGGGTTTACAGTTTTGAAATCTCTCGTGATGAAATATAACATCAGATCCGGCCAAGCAGCAGACTCGCACAGCTTAGTGATGATGTCAGCATGCTCAGGTCTGGAGCAGGCGACGGTTGCGCTTCAGCACGGTTCCAGGGTGGTCTTTGATACGATCCCCACTACCACTATTCACCATCCCCCAGCTCTGAACTCTGTGACACATGGCTGCGGCTGATGGAGGCTACGGTGCGGTAACGAAGGCGGCTCCCCAGATGCCGTCTCTGTGGCCCCTCTGATGCGCGGCCGTCACACTGGGCTGCAGATCGAGGTGAAATGATTGGGAATAAAGCTGTGAAAAAGAGGCCGCGATGATGGGCCCTTGGTGCTCAATGAAGTGAGGGAATAATCTATCTGAGAGTGTGATAGGGCTGACCGTCATTTAAGTAGCTTGAAAAGGTCAGCGGTGGGACTGGGACGTAGGAGTGCTGGAGATGGGCATTACAGTTATTCTGCTTCAGTGTGCGAGCCGCCGCGACCTGATTGATGTCTCCGACTGAGGATTTGGCTCTGCTGTGGTGTGTGTTATAAAGCTTGCACTTTAATGTATCATCCGTGTGTGTCTGGGCGAATATTTGTCTGTCCCCTGGTCCGAGTGATTGAATGGGAGGAAGCTTGGGGTAATCATGTAAGATGGCCTTGGAGGAGAGACTCATTCTGGGTCCGCAGGACAAAATCTGGGGAGGCACCGTCAAACTGTCGGCCCTTATAAGTTCTCCAACACCTTACTCATCCATGACTGATGACAGTGACTCTCCTCCTCTTGGGCCACTCGGATCCTTTTTTTTTCCCCATGCAGAGGAAACTGATGTCACGAAGAAAGATTTGTGACTAAATGATACAAGTGGAAACAGAAAGAAGAGGAAGGTTTGTGAAGTGCAGGAGAAATCCCTGGAGGTACAATTAATAATATCTACTTTTAGTATCTCTGCTTCCTCTTGACGCTCCTAACACTACAGACAGACGCAAAAAACCCGGACGGCTTCCCCCTGCGGGTTTGCTTCTCCGGGGTAGAGCTCCCCACTTTGTGGTCTACGCATGAATCAGCAATATATAATCTACATGATACCATGTGGTAAAATAGGTGAGTTTGTGTTTTAATTTCTATGACCACCCTCATTACTGCTGATCAGTGCTAATGGGTGAGTTCTAAGGAGGAAGCTAAACCCTTTGACCTTTGCTAAGCAGAAGAAATAGAGTGCAACGCCGTTGAGGGCCAAAAGAAAAATTTCTGCCTCAGGAGGTAAAAATGAGAAGCAAAACTGAAGGATCCCGGTGGAGACGCCTGATGCAGCCTGCAAGAAACCTGCATCAACACCCAGATCGACACAAGGGTCTCTTAAGGGTCGTGGGGGGGCAGGAGCCTATCTCAGCAGCTCCGGGCGAGAGGCGGGGTTCACCCTGGACAGGTTGCCAGTCCATCGCAGGTACACATAGAGACAGACAACCATTCACACTCACACTCACGGTCAATTTAGAGTATCCAATTAGTCTCGTCCCAGAGAGACCCCACACCGGCACAGGGAGAACATGCAGACTAAACACAGAAACTCGAACCTTCTTGCTGTGAGGCGACAGTGGTAACCACTGCACCACCCATCCATCTGTCCATCCATCCATTTTCTACCTCTTATCCTGTTGAGGGTTGCAGGGCGGGGGGGTGGGGGGTGGAGCCTATCCCAGCAGCCTTCAGGTGAGAGGTGGGGTTCCCCCTGGACGGGTCACCAGTCCATGGCAGGACCAACACATAGAGACAGACAACCATTGGCTCTGTGAGGCGACAGTGCTGACCACTGCACCAACGTGGTACCCTGTTGACACCCAGATGTGGATGAATCTCAGTCCACATATCCTGACAGCCATCAGCCTTTCTCAGTACATAAATGGTAAATGGACTCAATTTTATATCGCGCTTTTCTACTTTAGCGGCACTCAAAGCGCTTCACAGTGTCGTCTCATTCACCCGTTCACCCACACACTCACACACTGATGGTGGAGGCTACCATGCAAGGCACCAACCTACTCATCAGGAGCAATTACGGGTTCAGTATCTTGCTCAAGGACACTTCGACATGGTCACCGGGGTCGAGGATCGAACCAGCGACCCTTCGGTTGCTAGACGGCCACTCCACCCCTGAGCCATGCCGCTCCGATACATAAATGAATAAATAGCGGCTTGACTGGGGGAAAAAAAAGGTTCTCACACACATACACAATCCCCAAAAAGAAAATGAGAAGTGACAAACATGGCAAAGTCTTCTGGCTGTAATTGTAATCAAAAGGTTCAGATCTTAAAAGATCCAGTTCTGGTCATTAGATGTAAAGGAATCAGCATTAAATTTACACACCTTAAATGCCACAAAGCACCCGCGTTAGGTGCTGAAACAAGGTGAACTACCAGGGAAGTAACGGGAGGTTCGAGATGAGAATCCAGACCATCGTTCCCCTTTATCTGACTTTCCATTTGTTACTCTCTCATGTGCAGACAAGCTCAAAGTGGTCTGCCAAAAGAGAATATCTAGATCCAGTTAATGGATTTCAACACATTCTGTGCTGGCAGCAACAGGATCCACACCTCTGAATGCCAGCTCCAGAGGGGAGGAATAAACAGCCCTAAAATAAGACTGCGGTGTGAAATGGTTGCTCACATCTCATCAGAGAAGCATATGATTTTCCTCAGTATTCAACACGTAGCTGGAAAGGTCCTGCTCCGGCTGTGCGTGCAGAACAACTGTCAGTCAGGTGTCTCCCTTGGTCCTTCAGGAGTGAGTCGGCGGCGTGTGGCAGGTCGTCGGGGCTGGTCCTGGAGCAGCAGAATGCTTCCCAATGGCTACTTAATTCTAATGAGGCTTTTATGAGTAGTGATCAAGAGCTCGTTGGCAACATGTTCAGTCAATAGCGTCTCCCATTCTAAAAGGAGCCTCGGCTTACATGCCGAGCCCAGCAAATTGACCCAAAGATTTATACAGCTATTTTCTAAAGGTCCCTACTCCTACAGTCAGGAAGGAATTAATGTTTCAATAGAGTTCACTTTCAATTTGAACACAGAGTGGTTGGAACGTGGCCCTGGCTCAGGGAAGGCTGTGGGTAATGAACTTCTTTGTGTTCTGCCACTTAACGGATCAAATGCCGGAGGCTGTGGGGACATTCAGCCCCGCAGGACAGACGATTTCCCTCAGATCCACAGTTTATAGAAAGTTTCGTTTAGGTTACTGGTTAATCTGTCGGGGAACGTACAGGAAATAAATCCTCATGATGGTTAATTTGCATCTGCAGGAAAAAACACCAAGCCATTAATATAATTATGCACAATGCATCACCCACACAGTCCATACATTAGTGGGTCTGAACATAAGAGGGCTTGAATCAGCCATCATGAGTTTCAAATGTCTCTAATTCCATTTATCTGCTGCTCTGACTGAAAGTGCTTGTCATCCAAAAACTGTTTTCCTCAAATTTGACCGAGCAGTCACCTCTGCAGAGACTCTCCACCGCCGGTGACACTGATATAATTGGCCTTTTATTGAGTGTGAGAATCAAAGCGTGCCGGCGCTTGAGAACTAGAAGAACTAGAACAGATAAATTAAAAGTAAGAACAAGTTCTAAAACTAAACTTAGACCACATGAGGTGTTGAGAGGCTGTGTTAGCCCTGGAGGATGAGAACGTAGGGATTTGTAGGTGTCTGTTGCTCTGTGATGAACACGTTGACTGCGATACTGCAGTTTTTCTCATAGATCTAAACCACTGTTATGAACTTAGAGACATGCATGCTTGATCACATGACTCTTACAATGTCTTTTGATCACCAAGATCGTCAGACGGCGGTCCACGGTGGCTGCAGGCTCCTGATTGCTGCCTTTGTGTCTTTCAGACTCGACTCCTCTGACATCCTGCCGTCTGGTCCACCATGTGGCGTGATGGGTGCTGCCAGAATACTCCCGGTTTGAGCTGCGCTTCGTTAGCTCCTCGTTCACGTCAGGTTAAAGTGCTTCTGACGAACCCGTAAATGGCTTTGCTACTGGATCTCTCCAGCCCAATCAAACCTTCTATCCCAGCTATCCCCCCTCCATCCACCCCCAAGACGCCAGTCCTCTACGTGTCCCCAGAGCCAAAGCCGAGTCTTGGTGCTGCAGGGTCTTTCTGTCTGGATGAACCTCCCTGCACATCTCAGCCAGTCGGACTCTGAAGGCTCTCGAATCTCGCATGTTCACCTTGACATTTGGTGTCAGTTCCATCTTGAAACTGCCACCATTATCATTCTGGGGTTGTTTTATATCTCTTAACTCCAGGAATTGCTAAGAATACTGAAACAGTGATTATAACACAAGCTCATAGTAACGCTGCACTTCTCTTTGTCCGTGCATCCCGGAACGCTGATCCTCCCCTGTTGCTCTTTATTTGCCCCCTGTAACATGGATTTTTTCTAAGGAAGTTTTTCCTCACCAGGATCGAGCATCTCAGGACACGAGGGTGTTGCAGCTTGTACAGACTGTAAAGCTCCTCAAGGCAAAATACAGGTTTGCGATTTTGGGATTCATAAATACAATTGACTGATTAAATGCAAAACTGAAAAATGGAAAAGAAACTGCACGGATCTGGAGGGCACGATTAAAAAAGGGTAAAGTTCAAGTGAAGTAAAGAAGGATGACACATTGATGTTAAGTAGCCTCACATTTAAAAGCTGCAAATGAGCTGCAAATTTACCTCAGTGATTTAAAGCACTCGTACTCGTTCTCCAGGACTCTTTAACCTTGATTTTAGAACATTAGAAGAATTCAATTACTGATGTGAGAACGATAGAACAACGTTGGCAGGACAGCCAGCAGCTCATCTCAGAAAGTCGGATTTGTCGTCTCATAAATACTACAGTGAAATTAGAGAAGTTTCTTGCGGTTTTGGGGTTGTATTAGGTAGGTCACCGGAGGAAGCCACAGTCCCCACCTGCCTGAAAGCCACCACCATCATCCCCGTCCCAAAGAGCTCAGCGGTCACATGCTTAAATGATTATCGGCCGTTGCTCTAACACCGATAATCATGAAATGCTTTGAGAGACTGGTGATGAGACACATCAAGGCCTTCATCCCTGCTGACCTGGACCAGTACCGGTTCGCCTACGAGACCAACAGGTGCACTGATGCTGCCGTCTCACCCCTGCTCCATACTGCCCTCAATCACCCGGAGACCCCCGACACCTACATGAGGATACTGTTTGTTGGTGCTTTCAACACCATCAACCCAAGCAAGGTGGTCGACAAACTGCTGTGGCTCAGCCTGGATTACCACCTCTGTAGTTGGATGAAGGACTTCCTCTCCCACAGAACTCAGCACGTGAGACTGGGAGACGTCACGTCATCCACCACCATCCTCAACACCGGCACCCCCACGGCTGTGTTCTTAGCCCCCTCCTCTACTCACTCTCCACCCACGACTGCACTCCCATTCACTCAACGACACAGCCATAGTGGGGGTGATCACCAACGGCAATGAGGCAGCCTACAGAGAGGAGGTCCAGGCCCCACATCCTGGTGTCGGAACAATGACCTGCTCCTCAGCACCAGCAAGACAAAGGAGCTGATCATTGACTTCAGGGAACGCAGGGACCCATCACACGCCAGTCTGATGATCGATGGAGAAGTGGTGGAACAGGTGGAGCGTTTCAGATACCTTGGTGTCCATCTCTCCAAGGACCTGACGTGGGAAGTGAACACCAGGGAGCAGGTGAAGAAGGCCTAGCAGAGACTCTTCTTCCTGCAGACCCTCAGGAAAACTGGCCCACCACAGAAACTCCTCACAAATTTCTACCAGTGCACCATAGAGAGAGTCCTGAGCTATGGATGCACTGTGTGGTTCTCCAGCGGCACCTCAGAGGAGAGGAAAGACCTGCAGCGGATCATCAAGACGGCCCAAAAAAAATCATCGGCACCCCTCTCACACCCCTGGATCAGATCTACTCCGCCAGGTTGGACAACAGAGCTGGAAAAACCAGGTCTGACTGGACACACCCAGGACAAGGTCTTTTTGACCCCCCGTCCCTCTGGCAGGCTCAGGGTCATGAGGGAACGGACAGAAAGACTGAGAAACAGCTTCTTCCCAGGGCTGTGGAAGCGCTGAGGACAGCCTGAACTGGACTGCTGCTGCACCTTCCATCCTGCACTTTACCAGTGACGGACATTCAATTCACAAGCCTGCAACATCACTGGGCTCATTGCACTCTCCTTTATTCTTTTCTATCCTGTTATTTGTTTTCTGTTCTTTTTTATCTATTCATGCTGCTGTGTAGCGGACTGTCCAACTAAATTTCATTGTGCAGAAATGTCCAATGACAATAAAGAAACCTTGTATTTGATGAGGTACAAATGAAGTAGCTGAAGCGTTGGGCACATACTTGAAGTAACATCACCATGACAAACAACTGCAACAAGTGTGTGAGGGAAAATGTTGGAGTTTATTTGTACCCTTAATCTTTACTGTCTTTTATTTTACACACAGCTGCAATGATGAATCGATTTCAATCATTGCTTTGGCAATAAATACAACCACTAGCTCGTTGCAGAAACTTTCTCTGCTTCTATTTCATAAAGCAAACGAGCATCTGAGGACGCCACACACATTCCGACGACAGTTTCCATCATTTCCTGGTGTTTAACAGACCAAAAAAGTTGAATTATCAATCGAAAAAAATCATCTACAGATTTCCTTAAAAGCAGAAAAAAAGAATATATAGGTTTAATACATGACACAGCAACTGGCGTCTTCATTTAAACACTCAGACAACGATGGCAGAAACGTGATAACCCTGTATCCGTTATCTCCAACGGACACCCAATGTGGCCCCCCCCCCCCCCCCCCCCCACACACACACACAAACCCGGAGGGCGGAGGCACCATGTGACGCTTCACAACACAACACTCGCATCTGACAGGCGCTCCGCCTCCTCCGTTAGCAGTCTCTCGCACAGCAGGATCGTGAAGAAGACCCTGCAGCTCAGAGAATTATGGCGAGCCAGCCAACGATCATAGCTACGCCTCCCATGGGAGCCACCTTACGGAGACCGGGGTCCCCCGTCAGGGCCTGGTGGTAGAGAGAGCCGCAGAACATCCCCATACCAGCAATCAGGAGGGTTCCAGCCTGCAGACAGAGGTAACACGTGAGGTTCCCCACGGAGAACTTGAATCAAGTTTAGCGTCCTGGACGAAGCATTGATAACAAGGGAGAGAAATTGCAAGGAGCAAAAACGCAGTCTCAAAAAACAAAACAAAACAAAACAAAACAAAAACCAGGTTTTATTCACAATCTCACAGAGAATTACTACACTACCCACAATCCTACAGTGTACCAGCATGTCTCTGCTGCGTTGTTACCATGGAGATGCCTACTGAGAGAGTCACTATCAGTATTTTGGAGTTTTTGTTGGAGAGGAACCTGACACTGCCGTTTTTGACAGGAAATGTTTCATACTATGATATCACACACAGATTTGACTGACATCAGTTAGCTAGCGACAACAAAACGGGGCAGCTGGTCCCAAAGATGCTGTTATTTTGAACAACATTGGGTGAGAAATACAGTTTGTTCACGGTTCCCTTGAGATAATCTGAGTTTTACTTTGCGTCAGATTTCATGGGCTTGCTGGTCCAAAAATCTTCCCTTAAAAAATTCGCTGGAACATCAATGGACTGAACCAGAGTGGTTCTGAAGGTTTGGTGACCGGGCTCCTGTACTCACAACGGCAGGTTTGCTGGAGTGGGCGGCGCCCAGCAGGGCCAGGCTGTGGTAGAAATGGTACTTGTTGGCTGTTTCAAAGAGCTGCAGAGGTAGACGGACAGAAGAGGAGCTTTGAAACTAATTCTCCTGCTGAAAAACAGGAGGGTGAATGTCCAGGTAACTTCATCGACTTATTCAGGTGGTGGGAGGCCTTTCATAATGTAGCTGATGAACAGAAACGAGCTTATATTCACCTGAATACTGAAATCAAAAAAACAAAACAATAAAACTGAGGAGAATGAAACAGTCAAAACTAGGATTGAAACAGATTTGGGATCAGAACAGCTGCAGGTCACTATAGCAACGATTTTACAGTGTAAAAATGATCTCACTACTACATAAATAATTACTTACATATAAATGGGAATGACTCTGGTTGAATGGAGGATTGAATATTAACTATAACAAAATCTTTGCAACAAAAACCACTGGAGTTGTTAGATGTACACATGAGGACGTACCACTCTCTGGTAGTCATCGGGGTCCGAGTTTTTGAAGCCTTAAGTGAAACACAGGGAAGAGTAAAAAATACTTGTGTCAAGTTACTCTGATATGCAGTACACAGAGAAGAAGACGTGATGATCATTCCGGCACGGCGGTGAAATGATTTAAAACCAAAGTCTCAACTTTGTGATCACTTGTAATAAAAAACACACTTTCATTTTTAAAGGGCTCGTCGTTACTTTGGTGAAAGTAACGCAAAACTATTGTAATCAGTATCTTTTTCTCTACACAGACAGTAATATTGTACTATAAAGAATTACTATGAAATGGAAGTAACTAGTCCTGCATACTCTATTACATTAGGGAAGGATTTGCCACCACGCTGGCCGTGGCTATGGGTAGCAGCGGATCACCTTCATGATGTAACTGTTTGTTTATATCAGAAAACGTTTGATTCTTCAATTATTTTGAACGCCGATAATACAGTAAAACAGCACACATTAGTGCAGTGTGTTTCCTCTTCTCCTACAGCTGTGTCTCTTTTCTCCGTACAGAAGTCAATCTTAAATTTGTCTTTTTCAGGACGGAGGCTGGTATCGTACGCGCTAGCACGGCTCTGTGTCAAATGTCCGGGGACGGCTGGAGTATTTAGGCTGGCAAACACCTACCATGGGCGCCGTACGCCCCGGCAGCCACCGCCGAGGCTCCTGATAACGCTGCTAACCTTCGCACAACAACAGACGCGGCCATGTTTATCGTTCGGCCTTAATCACGTGACACGATGTTGCATTCAAGCATAGACGCATTCAAACCCCGAAACAGAGGATATGGATTCTTCTTCTGCTTCTCCTTCTTCTTCTTCTTCTTCTTGTCTGATCTTATTGGTGCATCAGTACCAGCAGGTATATCCCGCCACCTACTGTACCGGAGTGGACAACATCGCTATTTGTTCCACATTTTTATGAAATATAACACATGTATAATCTTTCTCTCTGAATCACATTTACTACCTCTTATAATTTTTTTTTCAGGAATATTATACACATCCTATTTCTTTTAAATCCACTTAAAGAGTTGATTGAAATCCAGTGTGTCCAAATTTTAATCCAGTCCTGTCTTTTGCGCACAACTGATTTCTCTGCGATACAACAGCACCTTCTTAGGTTCCTATGTTGACTTTTTTCACTCAAAATGATCCCAGATTTATTTCCTCCCCATGTAAAAGGTGCAATGGACGACAATTTTAAGGCACAAAAGCAAAGTCTGAATTTCAACCTAAAATTCGACATCAGCTTTTCTTGAGGAGAAAATGAGAATGCACATACACTCTGTAGCTTTATATTGTGAATAATCATCTATCGCTGGCCTAATGACGTCCCCTAGAGACCTTGAAAGCAGCACCACCGCAGGGAGATAAAACTACGTTCACAACCGCTGCCCCGCGGGGGCTTGAACCAAGATGGCCACCGCCTGGATTCAGTTTCAGCCCTCAGGCAGATTCACCCTCACACGAGACTTCACCAGTCACTGTAGGGCATGAATATATGAGCGTAGCTGCAGATAAAACGGCAAAATGAATGTAAGAATAGAAAAAAAAGCACCTTTTTCTATCAGTTATATTACATCTGGAGTCTGCACGCAATTCTCAGAGGACAAAGAAGACCAAAACCTATTTATTAAACTCAATTGTACAAATGTAAAAATAAAATCAAACACATCTATTTTGTATATCTGCTTGGTTTCATACCTCGCATCTGAAATGCATTATTCATGAAAGGGCTGAATTATACTATTGTGCTTCCTTCGTATGAATAATTAATCTGGCCTTTTTTTTTTTTTTTGAGCATCACCATCTGCACCAAACTGTCACAAAACAGTCCCAGTGAAATGATAATCAGCTCTGAAGAGGGTTAGCGTGCAGCACTTTGCCATTTTGGAGGAACTGCCGTGTTTCTCTGTCTTCTCTGTCTGATCACTTCTTTGGTTGAGCAGGAGGAGGGTGTGACGGAGGCCACGGCTTCGGAAAAACTGCTCCTCTGTCAGGTAGTGTGGGATCTTTCTGGTTTGCAAGTATTTTCAGGCCAGTAGCATTTAAGACGGGAAGTGGAGGAATGGAATGATGCTGGAATTCCCCTTGAGTCACGCAGCAGATGGTGTCCCTGCTCAGGAGCTCCGCCCCAAATTCTAAATCACAGCATTTTGGTTTTTTTTATTTCTTTGGTCAAGGGAACTGATGATGATGCGAACCTCCATCCTTGATTTTATTACGAAGGTGAGACGCTGAAGGACTCGACTCAAAGACAAAAGATCTAAGAGTCCGGGGTCTGGACTCAGATGATCCTTCAGCACAGGACGCGGTACAGAATCAGGAGAGCAGAAATGGGAAGCGTCAGGTCAATGTCGGGAGAGCTCCCAGGGAAGGAGGGAGGGAAGACCATGAGATGCAGGTGCGACACCCGAGGGCGGGGCCAGGTACTCACACAGGTGGGCAGGAAGTGGAGACCTTGTGGAGGCCTTCAACATACTAATGCGTCCTAAATCACTTCTCTTCAAACTGAAAAAACCCATGACCCACCGCCCTGCGTTGCTGCGTGTGCCTCCAATGAAAACAAAGCTAAGTCGGTTTCTATTGGCACTGTCTCCATGGTAACGGCTGTGGGGCCACCTTTTGTAAGCAGCGTCAAGAGGCTCTGGTTACTTTTGGTTGAGGATTGATGGTTAATTCGGGGGCTGGTGTGAGTGTTGATGCCTGCGATGAAATCTATGTGGCGTGTTTTTCAGCGCTGTTAGCTTGTATGCACCGCAATGCTCACTAACTCCCCACCTGACCCCCCCAAAGGGGGGGGGGGGGGTCGAGTAGTCATTTTCATTGCAGCCCACAGCAGAAGGGACAGCAAGGACAAGGATGGAGCGTCGATCTACATCTTGTTTTCGCTGACAAGCAGCAAATTATCTCTCTGAGTCTCAGCAGCTGTGTGCCGTGAGCGTCCCCCTTAAGAACCAACATCCATCTTCCTTCAGCCGGCGCGCCCGCCTGTCCTCATCTCTCCGGTGGCTGCTTCAGTGTCCACCGTGCTGCAGTGTTTGTTTAGATGTGTCTGAACGCCGCCGCTCCTGTCTCGTCATAGTCAAGGAAACCATCAGAAAGCAAGTGAACGCCTCACAAATAGAATCTGGTAGCCTGTCTCGCAACCCACGCATTTACATGACAATTGCGGTTGCCTGACACTTTCCTTTGGCCTTGTGCAACCTTTTATTTCTTTGACAATAGCAACAAAAAGGAGCTTTCATCCAGAAAAAAAAAGCTTGTTGCTGCCTCGGAATCCGTTTTTTTTTTTCACATAATAAAAAAAGTGTATGCACACCTGGAATCTGACTTTTCTCTCACTTTAATGAACTGCCGTGGGTTGTTTTGAAAATCCAATTTTCCTACTCTTGTTAGCTGTATGGTGAGGTATATCTGGTGGCGATGCTCCTTTGCTCTGCAAAGAATTTTAATGCAAGGCAAACAAAGTAGAGGCAGCAGGCGTTGTCAACATCAGAACTTTACTTTGGTAACAAGGCAGCAAGACAAAACAGGTATTATTTAAAGGAATAAGCGACATTCCAAATGAAAGTTGAATCGCGAGTCATCAGAAGTGAAACATGTCAAGCATTGGCTGTCTGAGATTTTTTGTGACAGAGTGAAAATATAGCAGGGCAACAAAATTGAAGACAGGACTGCTTCATCCTGCGAGCAATGAAAAGTCCTTTGAGTGTCAAAAGCTTCGCCTGCTGGGTGGCACGCTCCCTTCCTGATAACAAGATTTAGAACGTTTCTGAGACTCTCCATTAACCTTGATGTGTTTTGACGGTTGCAGCCCCTCACTGTCTCCAGCTCACTTTGAGAAGCCGCTACCACAGCCAATTATCTATCTGTTTGGGCGCTTTCATGTGTCTGAGATGTTTAGTCACAAATGCACGTATTTTGGCCCCGGTGTCGCAGCTTTTCATGCTCCGGCTCTGTCACTCGCCCATGTCATTACATCCCTTTCAGCAAAAAGGAAAGAATCGTGGAGGAAGAGAGGGAAGCATGCTGAGAAAGACAGAAGAGACAGGCCTGTCGAGTGACATTTTGTCCAAGTGTCCAGGCTATTGTGTGCTCGGGGAGACAACACCAGTCATTGCTGTTGCACTGCTTGGCAGAGAGGCACACGCACGCATAGACACACACACAACACACACACACACACACACACACACACACACACACACACACACACACACACACACACACACACACGTTTAGCTTGTTTTTCCTCCAACATGGAAAAATACTGTTCTGTGGATGTTTTGAGCAAAATACTTCTCCCCCTGCCGACTGTACGGCAGCTTTGAAGGGTCCAGCATCTCCGACCAATGACATCAGGAAGATATTCACACTCTCCAAGAGTCCAGCGAACAGACACGCTCTTATTTACGTCAGCATTTATGCACACGAAAGAAAACACACTCAAGAAAGCCTGAAATCCTACATGCACACACACAAGTTGTGGTTACAGCAGGCTCCCCACGTTGAGCGAGCATAATTAGCACGCTCGTTAAGCTCATCTGCATCTCTCTTCAAAGGAGATCGATGCAAATGGATAGGATTTAGCCGCTGGCAGCAATTAGGCCCCCCCAAAAAAATATCGTTGCAGGAGAAACTTGGTTACAGAGAGGCAAAGTCAATTTCATCAAAGTGAAGAAATATATATTTTTTGTTTCTGCAAAATAGAAAACAATCCAACAGCAGATGCTTTCATTTACTCTCCTGTCAAATCAAGCCTGGTGTGATCAGATAACGACCAACCCTCCTGGTTAGCATCCTGAGCTTTCCTTGGTGAAATACCACACCGGCGCCGATTCCTCCCACTCTGCTTTTTCACTCACAGTGAGAACCAGTTGAAGATTGCTCAGTGTCAAATTGACTTACATCACCAAAAAAAAAAAAAAAAGGCTGACCCATGAGCTGTTAGTTTGTTTTTATTTATGTTTTAATAATTACTGTGTAGCTCTATCACAAAAAGAGCATCACTGCTCAGAGCCTTGGCAGAATCTCAGTCTCCTAACCCCCAACTGCTCTGACTGTTACACCTGGACTACCCTGCAAGTGCTGTTGCTCCTTTTAAAGGGTTAATAAATGGTTGTTAAACTCATTGTTATTTCTCCGTTTTTATGCATCCAGGTGAATAAGAATATCGCAGTGTAGAATACATTCATCCTGTCACATCGTGACTCTGCGCGGATGCAGAATTAGGTTATTTGTGATAGTTAATTAATGGTTTATGAAGTATTTATAATGCACTTCCTATTGCTCCTGGATTAATCCTTCATGAGGGGGAGCTTATTTTAAATATCGCTCTTATTTCTTTACTTCAGCCTCAATCTGCTTGCCCTTGCTCTCTGCTGCACTTGTTTAACATATCATTTAAATGTATTTTACTCTTTCGTTCATTTATCATAATTTCACCGTAACCTCTCTTTGAAGCCGCGCATTCACGGTTTTCTCAGTATTGTTTGTTTTTGACATGTTTCAGTGCTCTTTTCGCTGGCTGTAAAGCACTTTGAGCTGCATTTGGGGTTTTTATTTTGTCTGCAGATATTTTGTCTAAGGAAGAGTTTAACATTCCACTCATGGAATCTCTTTGTATCCCTGATCTACAACCACTGTAAAAAAAAAAAACAAAAAAAACAACTAATTAATAAATAAAAACAACCCACAAATGATCAAGGCAACAATGATGCAACTAAAAAGTTCAGATTAGAGTTTGTTTGCCCAGTTTTTATATTATTCACAAAGAGATTCCGGCTTCGATGCTGTGACCTCAGTCTACGCACAGTTTATGTTGCTGAATCACGTTGCAGTTCTTGCACGTTCTCATTTATGTCGCTGAAACTTTAATGAATGCACAATAAATCAACTCAAAAATAAATGAAATAAAAGAACAGACAGCCGAAGAGATGAAACCTGCTGTCGCTATTCAGGCGTCCCACTCGATGGAAAATGCAAAACGCTCTGACGTTTCCTGTTGAACGCCCTTTCTGAAGCGAAGGAACTCTTCTTCTCCATCTGCACCCTCTAAGTAATCCCCTTCATCAATAATCTGCTTTAACAAACATGACTCTGCCTTGTACGAACCGCATCCACTATTATTTTCCATTTCTGTTGTTCCAGATTCAGCTGCAGCTGCAACGAGCTCCCACAGGGACCATTAAATCACCTAATCTAATAAAAGTGAAAGGATCAAATCCTCTACATCTGGAGCGATGATGCTGCCGATGATGGAGTTGTTGAGACGCCGTCTTAGAGGAGCCACTTTCCTCTCTCATTAATCTGATTTAGGTCCTTATGTTGTCCTGCTGCAATGGAAACAAAAGAATTGGGAAGAGTGGATGACTTCATATACCAAAAACAATTACAGCCAACAAAATGTCAGACTGGGACGAACCTGCCCAATAGACTGTAAATGATGTCATTAAGCACATAGCAAACATTAGCGCCTGCCAGCCGGACTCGCCGTGGTTGGTCCTGACCAAAGAGAGAGAGAGAGAGACGGTGTTTTGGGGCCGACCGAATCTGACTGATGTTGTAATTGCAACATCGGAGGAAATACGAGTTTTTACATCATTGTTCTCTTTTTCATTGCAAAACCCATTACAATGATAAAAGGGATTTTGCGGGTATCAGACAAGTTGTAGACCGGACATCTCTACAGCACCACAATATTGATTTCAGAATGGTAATTTGGCACAAAATCAACCAAATATTGCACCTTACTTCCGCCATATTGTAACTGAGATGAAGTTTTGATGGTGCAGCGATGAGTAACATTTAGAAATCCATTCTGAGCCTTAAGGGGAGCCAGTGGAGGGAGGCAGGGACAGCGAGACCGGGTGGGACCAGGCAGATTGGCCGAGTGTTGGGAGGAAGCTAATGAGAATATTGTGCTTTAGCTATTAGTGGGGGAAAAAAGCAACATAATGCATTCAGCTAATCCATCCAGTGCTGAGGTCTGGCAGCAGACAGCAGCCATATTTCACCAGCAAACTCCAAAATCACTCCCGCTACTCACCTGAATGGAAGACACCCAAATGTTTTCTGGCTTTAAGGTTTGCTTAAGTGTTGCGTAGCCGACTGCACATGCTCATTAGCGCTCCCCGCAGGCTGGTAGGCTTTACACTGGGATTTCATCAGACATAAAAATAGCTTTTGTTTTGGCTTGTTTACAAGCTGCCTGTCACTGGTTTTTCTGACAGTGCTGGATGTCAGGTTTGCAGTTGCACCGAACAAAGGATGTAATTTTAAAAAAGAACAACAATAGTAATAATAATGACAATAGTGAGCTTTTCTTTTAAGAGCGTTATTCAAAAATAGTCATCATGGCAGCTTGTCAGCTTAGGAGAAATCAAAAATATCAAATGTCCTCACAACAATAGAAGCCAGCAAGTGAGCAAATCTGTTTCTATGATTTAGCATTTCTTCATTTATTACTACGCCACAAACATCGTTCTTGAGTCAGTCTGGTTAAAGTGATCAACCTCTATAGTTCATATGAGCTGCGATAGTGTGTGTGTGTGTGTGTGTGTGCATGTGTGTGTGTGTGTGTGAGCGCGTGTGTGTGTGTGAGCGTGTGTGAGAAGCTGAAGGTTCCCTCATGCTTATATGAAATAAGCACATTTCCCCCTCATGTGACTTTACTGTTTCCCAACTATGAATAATACATTGGCCACACACACACACACACACACACACACACACACACACACACACACACATACACACACACACACACACACACACACACACACACACACACACACACCAGCACAGACATATGAAGCTAATAATTTTAGCAGTGACTACATGTGCATATATGTCCACAAGTTTCACAGCCATAGGGAAGTCATGAAAAATGCAGAGTCATGATGTGCAGCTCTCTTTCCTGGGTTCCGGTCATGGTGGACATGTGGTGCTGCAATTAACACTGGCCGATTCATGGATGCGGAGGCTTTGCCAGCGCTCAGATGGGTGCAATTAAAAGCAGATGCCACTCCAGTTAATGGGGTGTGTTTGTGTAAATGTGTGTGGTTGGGTGATGCTGACTTATATAGACAGAGATGAGGGGAGTGTGTGTGTGTGCGTGTGTGTGTGTGTGTGTGTGTGGGGGGGGGGGGGTTGGCATACTATGGGAGCCAATACAAGTGGAGCTTGCTCAGCACTAATCTGGCGAGCACCCTGCTGCTACAGATCAGAGAAGAGGGATATGGTCCCCGACCCCAAGGGCCCGGAGGCTTGCTGAGGATATGAAAATAGGAAGGAGGGGTGTGGGGGGGGGGGTAGTCTGGCAGTGATACCTTCAAACTGTGTGAGGCAGACGCGTTGTGAGCCAGCCTGGGATGAATGAACGCCTCCCCCCCCCCCTCCCCCCAGCAGGTCTGAGACCACAGGTGAGAGGGCAGGATAAGCAAGTAACCGTGGAATAAGGAGAGGACGTGGTGGAGGTCTGGAACGAGCCAGCTGAGACGGATTAGCTCACCGATGCACGGAGGAGGAGAAGTGAACGTCTCTATGGAAACACGAGCAATTCCTTCTTTGTTAGCAGCGTGTTTAATCATGAGAGCAACAGGTTAGTTTTCCTTTCGTTCCCTGAATTGTGAGTACCGAGAACTGTATCTCAATGTATCATTGGGCTGAAACGACACTAAATTAATTCTCTTTAAAGTGAATATGGGAAATGTTTCAGGAAACGTCATTTGACAGCATAAAGACAAATTTCCCACTGTGGACAATAAAGTTGTTTCATTTCATAAATCGAGCCAAATAAGAGCATTAATTTGAGTGTTGAGTTTATGGTCACTCGATTTTCGTCGAAATGAATATTCACTCTCCGCTGAGCTTCAGTTTGACTTGAAAACGTAGAATGAGACACAGGTGGGGCAGCACGGTGGTGCAGTGGTCAGCACTGTGGCCTCACAGCAAGAAGGTTCCAGGTTCAAGTCCCGGTTCGGGCGCGGGATCTTTCTGTGTGGAGTCTCCATGTTCTCCCTGTTCCTGCTGGGTTCTCTCTGGTACTCCAGCTTCCTCCACAGTCCAAAGACATCAAGAGGGGACGAGGCTGATTGATACTCTAAATTGACTGTAGGTGTGACTGTGAGTGTGAATGGTTGTTCGTCTCTGTATGTTGGCCCTGCGATGGACTGGTGACCTGTCCAGGGTGAACCCCGCCTCTCGCCCATAGATGCTGGGATAGGCTCCACCCCCCTGACCCTTACTAGTAAGGAATAAGCGGAAGACGACAGTGGTGGTGGTGGAGACACAGGTGCAACACATCGGGGGGGAGCCAGGTCATGTAGGGGGGAGGAGCACCAGAGCAGGAAGTGGAGGATCTCAAATGAGTCAAAAACAGGGGAGAACCAAAATAAAAGCATGGGACAGGAAACATGAGGAATGATCCAAAAACAAAGAACGTGATTTATGCAAGTATGTGCTGTATATGGTCTTTTATGTGTATTTATATATACGTGTTGCAGTAACATTCAAAGGATCAACGCAGCATTTTTCTTTGTTAAAAAAACTCCATGACCCAGGACCTGTAACATCTCTGATTGGTCCACAGCATCAGCTGATGCAGCTTGGTGGTTTTGGTCGTGAAAACAGAGAGAAGACATTGCAAAATAAAAATACAATAAAATGGATTGTTAAGGATTTATTGGTCGACTCCATTCAAAAAATAGAACTGTAATTAAAAAAGAGAGATGCATTCACACCTTGCACAGACGGCGACTGTAATAACGCGACTGAAATCATAAACATGTTATATTGCTGTGCTAGTGTCTAAAAGTAAAATAGTGGCGCTCCCTCCAAATTTACGGTTAAATAGGGATGCCTGAATGGAAAATAAATACCACAATACAACAAACTGGAGAAGGAGACCAAAGCTGGGGGTGACATTACCAAACTTCATGCAACACAACATCACAAGTAGGAGCACTGACAGTCTGATCGTGCTGGAGCCAAACGAAGGGGAGGAACCCAGGAAGTAGAGCTGTCTGCGGTTACCACGGGATACAAGTGACGCTTCGCCACGTAACAACTCCCGCTGTCCTCTGAAACAGAGACATCCGTGAGCACATTCCCAGAAATAGAAAACATTGTTTGTTTTCAGTCCCTCGCCTGACTCATCCAGCACAATTTTCTTTAGATGCTTTTGAATTCAGCCCATGCAAACAAACACTGTACTCCAGCGCGGGGTGCTAAGTGAGCGTGCATGTGAGAGACAGAACACAGCGCCAGGGGGCAAACAGTTGGACAGGAGGAAGGCACTCGCTACCCACCCTGAGGGCAGATGCCTCGTGGTGGGTAGAGAGGTAAAGTGAGAGATGAGTGGAAGAGAAAAAGAGAATAAATGTGAAGCTACGTGGAAGTCAGGAAGGATTAGCTGTGAAATAGTTGGAGGTGGGAGGGGGTGGGGAAGGGAAAATCAGCGGCAAGGAGCGTGACGTAGAAGAGGGTGGAAGACGAGCGTGTGAGATGAGGTTTTGAGGTTTTAAGAGTGCAACTCTGAAACGAAGACTGCTGGGAAGGAAAAAGGAGGACATTTTATACAGCATAGAGCGTCTCTCAAGCAAAAAACAGCCACTGCCACTATTTGTTGCGAAGTTGCTTTGAATATTTGCTCTCATCTTCCAGGAGGTTTTGATTGACATCTGATTGACCACAGACGATGCTGCACTCTCAGAATACGCCGACTGAAAAAAGAAAGAGGAGAGTCAGTGTTTCAGCCACATATGGAGAGACAGTCTGATGAATGTAAACCAACAATATATTGTTGGGGTTTTTTTTTTGATCAATGGATCTCTTTTGAGTTATTTTTCCTGTGCGTGAACTTCAAACCAGAGAGCAAACGATTTATCTCCCCCCCCAAAAAAACCCCACCAGAGTGCGTGTGACATGGACAGACTGATTGTATAAATGAGCAATTGAAACAGTTCATGTTGCGAAATGAATTAAGTGGAGAGAAAATGGGCTTTCTGCATATTCTGGCTGCCTTTGACTGAAAGGTTAATGGTGTTATGAGATTGCAATGACATATAATTGCAAATGCCTCAGAGTAAACAAATTATTTTATTGGAATATTGCAAAATGAAGCCGTTGTGTAAGCCGCTGTTAATAGAAAATATGCTTCACGAGTACACATCTGATAGTGGCTTACTGCTGTGTGTGTGCATGTGAATGTGTGTTGCAATTTAGTGCGTGACCATACACGCACATGTGTGTTCTCCCATGTGGATGTTTTGTGGAAACTGCTTCATGTGACTACTTTTCTTCTTTGAAAGCCTTTTTGTAGAGGGAGAGGGAAAAGGTGGACGGCTCAGGACCCCAAGGCTACATCAAAGGACCTTTGGGCCACATCAAAGGACCCCGGGGCCACATCAAAGGACTGGGGTCATTTCTTTGTACAAGTGTGAACAGTGAACACATCCCACATCGCTTTAAGATATGAGTTCATACATGAACACTGCAGAGGAATTCTCTGTGGACCAGCATCCTCACAGAGGCGAGCTGACCTCAAATGCAACACCACAGCTGCATAGTGTGTGTGTGTGTGTGTGAATGTGTGTTGTTTTCATTTAAAGGAAACTGTGTGTCAGTTCATGTGTTTGTGTGACAAACCACATTCTATTAAAAAAAAAATCAACCAACATAACAGTGTGTGCGTGTGTGTGTGTGTGCGTGCGTGTGTGTGTGCGTGTGCGTGTGTGTGTGTGTCAGAGTGGGCTCAGCTGTCAGGTCCCCCTGTTGGGCCATTACCTTTGATGCTTGGCAAGAGTCTATCAAGTGTTGGACATCTACACCCACCCTGCAAATGCATCCCATGCGCACACGCGCGCAAACACACACACACTCACACTCACACACACACACTCACACACACACTCACACACACACACACACACACACACTCACACTCACACACACTCACACTCACACTCACACACACACACTCACACACACACACACACACTCACTCACACACACACACACACACACACACACACACACACACACACACACACACCCCATCTACCAGCTCACCTTGGCTTGACAGGATCTCACTGAGGGAATGGACATCCAGCATGTAAGACAATTTGTCTTAATAGCCAGGATCTCTCTCTCTCTCTCTCTTGCTTTTTCTCTCTCTCCCTCTCTCTCTCTCTCTCGCTCTCTCTCTCTCCTTGTCTGTGTCTGTCCCTCAGGTCGCTGGAGTTGCCTGAAGGGTAAAAAGCAGGACAGGCTGTCAGGATCTTTCTGCAGGTGGACGACGGCTTCGATCTTCACGCCAACGGAGATGTGACCTGCAGCTTCCCCACCTGTGGCTATTATTATTATTATTATTATTATTATTATTATTATTATTATTATTATTATTTTATGCAGACTGTAAAGTTTGATCTGGTGGCCTGAGAGGTCTCTCTCAGATAGGAGAGCTCTTAATTGACCCGCAGGTACTTTGTTGAGAAACGAGCAGAGATTACGCAAAAACAAAAATCACATTGTTTTTAAAATCCGTCCCGTGGGCATCCATCAAACGTGACAGCCGTGGATACACGACTCTGCGGCGAGGACAGAGGCGGAGGCAGATGTTGGGCTGCGTTACGACCCGGGTAATAAGACAGACGTGTAGCTGCATCCTGCTGCATCCAGAGGAGCAGGTGGGCACCACGCAGCCATCTGCAGTGATGAGATCAGGGACTCCACCATGCTGGATGTTATATAGTTATTATCCCTTAAAGTAAAAACATAAAATAAATAAATGTGCAAGCTGGTGATGTCAGACGCTGACTGTATAATACGCCAGGGGGGACTTGTAGCGCTGATGAGAGAGCGCAGATCATCATCTTATTGTGTGTTTTATCATTTCAATCTCCTGTGCCAGCTGTGGTTCCTAGAGGTGGAGAAGAGGAAGGAGGTGGTGGGGGAGGAGGAGGAGGAGGAGGGGCGGGGAGGGCTCGTATGCCTTTAACGTCCTCTGACGTCACGCTGATGCATTCTGATTTCCAGCTGAAAAAAAGAAAAGATAAAAAAAAGAAGAAACTCCTCATCACTAAATGTTGCATGGCTCCAGAAGACATAGAGCGCGACCGCACGACGCCCCTCCGCGGATTAATATTTTGTCACCGTTGCGTGAACTTGCGACAGAAACCGAGGGAAATAAGACGCGAAACCATCATAATGAGGTCAGAGGGAAGCGTTGCCAGGGCGACCGGCTTGCTAGGGAGGACACTGCGGCGCGTGTCACACAGCGGGGACGCGCATGCGTGCGTGCGCCGGAGCTAGTTTTTTTTTTTTTTTTTTTTTTCAGACGGTCGCGGCGGTCCACGAAGCAGCAACGGGAGAGGCAGCATCCTCCGGCGGAACTACCGGAGGACGGCGCGGTGTGTGTCCGCCGTGAAGCAGCCCGGCTGAGACTCGAACCGGCAGCTGTATTTGAGGGGATTTACGGAGGATTTACCGGTATCAGCGACCACCGGCCGTCACAGGTGACACTTCCCGGCTGTCAAACCCGCAGACACGTCCTGAGGTTGTTGGGTTTTTCTTTTTCTTTTTTTTTGTGGTGGTGGTTATTTCGTCTATTCAGGGCCTCGTAAAAACAGGAACTGTCAGACAGAAATGAGTGAATTTATGGGCCCGCCGGATGGAGACCGAGCCGCTGTAGGTCGAATGGCGGGGAGCCGTCGTACTACATCCCGCTGAATGCGGCGTCTGTTGCAGCAGAGCCACTTTATTTTTGGTTTCCAGTCATAAAGTCCCACCTGCTGGCCCGGTTCGATCCAGGGAAGGAGTGCTGCCAGCGGGCATTTTTGTCTTTTTATATTTTATTATAACTTTTTAAAAAAAAAATTATTTTGCCTATTTCTTGTTTTTAGAAGCAGTCACTCTTTTAAAGATTTTTTTAAAACAATTTTATTTATTGATTTATTTATTTATTTTTTGCTTGCTTGACTGCCCGGGGGAGGTTTTAGGAAGAGGACACGGAGGAGAGAGTGACAGAATCTCAGGAAACAAGAAAAAGAAAAGCATCGGAGGGAACCTGGCGGTCCAGCAAGAGCCGTGGATCCCAAATTAACAGGTCGGATTTGCTGCAGAATTCATGCACTTCATCAGAGCAACACACACGTGCCATTCGAATATATATGTGTTTTAAAAAGAAATATTAAATAGGTGTTTTTAAAAATGGCATTAATCCGTTTTTGGTAATGACGTATTTGTCTTAATTTACCATTTTAAGTGTGCATTTGACATTTGTCTTTGACACCTATGCAGAGTGTGTGTGTGTGTGTGTGTGTGTGTGTCTGTGTGTGTGTGTGTGTGTGTGTGTGTGTAGAGGAAATGGGTGGTTTTGACTGAGACATGGAATTTCTTGTTGAATATTTAATATCTTTCAATTCCTTAAAATATATACATTTTTGTTGCTGTGTTGCAAACACAACAACAAAAACAACAAGAACAAGAAGAACAGCAACAACACCCCGGGAAACAGCAGTAGCAGCAGGAACGTGCCCAGCAGCTTGTGGGGACTGAACGTTGCCCTCCGTTGCAGTTTTGCGTAGTATTTGGAGATGTTGTGTGTATTTGCTGTATAGCGACAGGGAAGCTGCATCCTCTGCTCCACAAACGAGGGGCACCCAGCGAAGCTCCTGCCTACGGTGCAATGAGGCAAACAGAGGCTCCCATTCACACGCTTGCCCTCCTAGAATCCTGAAGGGAGACTGCATCTGGGGCTTCGCGCCTATACCTTTATTTCATTGTGTATTTTTTGTGGAACAAGAAAAAGTGAAATGATGTTTGCAAGTTTCAAATGTACAGAATGAGACACACGCACACACACACACACACACACACAGGTCCTCCTTCATCGTCTCTCTCCGCCGATTCCTTAAAGTCGGATGACCCAGGAAACACCAGGGCCATGAGAACATGTCCTCCGAAACACTCTCTTCCACACAAACAGATACACATGCACGGCACAAAGAATGGGGCACATTTATATGCTGCGGCTGCTGTTGTGGGGCATTCGCATCAGCAGGGTCTGCTAGATGATAGAATTCAGCAGGGACAAGAAGACCTCTGTTCTTATCTGCGACGACGAGAAGGGAAAGGCAGCTCTGGTCAACTCAGCTCTGCTCGTCTCAGCCGCTCGCCTTTGTTTAGGCTGCTCGTCTGCCCTATATAGCAGATAGGGACATGACATCCCCTCTGTGGGGAGACGGCGGTTTAATAGAGGCGTGGGGATGTTGTAGCGCCGGATGTTTTTTAATCTCGACGACGGCGGTTAGCTGGAAACCCACGAGGTGTTAACGAGGGGAGCGAGGTGATGTGGATTGATTTCAGGTGCGTTTTCCTCAGGTAAAATAATGACACCCAGAGCTCTTCTCCTGCAGTGCTACACAACTCTTAACTCAGTTGCTGACTTGCTCTGAGCCTTATTGTTGTCATCTTTATGTGTGTGTGTATGTGTGTGTGTGAGGCTTACATGCAGAGTCGTTCATTTATCTGTGTGTGTGTCTGAATCAAAAACAGCGCTGATATTGTTCAATGCCACCTGTCCTGAGCAGGATTCAGAGGTGGAGGGGCGGTGGAGGGGCGGTGAACAGGCGTAAGTAGTTATGTAGCAACGGTCAACCACAATCGCACACTTCCAAAAAAAAAAAAAAAAAAAAATCTCTGCGCCTCTTTAACTGCTGCTTGTCTTGTCCCTGGCTATTTTTTGTTGTTGTAGAGTGACGAATCAGTGACAGCAAGCGTCCGAGCGTCGCTGCTAATTTTAGGTGAGAGATGTCATTTCCATGTGAAGAAATACAAGTTTTGAGAAGATGCTAACTGACAGATCGACCGGGGAAGCTTTTGATGAATGGCGGTGAAGTTGGATATTCGTGTAGCAAAGCGGAGGTGATGGCTGAACACGCGCGTTCTGGCGGAGGCGCTGTTGTTTGTGAGAAGCTGAGGAAGGGAAGTATTTGTGGCAGGCAGCTTTGAAGGTGAAGACTGATGTTTTCAGGGCTGCTGGGAGATTTTTATAGCTCCAACATCATGAATTTGATTTCTCCTGCGAGACACCCTGGACACGTGTGACATGCGACTTATTGAGAGATGGACTTGTGTCCAACACATTTGATCACGTTTGACTTCTGGCTCATTCAGGGAAGGAAAGGTATCCTCTCTAAGTAGTGGTTTATCCAAGCGGAAGCGTGTGTGTTTCTGTAGGAATATCCTCTCCTCTCCCACGAGCCCCACTTTCATGTCAAAACCCAGTCTGATACATGAGTTTTGTTGCCTGTGTGGACATTGTAAACGATACAAGAAGTATTTTCATGAGAAAAACTCACGTGGGATTCTTGAAATGTGCGCCGACAGTCAAATCTGTTCTTACCCGCCTGATTACGTTGATTTTTTTAATTAGATGCACAATTAGAAGTTATTTTACGAGCCGTTTGTCACTGTGAAAATGAAAAAAACGAACAAAACCCACGCCTCTGCTGAACTTGGTATGTTTGTTTGATTTAATGCGACTCAGTTCTTGATTGGAGGGGGATGTTGATCCCTGGTGGTTTTACTGGTGTGAAATAGCAGCAGGTGTTGTGATTAAGATCCGCCACTCCTGCAGGGGGCAGCCTAGAGCCTCCACTTGACAGTGGCGGCGAGCGCGGGTCTTCAAGCAGACGACCAGGCATGTTTTGGAGAATACGGGAACTTATTGACAGTCATTTCATCTCCCTGTGCAAACTGTGTTAAAATACTGCAGTAACACGGCACCTCTGCCCTTCCTTGTCTCTTAAGCTGCATTCATGCACAGTAAATAATAATAATTCTGTTGAAATTTTCATCTTTAAAAAGGAAGATACCTTTACATCCTAGGAGAACATGGGCTAGGAAGATGGCGAATACGTAGGGTGACCAAACGTCCTGTTTTCCCAGGGTCAGGGTCCTGTTTTTGTGTCTTTGGTGACAGATAGTACCGTAAGTATTTTGTAATATAACAGTTTTGTATCCATGCAGAGGAGGCATACTTTGAATGTACTAAAATTATAGAGTATCTTTGAGTAAACTTCTAGTACCATTTGAGTATCTCATCGCTGGTGTGTGTCTTAGTTTTTGGTAATCAGAATATGGTCACGCTAGCACACACCTGAAGCACGCGAGACCACCACCACCAACCACGGCACGACCCAAGCCGCTGCACGTTAGGAGGTGAAGCACTTTTTTGAACCCTAAACGTCAGCGTGGACGTGGGCGGCGGTTGAGTTGGTGTCAGATGTTCCTCAGAGCAGAGTGGAGCAGAGAGTGACCCAGCAGACGGCTGACAGCGGCGCTGAATCAATCCTACACTGTTTATTACATTTCACTGAAAGTTCAGCTCAGGAAAAAAAAAAAAAAAAATGTGCGTTCGAGTGTGTATCCACTTTGAGTTCAGGGAATTCATTACAGCCTACAGTAATGTGAATGTTCTATACTTGAGAAATACATTATGGAGTCAATAATGTGCAGAATATTAGACCACAAATATCAGAGGTCCTCTCTGTTTATTCCAGTCAGTAAATATAAATATTTAAATTTTTTAAAGTACAGAATCAATACAGAATCCAGACACAAGGATCCAAATTAAATCAAATCATGAAGACCTCGCAGCACCGAGCCCTTTAAGAGACTTAGTTCACAATACAACACTGACGTTGCAGTAGCACGCAGGAACCTGCAGCCCGAGGTTACCTCGCACTTCTCAGGCGTGTGTAAAGCTTCCCATCCCTGAGGAAGCGTTGTCCAGTTTTATTTTTGTTCAAAATAATTCAATTCTATCATGCGATCACCCTTACCAACCAGCCAGCTTCTCCAGCAGCACCTTGATGGTGCAGCAGATGCCTGATTATCATGAGCAGCAGCCATGGCAATAATGACAAGCAGTATTCTCCAGGAAGCTCATCTGTAAGCGGTGCAAACTTGAAAAACATTCAATGATTGACGCAGGACGAAATGAGAGATGCACAATATTGAATTTTTGTTGTTGTTGTTGTTGTCGTTGCTGCCAGTTTCCGATATGCTGATATTCTTCCTACCTCCTGATGTCAGTAGCATATATAGGAAAACAAATCTGGATAATATTCACATTTTGTTCACGTAGAAAAACAACAACAGAAATATTTTCCATCAAATAGTTGGAAAAGCCCATAGGTGTGCTGCATGTTTTCTTCATCATGAAGAAGAGGAGAAGAGACTTGAGTAAAACACTGACCTTCAACCTGTACTAGGATGTAAACAACGACATTATGATTGAATGCCACCAGTGCTAATAAACCTGAGGTTATTGGTGTCAAGCACGAGGCCCGATGTGGTTCCTTCTTTATTTCTGGCGCTTGATTTTAAGAAGCTCTGTGAAAAAGTGTTGATTACGTTGGTTTTTTTTTCAGGTTGGTTTCCCACGTATCCTTGACATTTTGCATCAGTATTCTCACCTTCTTGTTCTACAGGTGCGATAGCTTACCGGTGCTTTACCAGCATACGTAGCATTATCGTCCTTGCTTCAAATACTTCCGCGATATAAATTTTAGCTTGTGGGGCCTCGCTCTGCTTTATTCTCATCGAATGAAACCGAGACTTGCTTTCCCTGCTGTTTTGTTTTTGTTTTGGTTCACTGTATACACTCAGCCTGGGTTTTTGTCTTTATCTCTCACTCGTGTATTCAATCGTTTCTCTTTTCTACCCAGTCGTGGCCGACTGATTCATTTGGTTCAGAGGGAGCCTGGAGGTCTTTAGCGAGGAGTGTGCGTCATTGCTATGGCAGCATCTTTTTTGGAAGGATGAGCCCCGCAAAGATGAGAGTTTTAAACCTGGAATTCTGTTTTTGCACGCGTACGTTTGTGGTGGAGAACGTGATCAAACATAACTTCCATGACCGGATTGACTGCTGCGATGAGGAAAACGCTGCGGTTGCATTTCTCTTTTGTGGGGTTCGCTAAACTTGGTTGACACATTAAAAAAATAAAAGTGGTGGGAGATTAGTCAGACTCAACCAACCTGCCACTGATGCTCTCTGCTGCTGTGTGGCTACGACAATGGCCAGTTCCGTCTGTTGTGTGTTTCCTTCTTTAGTCTTGATGCTTCCCGTGTGGTGTCATACACGTCGCTACGTATGAATCTTGCTGTCTTACCGGTGGGGGCCTTTTACATCCAGTGAGGGGCCTGCTGAGGGGGATTGTGCTGACTAATAGGCAGTCAAACAAGGCTGGAGAGGAGGGCTCTGCCTCAGCGGGGTGGTCGACATGAGAGTCTCTGCTGTCCGCGGCGCTAAATATTAAAACGCTCCTTCCCAGGCATTTTGGGGTAGTGATTGTCCACAGGGGCTCAGCTTGCTAGTGTCCTTTCTTAGCATTAACATCAACCTCGTTGGCTAACAAGGAGTCATCAGCTGCGTGTTCTCATCCAGCAACGAGGAGGTTCACGGCTGCGAGTGCAGCAAACAGGACCCGCCAGCGAACCCCTGAGCTAACGGAGATGGCAGCCCACATTGCTAGCAACTTATTACTGTTGGAATGGGAACTTTTCACTCCACATGGAACTCTTGACATTTATACGTCCGTTGTCCGTCCCTCTCAGCCTGTTGAAAGTGGCAGTGAGCACTGCAGCCTATTGTTGTTGGGTAGTTCATATATGTGTGTGTGTGTGGGGGGGGGGGGGGGGGTGTTGCTGGGGCACCCAGGGGGACCACCTGAGGTGTTGCATTGAGGCTACACTGCCATCCTTGTTCCTGCTGCATGTCTACCGTTTCATTTACTGGCATTTTGTGTCCAGTTCCAACGTATGTGCAGGCAATTTTCTTTTATAGTTTTTGAAGTGGAAGGATCCAGCATATATTGTACCTCCCTCTTTCCTCCCTGCTCATCTGTCTGTTTGGCTGTTTGGTGCAATTGTCTGGGAGAGCTGGTCCTCAGTCCCTCCACAGTGGCCCATCTCTCTCCTTTGCATGGAATACATCAGACATGTTTACAGCCTGACGTGACTATTCTAGCCGATTGCTTCCATTGCAATCAATTGAAGCTGTTATACTGATCACAGGGTGTAAGACAGATCTCTTTTTATGTACAGCTACTCTATTTTTTTCCTGCTCTATGCATTTCAACATGGTCCTCCAGGCATATAAAGACAGAAAACACACAAAAATGATTAAATGCAACACGGCGCACCAGAGCAACATTGTCGGTTGCTTTACATATTAAAAGATAAATCAGTGTGAATGTATAACAGAACAGCAGAAGAACATTATGTATCCTGCTCCAAATCTCCTCAGAACACACGGTGGCACAGCTTAAGGAGGTGGGAGTTGGTCCTTTTCTTCATCTCTCTGTATTTCATGTCATTTTCATTGTCCCTTCGCATACTTCCTGGGTCCTTATCCTTCTTTCGCACATTCTCAACCTGCGGTGAGCAGCGCTGTTGTGTCCCCGGTGGGCTCATTAAGGTTGGATCAAGGTTGAACACTCTCAGACACATTTTGATTGAAAACTCTGATGTTCACTTCCCCGAGTCTCCAGCCAACAGCAGCTTCAACCTTCACATCAACATTTGTTCCACCCCCCGCCAGAAGCAGGTTGACCACCAGCCAAGATCCTTGAACATTTACTCCTCGCTTCTTCAAAGAGATAAAAGCTGGGGGAAGATAGAGCGGAAGAGAGAAACCACCCGGAACTTCCGCTGGTCAGCTTCGAACTGCTAGATCTCCTCTCAAGTTTGACAGTGCAGGAGAGGGTGAATATCGGCACTCTTCCCCTCTGATAATAGAATACTTGCAAAGATTAAAACCTCTGTCGAGTGTGTTATAAATCCATTCATAATAGAGGTGCAAAGCTTCAATGGGATTTCATGCTTCTGTGTTGCAGAATCAGGTCTTGAATAGAAAGCATGCTACAGATTTGATGGAATCAACAGCACTGAAGTCAGCAGCAGCAGCTGGGATTAAATACATCCGGCTTTCTGGCCAATCAGATTGACTGACAGTTGGAATCCATGTTGCCCTCAGCAGTGCAGCTCATCCCTTTGGCAAACTGGTTGACTTTCCCTGTATTTCTTGGGTGGATCCATGGGAATTCTACCTGTGTGCTTGATATTTGACCTTAATACCCTTCTACAATCCTTCTCAGGGATTTTACACACAAATCTCACAACTACATAAATTTGGAGATTAATGCGTTTATGAAATCCTGCTTTTGTGTTATTCATTTCATTCTGATTCTCTCTCTCACACACACACACACACACACACACACACATACGTTATTTTTACTCCAAAGTGTGTGTTACATTTTGCCATTTATGGGGACATGGAGAAATTGAGTGGTATTGACGGTATCTCAAGGTCAGGTAGAGTCGCCACATCCTTGCAAGGTCTCCATTGTAAACCATCAGCATCACAAACAAGCTCCAGGTCAGCGGGTCTGGAGACTGGCAGGTGGGCTGGCTGCTATCGCTGCCCTCTTACCCCAGACACATATAGAGAGAGGAGGAGAGGCTGTGTGCTCTGAAAGTCAAGTAACCGGTGATGTCACAAGAAATCGAAAAAGAGTGGAGGGGGCAAGCTGAAGAGTAAATGGCGAGCTGTTTCAGACATAACCACCATCTCCATTTTGCACTCTGCTACACGCTACTTCTTCCCCGCTTGCATACGTGAGCATACATACTAGTGTGAGCTGTCAGGCCTCAGCTAGACAATGACCAGCTGATTTGCAGTGCCAGGGAGAAAAGCAGCAGCAGCAGTAGTGGCTTTGTTGGCCAACAAGCTGAAGTGCTATCATTGTGGCTGCACTGTATAATGATGAGGGTTGTTATAAAACACATATTTCCCTCTTGCTGCAGCACACACACTGAGTACTCAGCTAGTGCACCGTAATGAGCCTGTCGTTCGGCACGGGCGTTATCTGTTTGATGTTGGTCTGTTAGCGTCACTGACTGTGGGTTGTGGTAGTTGGGTTTGAGGCATAGCAAAGCTGCCGGCTAATCACACACTTAGTGATGCACTGATAGCACTCGCTGGAGGGTCACTGGATCCATGTTGCCTCCTCAACTTTATACCTTTAAGATTTCAGCCTTAGTTCCAATTCTCCTGCACAATTGGATATTTCAAGTACTTTGTCAGGCTCCTGTTGATGCATTGTTAGGCTGCTGGACTTTTGCTGTCATGATGGCAGATCCTAATGAAAAGAATGTGACTGTTCTCGTGAATTAGGTTGCTACTGTCTCGACAGGCCCTTGCTCTGCTCTGGCTGTATTTGTGTAAGCTGGATAGGGACGGAAACAGAGGCCCGACAATAATGAACGAGCACCAGAATGGCAGTGTTGGACTTTCACGCTTGATGACACCAAGCTGGCTATGATTGTTGTTATTGTCACAATTGGCAAAGGAGAACACTGAACCTCAGGATGAGCAGGGACACATACGTGATACTTGACTAAGGTTCTGCCTTGCTGCACACACTCAGAAGTGTAGCCTCCAAACTTTTGGCTTGGCCTTCTCCTTTGATTTGTTTTAACTGAAGGCCTTTTCTTTTTTATTTTCTGGTGATATTTAAAAATGCGGCATGTGTATCCTCCATCCCTCATCGAAAACAGTGCCTGATGGTTGAATCATTCATCTACGGCTCTTCACACTGTCTCTCAAGGCTGAATCATTTCTTTGCTGACAAATTGCAGCAGGAAAGGGAAGAGGGGCTAAATTCACTCCTAGACCAAACACCCTCGCATGAACGGATATTTGTGGACTGCACAGGTAGCAGCTCACAGCACCGGGGACATAAATGTCAGTGGTCTTACCCACACAGAACTTTGTTTAGTGTGCCTATCTGCTGCTGGGGGGGGGGGGGGGGGGGCTTCGGGATCTTGGTAAAATGCCTCACCTTCCTTGTGCCATGCCCTTCACAAGACAGTCTGGCCCTGAGATGTAAGACAAACTGGAAAAAGTTTAAAGAACTGGTTGGCAGATTTCGTGACTATACAGTATGAGGTAATTTACACCTTGACCTGCTGCTTCTAACATAAATACTGATTCTCCTTTTAGAAGATGATGAAGTATTAAAACTTGGACGAGAAGCTCTTCTGTTTCAACAACAATACCACAATACTGGCGCATCTAACTTGTACTTTAATGTGGTCAAACACTATCTGATTGCTGTCTGATCGGCCAAAACACATTTTAATTCCAGGTGTAAATGGGGCCTATTAGAACTACAAAAGGTAAAAGCATCAGGAATGTATAGGTGGTATGCAAAGAGAGAAACGATTAGAGAAAGAAAGATAGGATGTTTTCAACTTAATTAGCCCGGGTAAAGGAGTGTAACCTTGATCACACGCAAGTGATAATGGCAAATGAGTGGTGAGATTGCTTTGCTGGGACATCTGTTAGTGTGTATTACCTTTTAGATAGCGGAATGAGATTGAACGGGGGTGGCGGGGGGGGGGGGTTGATGCTGCAAAGACGTGAAGAAAGCAACTGAAATTCCCTCGGTGCCTTCATGAAACGATCTCTTTCCATTTGGGTTTAAACTCATGGGACCTGGAAATACGAAGAGGAACAGAAGAAAGGGGCGGCGATTAGAAGGCTGCAAGTCAGCAGTTTTTTTTTTTTTTTTTTTTGCCTGTTTCTCTCTTTCCTTGTGTGTGGAATAAACACATTTCAAAGGATGAGCTCTATTCCCCTGACTGTAGAACGTGCTTTACATTCTGGAACTGCTGCAAGGGTGTAGGTTGTGTAAGCACCCATGATAAGTGTTGTATGTGTGTGCTTGACAGTCATATTCCTACTATTGAGAATTTCTTGACGAGTAAATATCGGAATTGATTTTCCAAAGGTCTCTGAAAGACTGCCCCATAGATCGCATTCTTGACATCTTATTTCGCAAGACTTTGACAAATCTGAAGAGGTGGAGTTGTATTGATTCCGTAGCTGAGCCGATAGTTCAAAATCATCACTAACCTGAAGAAATTCCCGTGAGAGAATTATTGGCCAGGTCTTGTCAATTCAGTTAAGCCCTCAAGAGGATTTGGATTCTATTGTGGACTCCACATCATGGAGATCTTACATAGTTAAAATCTGTCCATCCTCCTCAACCTACTAACCTCCATCTATCTGCCCTTCCACCCCTCACATTGCCGTTGCTGCCGTCCACTCAGGCCAGTCCCTGCCCTTTCCGTTTTCCTCCTCTATCCACTTAATTAACCCATTGATCATGACGCACATAAATTAGTCCTCCAGAGAGGCCCTCTTTCCCTTCTCTCACATCCGTCACTCACCATTCTTTCCTTTGCCACAGTCAGTATGTTTGCATCATGTTAGCAAAAAAGAGGCTGTATCGTGTTAGTCAGACTAGAAGTGGACTTTTAAAATACAGGAAAAAGTCTTTTTTCAAAGTCGGACTAACACACCCACGCAATGCGGTTTGGAGTTGAATTATTCCGCCATGTTTACGCTGCTTGGTGTTCTTTGTGTGTTCTGTAGGATCAACCACGGTGTTTTAAAGCAGCAATCAAACAGAGAAAAGTCAGCTTAAGCATCATCATGGTGAGCAAACTACTGCGAAAATGTACTTTTGGACAAAGAGACAAAATTCATCCTGTCTCGACTTAAGTAGTTGCCTCTTCAGTCTTTAGAATTTAAGGCCATTTGAAAGATACCCGCTCGGTTAACTTGTTTTGGTATGTGATGAAAGTCGACTGCCGGCGTTTGTAAAGGGCGTGTCACCCACTGTAGCGTTCTGCAGGCAGACCTGCTTTTCTGAAAACATTTCTTCTTCTCTGATTATGTAGACGGGGACGACGAGAGTAGTTCAGTGAAAATGACCTAATGGAGCCACGGTTGTATCGCTTAACTTTGCCATTATGTGACGCTGATTGTTTTTGTCAACATCTCAATTCATGGATTTACAAGAGCTTTTGCCGAAGCTGGAGAGCTGGGAAGGAGGAATTGAAGTTGGGAGCATGGAGTTCAATGGAGGTCAATGCTGCACTTGTACAACCCCTCAATTCATTAGACCCACATAGCTCAGCCTTTTCATGTCACCCCTCTTGTGCCTGCAAATGCTTTTCCCCTTCCTTCCTTTTCCCCGCTCTTGCTCTCTTGCCTGACCTGAGTGCGGTGCAGAGGGTGCCTGCTTGGAGATTTGCCCAATTAGGAGGATTTCGGAGATCATTATTGAGGGGGCCCTCTAAGACCTCCCTCCCCTACCGTTCCATTTCCGTCCTGCCTCTTTACTCTTTTTCCTGTTTACATGACTTCAGCCTTTCTTTGTTGCTCCTGTTTTCCATTTAGCCAACTCCTTTTAGTCTTAAAACACACTCCATCATGTTGCTCCGTTTCCAGTATGTACTTCACCTTTGCCATGACTGTTTCTCCAAACGCTGCTGCATTGCACCATGTTGTGACACGACGTTTGACCTCTGCCTGGTTTTCACTTCGGCAGCTATTTTCCAGAAGTTCGAATTTGGTGAATGTTATACCTAGAGTTAAAGAAAAAAGAAAAATGGGTTTCCTTTTTCCAAAGCTGGGAACTGAAAACCTTTATTCTGGCTATTAACCTATTTCAAAAGGCACTGCAAATTAAAAAAAGAACCAAACATTAACTGTTGCATTTACAGTAAGTACTGAATTTAATTCATCTATTATAGAGGATGCCTTCATTGTTAAGAAATTCAGGACACCAACGAAAATAAGTTTGCTTCGGTGTGTTGAGACCCCCTCTGTGTGCCTGGTGATGAGGCAGTGATTATTTTGGACCTGCCTGTGTCTACTTTTAGTCTGTGTTATGGATTTACATTCCCCTTATCTGATGAGGTCTAGGGTTTGTTTTTCACGAGTATAGAGCTCTCGGCTTCATCTGGAGCCAGCACCACCCTGTTTATGTGTGTTATCTTTAGTGATTATTCAGGAGCAGCTCTCGTGTTAGTACTGTTTGACAGTATTCTGCTTTGATTTGGTTCCATCCCCGTTGCAATTCCAGTCCAAAGTGGTGCCTGCCGTAACCGTAACGCCATCTAGGGTTGCCCGTCTAAAGTGTGCCAGTTTCGTCTCATTGGTCTCCGTAGGTTTTGCTCTGCCCTCGAGTTTTTATGAGTGCTGAATTGATCTGAGCTTGGCACCCATGTTAGTTACAGTCCAGTTCAGAGTGCGTGACTGTACACGCTGGTAAAGGGCCACATCAGGGATGAGCCAGGACCTAAATGTTAAGATCTTACAGTATATTTGGACTTTTTTTTAACCTAAGCACTACTGTAGGTACTTCACAATGTTGCCTTTCACCCATTCTCACACACACACACACACACACACACACACACACACACACACACACACACACACACACACACACAGTCACCCAGGGATAGTGGTGGCTGCCATGAGGAGTGCCAGCCTATTAATCAGGAGCAATTGGTGTTCTAGGACACTTCATCAAGGCCTTCAGGGAACACGAGGATGGAACCCTTCAGTTACTCGATGGCCACTCTACCTGTGAGCCACTCGCTGCTGCTTCCCCATAAGCTATGTGTCTTTGTGCACTAAAGTTAAACATAGAATGCTTTGACAAACAGCAGAGGGTAATGTAAAGAGAAATAGATTTCTTACAATGGAGCTCACAGGGGTTAAGGCCGTACCACCTAAGGGAGCTGGGTTTGCTTCTTGGTCATAATGCATCCCGCTCTGCTGGGTCCTCCATCAACCCATTTGGCAGTGGTACCAATTGCTTTGGGGAAACCAATGAGGGGTCATATATTTGTCACTGCACTGGTGGCTCCTACAGATTGGTTGCAGTGCCTGTGCAGAGAGGGATGGGACATCATAGCGTAAACCTTTTGGGTGAGCTAAACCCTGCTAGTCAGTATGTTCACGCGGTGTTGGAAAAAAGGTCAAATTATTGTGTTACTGCACCTAAATCTGAACTTTAATACACATACACACACTTAGATAATGTGGTTGGGTGTCAAATTCGTCTGGCACGTATACACTTATCGACCTGGTGTTCTGCGAATGTCCCGTAGGATCTGCAATGTGTTTGACTCCAAAAATGAACAGCAAAAAGTAAAAGCAAATACAAAACTACGGCAAAAACAACACATTCCTGCACAAAGAGACAAACTTGGCTTGAGGAATGGTTCATTTTTGTCTGACAGTCTTTGAATTTAAGTCTGTTGATGGAAAAGTAGGACTCCACATAGGCTGGCGGAGGATGAACCCCCCTCACCAACAACAGAGGGCATCTGTTGGTGCTTCTCTGGATACCGCACATGGATTCAGCTCCACTCCTAATAGTTATTTGGCGATAAACACAAAGATGAACTTTTTCCATCTCTTGTGTTTTTAAGGAAATGCAAAAGAGGTACAATGATTTAAAGGTAGAGAATACCCGTGGGTCTCAGAAGAGCCGGACGCCCAAAAATCTCCTAATATGTGTGTTTGATGAGCATGTTGTGAGTCTAAAGCACAGCAGTGGCATCTGTTTCCTGCTGCTAATATCTGAGGGAGTTTGAGACTCAGGTTCTGTGGAGTTGTCATTATGTAGTACATTGCAGTGCAGGTACAGTAACTTCTGCATGCCTAAGTGGCTCTGCTGGCTCAGGTTGTCATGCACATGCAGGTTTTCTAGCCTCAGGGTTATTTTACAGTGGCTATCACTGCAGCACGAGAGTAAATATGTTTTAGGTAGTAATCTGATTACTGATCTTTGGAGTGTCCTCACTACCTCTCAAGTCTTGTCTGTACAGTACTGTACTGCTATTATATTTACTCTAGTCAAAGTGGACTTCAAAAAAGTCAGTCACAACAGACAGGGACTTAGAGTCAGAGTTGAGCAGAGAACAAGTTCAACAGTGTTGCTTTACGCATTAGAGTAAAATGGTTCCCAAGGGTTCTACAAGGCAAGGTGAGAGAATCCAGACTATGGAACAGGACTGATTTGCAGATGGGATTGCAATGCTGCACCACAACTTCTTTGCTTTTACTTCGGTTATGTATAATGTTCTATACGTAATCTTATATCCAAATGTTACTGACAGTGTGAGGACACTCCAGCCTGTAGGTTTGTGTTTTTCAGCACTTTTAGCGATAGAAAACCACAGTTCTCCTTCCTAACTTTTCAGTTTCAGGACTTTTAGCACAGTAAGTGACTTGTTTCAGTCTTAGCCACCACTGGAAATGTTTGCATGTGATTTTAACTGTCTAATAGATTTATTTCAGGTTAGATTTCTTGTCAGCATTACATTTAAAATTTAATTTGATGACCAATCAATTAAACCCCAAAGTTTTTAATATTATACCAAGGTAAATTATGATAAAAGTTAAAAAAAAATGTTAGTAGATTAAATTGGAAATAAACACTTGCAATTGATAACAAACTACGGTCCTGTTGTTTCTATATTTATGCAAATTTCTTAATTTAATTTGGCTGAGGTGCTGTGATTTTTACATCATGTACACGGATGAATTAATCATTCAATTAAGAATTGCGTTCCATCTCTGAATCAATTATTTTCCTTGCCCCTAGTGATTCATCACTCGTTAAAAAAAAAAAAAAAAATGTTGCGAGTTTGCAAACACATTATTTATTGTCTCTAGAAAACCACACTAGGTTCTGGATCTTTGGCCACTGGTCATTGATAAAACGAGTTCACCAGAGATGTGGGCGATGAATTCTTTCACCATTCTTTAAAAACCCTCCCCCTCCACCTCCTGTGCCATTATCTTTAATCTGGACGTCGCAAAGTGGTGGTAAATTATGACCTGCAGTCAGTCATCATCATAAAACTCAGTCCAGCAGCCTCCCAGTCCCACACACAGGTGGGAGGGCTGGGTTGTCCCTCGGCAGCTCAGGCTTTCTCCTTTATTGTATTCCAGCCCAAAATACTGATTGATTAATTGATTGATTTCTTTGATTGACCTGCCATGCACTCTCATGGTTTTATGAGGACCCCCCCCCCCCAAAAAAAAAGCCTTTATAATAATTAAATTTGTTGCAAAGTCGCAAAACATTCACGGTTTAAAGGTTTACCACTTCCCTTCCTGAGACACATTCAAAGTCTTTTCATCCATCTCCAAAATAAAGGATAATAAACAGAGGAGATTTTACCCAGTAACACATTCCTCGGGCCATCATACACAGCAACCAGTTCACCTTGCAAAGAAATGCTTTCCTCTTCTGGAATGTTCTTCAACCCTGCCATTCTTTAGAGCAATAACGGTGATGTTCAGGTGCACATCAGGGTCTTCACATTATATTACAGAAAAAAAACCAGTTCTAGTACAGAAGCTGTTCTTTATGGGACTCTAAATACACAGTTTGGGTTTATGCCATGTGTTTACTGACCGTCTGTCTTCATACAAAAGAAAATCAATTCCTTCCTGATTTCCTGCATGTCATGAAGCTGTCAGCTCATTAGTGCAGAGATGCCTGTGCAAAGTGCCCCAAATGTTCCACAAACTTATTTTAGGGTGAGATTCTCCTGCAGTCTTGCTACTGTTGCTAAATCAAAACCCACATTCAGGCTACTTTGTTATGTCACTTGTTAGCTTGTGCAACTGTGGATGGCTAGGAAAAAGGACACCACATCCTCCCCTGAAAAGAGAATTTATCACCTGGAAGTGTTTTAGAGGTGGGCTGTCTGTCTGTCCGTCTCTTTTATACACATGAAAATGTGCTTACTTCTACCAAAGTGGGGAAACATGGGAGGCAGATCAGTTTGACATTGTGAAAATGGCTTTTTATTGAGTGGCATTTCAACTTCGGTGGCCTTGGTGGAAGTACATGCTCTTGGAGTCCTTGATATTTGTCGTCCAGACCACTGTTGCTTCCTTCGTGCAGTACGTAGTCTGGCTTTAACACCAAAAGCTTTGCTAACTCTACAGATGTGTTTCTTTGAAGCTTGACAGCAATCTTGTCATAACCCTTATCAAGTCATCTTTGATTGACATCCAGTCAAAACACAGCAGCAGCAGCATCAACTTAAAAAAAAAAAAGTCAGACACCAGGATGACAGAGAAGCGCCAAACACGATTAAAGAACTAAAACGTTGCAATTATATATTCCAATTCATTTAAAAAGCTCTCGCTCATCTGTGACTCCTCCTCTTCCTCCATGCTGGCTGTTCATTACGTAAGACCCAAAGCAGGTGTTGACCAAGAGATTTTGTTTTTCCACTTTTTTCCAGCTACTTCTGGGCACAGGTGGAAGGCTTAGAGTCAAAGCCGCGCATCCGCCCTCCCTGGACGACGATGCCATTCAAAATGTTCCGGATTCCGTTTCTGTTCAGGCGTTCTAGCATTCATAGGTGAAACCGGGTTAGAACCACACTTCACATTGACACCGTGAAAACTGCATGCGCAAGGCAGCAAAAAATGATTATATCTGCACTCTCGCTGTCACCAAAACCGCTGTGACACTACTTTAATAGCCTCAGGCTGGATATCTTCCTCTCACTGTGCACAGTTTACCTCACAGTGCTGCCACAACATACTCATTACATATCTTAAATGCTGTGCAGGGAAGATAAACAACCTATAGGCTACATCTTGATCTGCAGGTAAATGCAGTGCAGAAACATTGTCTGTGATAGCGGCATCCAGCCGATAAGAAAGAAAGCTGGGCAGCGACGATTTGGTCAGCGTGTGTGTGTGTGTGTGTGTGTGTGTGTGTGAACGTGCGCGTGCGCTTTTTGCTGTATGAATGACGTGTGATGTGGAGATTAGAGGCCTATTTCAATGATAAGGATGGCTTTTAGAGACTGACGTGTAGTCAGACTGAGGCTGCTGCTCTGATGTAAAGGATTATCCCATTACTGAAACCTGGGCATTAGCACTCAGCCACTCACCTCAGGGAATGACAGACTGAGAGAAAGGAAGGGTAGGGGAGAACACGGCAGGGGCACGTGAGGTAGGGAGGAGGGCGGCTGAATGAGGCAGAAAGTGAATGTGATAGAAAAGGGAATGAGCTAGAGATGGAGGAAAAGGGGGCATAAAAGAATGGGCTGATTGAGTAGAGATGAAGTGAGAGACTGAGCTCTTGAGCATGGATAGAAATAGAAGCGGACAAGAGGCAGCAGTAGAACCCGAGACAAGACGTTAAAAGGGGGAGAGAAGGGGAAGGCTGGAACACTAGATAAAAGCTGATGATGAAGATTTGATAGTGTGGCTGTGAAAGAGATAGAGAGTGCATTAGGGAACAAAACCATGAATGATGCATCAAAGAGAGGACTGTTTGAGTTATTGGGGCAGGGGGCCTTGAAAAGAATGTTTTTTAAAGAGAGGAGAAAGAAAGGCGATTGGAAACAAAAGAGAAATGGAGGATTACCGCAGTGGTGAGGCATAGAAAAGATGGAATGAAGGGGAAATATGTCAGATTACAAGAGTTGTTCCTGGACCGGTTTGACAAAAAGAGAAGAAGAAGATGAATAAAGGAGGGATGAGTCCAGAAGAGGAGAGCTAGAGGGGTACAAGAGAGGAGCGAGACTGGTGGAGAGCCTGATGAAAGCAGAGGTCGGGTCATTATTCTGTCAACCTCCTTCCCCCCATGGATTGATACACACACACACACACACACACACACACACACACACCGGACACAGAGCCTTTGAACCTGCATTGATTTGATTGAGGTCCCGTCTGGTTCCATGTTCACTTGTTGTTTACGAGATTGGAGGACAGAAGACCAACACACACATACACACACACACACACACACACATACACACACACACACATACACACACACACACAGTGGTGTGGAGGGAGTCAGCTTTTGACTTCAAGGTTAGAGTGGCATGATTCCTCGGCCACGCAGTCTCATTATCTTACCTGGAACCCTGTGTTAATTTTTAAGCCCCGCCCACTACCAACCGATTGAAAAGAAGTACTGATGTGTGCATCTACAAGAATACTACTCATCCTAACTACATACAGTACACCCCGGTATTAACTGGACATATCAGTGTGGAACAATTGAAAGTGAGTCATACAGCACTCATGTAGTCTGTGTGCGGGTGCCTGTAGCCGCTAATGTCCCAGATACTGTATAGTACACTGTATATGTTTATATAAACCCAACTAAAATCTTACATTACAAGATTTAGATTATGGACGGCAACACAGAACATTGCAGTCTCGTGTTTATTTATTTATTCATTTTTTAAGAAAGTAAGATCTCAGGAGGTTTTTAGGGCAGTAAAGAGATATGAAAAGATGTCAGGCTTGTGGTAGTACAGCAAGTTGAACTGCTGCAAAGGTACTGGAGTGGTAACCAACACGGAAACAGCCACGTGCACTCCCGTGTGTCAGACCAGGAGCTGTCAGGATGCTGTTATCAGCCCCTCGGCCTGCTCTCTCAGGCTCCTGGACAATCACGGAGCGTGAGATATAAATACTGCCGTGTTTGAATATCAGGAATATCAACATCAAGAATGTACCTGATAATGGCGCAGCCTGCAACACGATGCTCTCTTGCAGATGAGAGACAGAACAAGCAACCTTGACTATGTGCATGTCTAAAAAAATGCTGCAACCGTCTACAGAGATGTCACACACACACACACACACACACACACACACACACACACACACACAAGATGGATCCATCTCATCTGGGGATCCTGCTTCTGAACAATTTTACGATCACAGGTATTAATTCTTCTGTTTTTACGAGCTCCAAGGCTCTCTGTGGCTCTGCCGCTCTATGGAAGTAATTGTGGGATTTTGAAAATGTCATCACTGTGGCGCCTGCTTGTTGGTCCAACAATAACCTCGCTATCCATCACACACATGACCGAGGGTTAAGTATGAACCCGGGAAACATTGATGAGAAACATTTTCTCCATCATGTATCCATTTGCAATTATGATTAACCGTGGAACGCGTTGGTGGTGCCTGGTTAGAACCGAGCCAGATCGAAGAGATCTCTGCAAACTGCAGCATTGTTGCTGGAGTACTCAGGGTGACCCAAATGGAACTCAGCAGTTTCTTCATTAACTGAAGCAGAGCCATGTGGAGCTCAGCCCAAGCAACACACACACACACACACACACACACACACACACACACACACACACACACACACACATTACCATTTAGACAAGTGCAGTCATGATACTTGAATTTCTAACTAGATATTGATACCATTTTTCGATTCTACAGGGGTAAAAAGAAAGAGGTCAGAGGTATAAAAAGATATTTTCAATAAAACAACAGCGATGATGTGGTGAGTTGCTGAATAAGTTGTTGGAGCCCAGGTTCTTGTATGTTTATATACGTGTATTTGTACGTAGAGAGAGAGAGAGAGAAATTAACACTTTTCAGACACAATTTTTTAACTGGTTAAATTAACATGGTTGATGACGTTGCAGATGGGCAGGACTGAGAACGCCGCTACCTAGTTACTTTAGCTGTTGGCTTTTCGATAGCTTAGCTTTTGAATAATGGCTCATAATAAAATGCTACTGATCATATGTGTGTGCCGCTGGTCACGTTAAAGATAAAAGTTTAATTCTTCCCTGATGTTGAAGCGTGACTTTTGCTAGCCTGTTGAATTTTCTCATAGAGACGTGGGATTCATCGCCACCTCTTGGTAGCACTGCTTGCTTGTGGTCTTATCGACCTCCCCTGGTTTGATGTCTTGTATGCAAAATACTTCCAAACAGCAATTCTGCGTCTCCATTTTCAACTAAAAGTGGTTGCAAAGGCTCTGGAGAAGATGGAGGAGGAGGCTAACAAGGCCCTTATTGTAATTATACTGCTATAAATGTGTACGCTCCCCAGTACTAATATTTAGAATCAGTTTGTGTCAGAGTATCGAAATGAGCATGCAGTCTTAACATGCAAAGTTGAAGGGATGCGTTCACATTTACATAAAAATCAGTATTGGTGAGATACACCTGCCAATTAATGCACACACACACACACGCACACACACACACACACGCGCGCGCACACACACGCAGGCAAACAACTGCTTTTCATTCCGAGCCTGTCAGCACACAAGTGGTTGGAAGAAAAAAAAAAAAAGACTCACAGAGGCTTGGAGTCAAGATGGTTTATTAGGAAGTAGCAGTCGTTTACCTGCTTGTGTGAAGAAGATAAAGACAACTCCAGCGGCCCCTTGGCCACAGCGGACCAGAGCTGAGGACCTCTAGAGAGGAGCTGGAGTGGCTGGTGGGTGGAGCTTTGCCTCTTCAGTTTGAAGGATGCTCGGTGATACCGGTGGTGAACATTGCTCAGCAAGCTCTGGGTTGTCTAGGGTCATCTGGGGAATAGTGAAGTATTAGAGAGAGTGGAGGAGATGGCAGCTGAATGATGAGGACAGCAGAAGTACATGGGTGTTTTTTCAACACAAAATCTGCCTCGCTGTGCAATTTGGCTGACCGCAGCCCGCGTCTGATATTGATTCTATACTGGGAAGCTCAGTACATGGATGGTCGTGAGCAGATCCTGGAGAAGGCGTGTTGTGAACCCCAGCCATGGAGCTCAAAGATGAGAATGTGAAACAGGCACGCGGGGTCTAATGAAAGATTCTGTTGAGCTGCTTTATGGAAATTTTGACATTTTTGTTTTTATTAGCCGCATTCTATTTGGGAGAGACTATCTAGCCAATCAATAGTGACCTACTTTTCTGTTCCTGCGGGGCATTTTCAGTTGACTCCAGCTGTGGCAGCAGGCGCTGGGAGAAGTTCATGGAACAGTAGCTTTTTCAAAATGCCTGAGATCTTGGTGGCTGCTGCCAAACGAGCCACGAGCAGTGATAAGCGGGCCCTCGCGCCCATCTATGTCGGGGCATGCAGCAGCCTGGTAGAGCGAGATGGCTTTTAACCTGCCAGTGGTTCAATTTTGCATGAAAGAGCAAACTAATAGGGCCATGACTCAGTGAAAAAGTCCCTTCCTGCTTTCACCAGGTGGTGCAAGAGGACGTACGTTATGTTACTGTACCTCCTGTGCAATATAGCGTGCTAACATCAGGCTTACTTTCTGTAACCACTAGGTGTCACTATGACTAAGAGGCGATGTTAAGTTGCTGATGTCTTCAAGCTGTTAATCAAACATCTGAAGTTTAGAGCAGATCTGACGATGTGGGACAGAATTTTTATTTATGGCAGCCAATAATTCGCCTGCGTCAGTATGAAACCCTTGTTTGTAGTTTCATTGTTTTTTTTCCTCCTTAAACTCTGGTGGAACCTGAGGAACATGTGCAGAACACTGATGATTAGGACCCAGTCGAGGCACGCGGATGCAGGATTCCCAGCTGAGGTGGGTTTGTCCAACTTTGAGACATTCAGCTTTCAACTGGACGAAAATCTACAAGCCTTTTAAATCACACAAACCCAATAAATTGAGTGTTTCCAACATGCAGGTTTCTGCATGCAGGATACTGCTTGTTAATGAAATACTGGTGTCAGATCAGTACACAGTGGTACTGTCTGAAACCCAAGGGCCAGGTATCAGTATTGGGATCCGTGCATCCCTCATAACACGTTCTCACTTAATCCATTTGTAGTAGATGCCACATTGGCCACCCCCCCCCCCCCCCTGAAAATTAGACATTCTACTGTGGAATAAAAACCATGATATGAGCTAAGAGCTTAGTATGAAATATCATCCCACTCTCCTCTCCTTTCTCCGGCACCATTTTCCTCGCCCTCGTAGGGTGGCTCTCCTCCACTGCCGGCCCTCTCTTCCTCCCTCATGGCGTCCGTTTCTCCTGACGAGGCATCTCCTGGCCAGATATCACCCGTGGTCCCTTGTGTCAGGGCGCAGTGTTGGAGCAAGATAAGCAGATATGAGCTGGCCTTGCCATCAGCAGAGCAGACCCAGGGGGGAACGGGCTGGTGCGAGCGAGGTTTGGCTGGGCATCCACTGAAGGGTAGATACTGATGAAGACAGCTGAGGTCTGTCCCTGCCAACAAAGCTTGGGGAGGAAATTGATTACATGTCATACTAGTGCCACAGTGGTCTGATATAAGACAAACAATATCTGTAATCACATATACGAAGAGTAATTGGAGCTGAAACACTATGAACTGATACAAAGGAAGATTTCCTGATGGTTAAACTGAAGTTAAAAAGCAGGTAGACATCACATTTGGTTATAATGACTTCCAAACACTATCACAAAAATATGCCGCAATCTGAGGCATTAGAGGGTGTAATGAAAGTTTAAATTGTATGATGTGTTTTGGCGGCACGGTGGTGCAGTGGTCAGCCCTGTCGCCTGCAAGAAGGTTCCGGGTACGAGTCCCGGCTCGAGCATGGGATCTTTCTGTGTGGAGTCTCCATGTTCTCCCTGTTCCTGCTGGGTTCTCTCTGGTACTCCAGCTTCCTCCACAGTCCAAAGACATCAAGAGGGACCAGGTTAATCCAGACTCTAAATTGACCGTAGGCATGGCTGGGAGAGCCAATGGTTGTCTGTCTCTATGTGTTGGCCCTGCCATGGACTGGTGACCTGTCCAGGGTGAACCCCACCTCTCGCCGTAGCCGCTGGGACAGGCTCCACCCCCCGTGACCCTTAACAGGAATGAGTGGAAGAAAATGGATGGATGATGTGTTTCCTGACCCCCCCCCCCCCACAATTATGTGTTAAACCCAAATATCCAGACAGTTGTGTTGATGTGACTAAAAACTAATGTAGCTACGCAGCATCATTCTTGATGAAATCCTTCAGAAATGTCTCTTAATCATTGAGAAAGATACAAAAGTCACAGTGGTTTTAAAACTCAATTTGACTCCTGTTTCTGTTCATGAAACTGCCTGCAGTTTCCTGTATTTGTTTTTAGTATTTCAGGGCAACGCGCTGACAGCATATTGGCCATTATTTCTTCAGTTTGTGCAATGACCACAGTACTAAAAAGCATTAAAAAATCTTGAATTTTGTTGTGAAGTGAATCTGAAGAATTGCATCAAGCAAGAGATAAAAATAAGCTTGTCAGCGGGAAAATGTGTGTATTGTCACCAAGCCAAAAGTAAATTCCAATAATTCAATATTTCAGTATGGTGGCCTATAAAAAAATAATCAACATGAGCGACAGTAGATTTGAGACTGGTGCTTCATGATGATGTGAAGGCTCAAAACCAGCATCTTTAGCCTTCATAATTGACGCGTAGACTGCAGTTCCACTGGTGGGCTCATGACGGTTCTGTTGGGTCTGTCGTAGAAATTACCATACTGATTGATATGGGCTGCAGGTGGTGAGATAATAAAACATTAATGGAGAAATTATTATTTAAGCTGCATTCTTTAACATGAGAATGAATGAAGCAGCTGCCTGTGTGGGATACCTGTCTGGAGGACAGTCACATGACTTTCATTTACACTCGCAGCTGCAGTTGTTGGCTGAACGGACGAGTCCGTCGGCTAGTGTAGATAATTGAAGCCATTTATGAAACACAAAAATTAGAAGAAAAAAAAACAATGTTTTTCTGTGTTTTACATCATCAAATTTAGAAAGTTCCTAGTGTCGAGTGTTATTTGGAAACAACACACAATATTAATACCTCACCTTGGACTTTGCCATTAATTATTTGGAGAAAGTAATTATTTCAGTTATCAATAAGCAAATAACCTTGTGGTTGCAGTGCGAAAACTGTGGAATGGAGAGCTGGTTTCTGCAGACCTGCCTGGACACTTTCCGCTCTGTTTTTCTTACAGAACAACACACACACACACACACACGTGTGCATCTGTAATAAGCCAAGATGATTCTTTAAGTGGGAACATTTTTTAGCAGCACATCCATTAACTCTGTCTTTGTCTCCAGAGAAGCAGCAACATGTCCAATACTAGTTGGACAACTGGTCCAAATGTCAGTTATTCCTCCAGATCTCTCTCCAGTTGTCACTGGTGAATGTCTCTGACAATGAGCTGCCGCGTTGTTGTGTGGCAGGGTTTTCTTCTTCTACGCTGCCTGTTGTAATGTTGCCTCTACTGCCACCTTCTGACTGAGATACACATAAAGCGATTTGGTTTAATCGCTTTAAACCACTTGACTTGCATTTCTTCAGTGTTGCAAAAACTCGCTTGACATTTTATAGAAACATGGCTGTAGAAGTGCAGACCAAAAGACACAGTTATAACCAACCGAGTGCTGACGCAGTCAACAGAGGAAAGATGCATAAAACACACACACTGGAAAGGAGCCACACGCACTTTACTTTAAATCACCACTGCTTTTACATACATCCCTACACTCCACTTTTAATAGACCTCTAGGTCTTTATGACTTTCGGCCTCCTAAACCCATCGTCCTCTCTTCTCTCTGTCATATCTGATTGGAGCTGTGACGCAACCTCCCTCTCTTGGCCTCAGCCTTAGCTTGCCCTTTCTATCCGACTGCAATCGGTTTGTCTTTCTGTTTCACACCTGTTGTGTTTTTTTTCCTCACACCACACTTGCTGTCCACTCGCGCTCGCCCTGTTTTACTCTGCTTCTAAGAAGGATGGTGTCAGTGCAGCAGTGCATATGAAGAGGGATTAGATAATGAGAGTGGAAAGGGAGTTGGAGAAAGAGCAAGTGCAGTAAACAGAAGGAAAATATCAATTTAGGGCAAAGGTTTGTGCAGACACGACTCGATACAAAATTCAAAGAAATTCAAAAAAAGTATTCTTAAATACAAATGTGACTAAGAGTGTAAGATTATGACCAAATTAGTTAAAACTCCACACAAGAGCTTACATGGTGAACATCAGTATCCCACTGTTACCGTTAGCATGTTTGCGTTCAGCTAAAATGACTGCTATAAGAAAATGAGCCACACTTAAGCAAAGAGGGAACATTTCTGTGCTGCTGCTCCACCTCCTGGAGCTCCTTGCCCAACAGAGAACGCCATTTGGAGACGATGATGCTGTTGAGTTTACTCGTCACAACTCTGCTGTTGGACGTTGGAATGCTATATGAAATCATGGCGTGACATTAAAAGGGAACTTTTTTCTTCTTCTTCAAAATGCAGCATATTTTCTTAACCTCTTAAGTGTGAGTGAATAACTGTGTTTGAAAATGCTCCTGTATGGAGGAAGCAGAGCAGCCCGGGGGGCAACTGGCCACCATCAAATTACTCCCACTAAAAGTGCATTTTTTCACTCTGACAGGCTCAGATTGTTATAATTGTCCCACAACAAAATGGAAAAGAGGAATGGATGGAATCTGTGGATAAGAGGCTTGGGCAGGTTGGTGTGGAGAGAATATGACTGTACTGTATTATAAAACCTGTCTGTCAAACTAAATCACTCCATTGCTCTTGCTTCCTCTCTCTGAGACTGACATGCACGCACGCGCACACGCACACGCACACACACACACACACACACGCACACACACACACACACACACACACACACACACACACACACACACACACGCACGCACACGCATACACAGAGGTGAACCTTGAGACCCCAGTAATGCCTGTGTGCTCTGGTGTGTTTCTGTGGCGAGAGGTACACTCTTCAGAATAGTCAAGTGATGGGTGGATGTGAGGAGGAGGAGAGGAAGAGAAAGGCACTAGATGGAGGAGGAGGTGTTGGGTGAAGTGTAATCTAAAAATAGCTACAAATCACCAGCCTACCTTTAAAAGAGGCTTTTGCAAAGTCACGTTTGCCACAAGCAGAAGATTTGACATCTCCTGGAATAATTCCCAGTGCGGTCTTTTCTCTCTACACGTCTAACCCTGACCTGAATAGAGTGGCAGTAAAGGGTGGGGAAGAAAGGGATAGCTTGTCCTCTTAAATACCTGGTGTCATACAAACTGCAGCATTTTAACTGTGATGAAAATAATTGCCCTGTGAGGATTTCAGTGAGATTTAGGAATGGGACCGACCCGAGTATTTCATGAAGCAAAAGGTGTTGTGCAGCCGTAACCGTGGCGCCTATTAGCATCCTGGTGCTGCATGTAGTTGATGATGCGATGTGCAAACCCATCCATTGTCTTCGCTCACTCCTGTTAAGGGTCGTGGGGGGTGGAGTCTATTCTAGCGGCTACGGGCGTGAGGCGGGGTTCACCCTGGACAGGTCACCAGTCCATCACAGGGGCCAACACATAGAGACAGACAACCATTGGCTCTCCCAGCCACGCCTACGGTCAATTTAGAGTCTGGATTAACCTGGTCCCTCTTGATGTCTTTGGACTGTGGAGGAAGCTGGAGTACCAGAGAGAACCCAGCAGGAACAGGGAGAACATGCAGACTCATACAGAAAGATCCCGTGCCCGAGCTCGAACCCTGAATCTTCTTGCTCTGAGGCGACAGTGCTGACCATTGCACCACCGTGATGTGCAAACATTTAGAGAAAACTTGGTCCCTTTGTATGCTAACAAGCTTTTACTAATGCACAAAGACTTGTGCTAAAGCTACACCCAGCTTGAAAGTAGTAGCATCTTCAGAGAGGTGGTGCTGGTCGAAGTAGGATGAAAGAGCCAATCTTAAAGTCATGGCACATATCACACAGCATAATAATATTTTCAACAACAAACAGTTTCACCTCCTCCCTGCGACAGTTCCCGCCATTATGATGGGTTTTTTCTGCAGTCCTCTGCTTCATGCCATTACTCAGTCCAGGATTGGATCCTTTAGCGAGTCAGACCTTGACACGTGACGACGCAGATATGAGATGCAAGCGATGCAACAATCTTGTTGAACTTGTGTCTGTTTCTTCCTGTCAGAATGTTCAAATCAGCAATAATAAGAACCCAAATAAGATTTGTCGATAACTGTCATTCTTGTCAATGCTCTTGGAATTGACAAAAAAAGTAAATTGATAATGATAATAGATAATAATAAGCTGTTTAGCTAATTCTGGCACAGCTAAATTGATGTGGAAAAATAAAATGTTGAAGAGTGTGCACTGCCCCTGGAAGACCGGTTTATCGGGCCGATCAATGGCATTTTGAGATACTGTGCTCATGATGTTGATTAGAAAAAATAATCTAAGTGTCTGCAATCAAATGTGTTTTATCTGTTTCATCAATTAATTTAAAATCCATCTAAAATTTGTTACTGGCTAAGATAAACAGGTATAATAATGGAGTGATACATTACCGTGTTTTTGGTTTGATTTTCTGCAATTGTGTTTCTCCTTCTTGTTATGAATTGTTGTATTTGCAATCAAATGCAAAAAAAGAGAGAACAGCGTGATATCGTCATTATGCATCGCTCACCGGCCGACCTGCTGCCTCAATACTGGTATTGGTTACCACAAGATACATAAATACCACAAACACAGTAAAGATATATCTCGCATGTTCATATACAGGGTGAGTCTCATAAAAAGATGAAACAATGTTCAATAAATGGAAGACGAATCTTCAAATATAACAGGCTGCACAAGGAGCAGCTACAGAGAAGCTCCCTGCAGCTTGAAGCATTAAAGCGTATTGCTAAAGACAGAACCTGCTGATGTGGGTTATGAAAGGTTAAAGAACATCCTGCTGGCTAAATAATTGATAGTCCAAAAAAATTAAATAAATGGCTGCTTGAAAGCAGAGGACATTATTTAAATCCTTCACTGTGTAGATCCATAATCAGCACCCATTCGGGTTCCTGTTTACATCGCGGTGGACTCTTCGGTGGTCATGTGTGGAGAGGATAAATACATGATTGTACCCTGCATTGTGAAAGAGCGAGAAGAGAAACCGTAGAAAATCAGAAAGCAATACCTGATGATTGTCTGAGCTCCCCTGCAAAATATTTACCTCTTGGAAAGCAATCATAAAGAAGAATGGACTCAAGGTGAATTAAGAAGATTTCTAGGGAAAACATATTCCTGGGTTTTTTTTTACGATGTATTGCTGGAGTCTCAAAACAGTGCTGTGCTATTTGTTTGGATGAGTGTTTCTCATATTTGGCTACAAGTTGTTGTTTCCCTGTTTGGCTACACTTGGTTTTAACTACATGTTCCCATGATGGCTGCCTCCTGCATCCTGAATCTATTTAGATGGGCGGAGGTGCCGGGCCTGTGTTTGCAGGTAGATAAAGGGGCAGAACTGCTGGGTATGTGTTTGCAGGTAGATCAATGGGCGGAGCTGCCGGGCCTGTGTTTGCAGGTAGCTCAATGGACGGAGCTGCCGGGTCTGTGTCTGCAGGTAGATAAAGGGGTGAAACTGCTGGGTCAGTGTCTGCAGGTAGATCAAAGGGGTGGAGCTGCCGGGTCTGTGTCTGCAGGTAGATAAAGGGGCGGAACTGCTGGGTCTGTGTCTGCAGGTAGCTCAATGGGCGGAGCTGCAGGGTCTGTGTCTGCAGGTAGATCAATGGCCGGGGCTGCCGGTTCTGTGTTTGGAGGTAGATCAATGGGCGGAGGTGCCGGGCCTGTGTTTGCAGGTAGATCAATGGGCGGAACTGCTGGGTCTGTGTCTGCAGGTAGCTCAATGGCCGGGGCTGCCGGTTCTGTGTTTGCAGGTAGATCAATGGGCGGAGGTGCCGGGCCTGTGTTTGCAGGTAGATCAATGGGCGGAACTGCTGGGTCTGTGTCTGCAGGTAGCTCAATGGGCGGAGCTCCCGGGTCTGTGTTTGCAGGTAGATCAATGGACGGAACTGCTGGGTCTGTGTCTGCAGGTAGATAAAGGGGCGGAACTGCCGGGCCTGTGTTTGCAGGTAGATCAATGGACGGAACTGCTGGGTCTGTGTCTGCAGGTAGATAAAGGAGCGGAACTGCCGGGCCTGTGTTTGCAGGTAGATCAATGGACGGAACTGCTGGGTCTGTGTCTGCAGGTAGATAAAGGGGCGGAACTGCCGGGCCTGTGTTTGCAGGTAGATCAATGGACGGAACTGCTGGGTCTGTGTCTGCAGGTAGATAAAGGGGCGGAACTGCCGGGCCTGTGTCTGCAGGTAGATCAATGGGCGGAACTGCTGGGTCTGTGTCTGCAGGTAGATAAAGGGGCGGAACTGCTGGGTCTGTGTCTGCAGGTAGATCAATGGGCGGAGCTGCCGGGCCTGTGTTTGCAGTGGGGGCTGAAATGATTCCTCGAGTACCTCGATTTCTGAAACTCCTCAAGCTTTGCCTGGAGGCCTCGTTTAAATCTGCCCTGTATCGTGTTTTGCACGTAGGGGTGGACACTGAAATTCGGTATTAAACGGCTGAATTATTTAAGACCAAAGTATTGAAAAGCTTAAGTTTAAATTTTGATATAATTTATTATCACATGGCTGCAGCGTCTCTCCTCTCTGTACACACACATGCAGTCCACACACACACACAGGATGTCAGCGGGTTTCACTCACCCCGTCTGATCTGTTGACTTTCTTCATCAGCAGGATGTTTTATAAAGTCACACTAAAACCCAACTCTTGCATTTTTTTTTAGTTTTCCATGTATAGATTTACCCGCGATTCAGTTTTGGCAGCAGAAAGCTGAATGTGGAGGAGACTTGTTAATGACGGAGTTTATTAAAACAGTGGAAAGAACTGTGATGGTGAATGACATCATCGACACCAACCAGGTGTGCTTATAAGATGAAACAACTACATAAAGAGGCCTTTGCATTAAACAGGAGAGTCTGGGTCTTTTTGTCAGAAACTGTCACACTCGCTCAGAGCAGAGCGATCAGGTGAGGGAGGAGAGGAGGGCAGACTGATCACATTGTCCTGTCTGGCTGACAAAAAATATCACCAGAATAATTAGGAGATTACTTGGTCACTAAAAGAGTCAATAGTTGCAGCCCTCGTCTGCAGGTAGATAAAGGGGTGGAGCTGCTGGATCTGTGTTTGAAGGTAAATAAATGGGCGGAGCCAACAGTTAGTGTCTGCGGGTAGATAAAGGGGTAGAGCTGCTGGGTCTGTGTTTGCAGGTAGATAAAGGGGTGGAGCTGCTGGGTCTGTGTCTGCAGGTAGATAAAGAGGTGGAGCTGCTGGGTCTGTGTCTGCAGGTAGATAAAGAGGTGGAGCTGCTGGGTCTGTGTCTGCAGGTAGATAAAGAGGTGGAGCTGCTGGGTCTGTGTCCGGCCAGCAGGTGGGGCTTTCGTTGGTGCTGTCTACCTAATTGTGGTATCTGTGCTCTGCCAGCAGAGGTCGTGCTTCACCACCAATCTTCTAGGGTGTCTGAATGGTGCCGCCGTGTTTAGGTTTTAGAAGTAGGCTGTAGCGGTAGGACGTAGCAGTAGGACGTAGGTTGCTACTTGGCAATTTGGACGCAGCCTGTGTTTGCAGGTAGATAAAGGGGTGGAGCTGCTGAGTCTGTGTCTGCAGGTAGATAAAGGGTTGGAGCTGCTGGGTCTGTGTCTGAGGGTGGATGTGGAGGTGTGTGTCGGTAAGCGTTGTTGGTAGTCAGTAATATAATTGCCCACACTGCTTTGGGGGTTCTTTTCTCAACAACTGCTCATCCAGAACACTTGAAACTCACCAATTTCTTTAAAAACTTGCGTTCTGTCCAACTTGCCATCATGCATGCGGCTTTTAATCCAAACAAGCAAAAGTAAAAATGATAAACTGCTTTATTGTAATTATCCTCTCTCAGTCGGCTGCACTTGATTGGACAGCCAGAGATGAAAGAGAATTACTCATGCATGCTAATGTGGATGAAAGATGCTTTTTGAGGCATCCGGCTCTATTTTTGTACACTGTATATTTGTGCATGTATAGGAGAGCAGAGAGGAACTCCTAGCTCAAGGGCATTCCACTTAGACAAGCTAGCACACGTGCACAAACTCACATATACACACTATACACGCATGCACTCCGAATGGCTTTTGTTGGGGCAAGACAGTGCTGTCTTGTTCTTTTATTCAGGGCAGCTCCATACGTCTATTTTCGGCTCACTCGGTATAGCTGCTCTCGAGCAATGAGATTGAGGAGAATGGGATCATTTCAGCTCAATATTCTCCTTCACTGCCCCCTTTCTCCCCTCATAAACACACACCTACTGTACGTGCACATTCTTTGCAAATTACACATCATTGTAGCTGCTCTGCATATTCATGGAGGTGATCTGTGCCAAAGCCATGGCAGCATTCCACATCTAACAGCAGGCTAACACAGTCATTTAAATACTGCTCTCCCCTACTGCACTACACTCTGTTCTCTGCCTACACCAATTTACTATATATAGACATGAAATACGCATTTAATGTCATTTAGAGACAGACAGACCGAAGGTAACAGAGAGGGAGGTGCAAAGGGAACCTGCCAAAATAAGAGAGCAGAAAGTCACAAGGGAGCAGAAATGTGAGGATGGAGGAAGGAAGACTAGAGGGAAGCAGAGGTGAGGCGCCGCAGCTCCTCTGGTGGCCCTGACGACTCAGTGGTGGAAGCCTGTATAATTAGAGCCGTGCTCTGGGTCACCGTCATCATTAGATTGTTGCACATATTAAATATTCAATGAGACATTTCGGGCAGACTTGTACGGGTGCATGCGAAAGGGCAATTTTGCTCCAGTACGTGCCATGTGCCATCAAAAATATGCAAATGAGAGTGGGTGTGTTAGGATGAACGTGTGTATCTACACTTGTGCATTTGCATTCACGTAAGGAAGGCTGTTCACTGGCTTTCCAGAGGATGTTCCTCACACAGCTGCTAGATAGCCTGGAGTTTAAAATGCAGCCATTACCTGTTTTGAATTAATTTCATGGGCAAAATGGAGCATTGAGCGATAAATGGCGAGATAAATTGGTCAGAATAATACCAACAAATGCACACAGAGTTGCGGTGAGTGTAATAGCTGCTGATGGAGTCGGAATAAGACCTCAGAAAGGTGCGAGCGTGGGGAAATCATGGAGTCGAGTGTTGGAAAAAAAATGTGATTACTGGCACGACAGCCGGTGAGATGTTTCTGGCGAGTAAATGAACAATACTGTCATTTAACTCCTATATTGCTGCCTGCTGCTACCGAGGACACGCTGCACTTTAACTGGTGTTGGCCAACTAGTTAGTCACAACAAAATATAGATAATACAGAAAATTAACCTATGGTCTAATAACTCGCTCTGCATAACTGATTTTATTGTAAGTCTCTGACATTTCCATGGAGGTGGAGGGCTTTCAGGGGGTCATGCACACGTGCACGATGCCAGCTGTTACGTTTCTCTGAGAGAAAATGAAATGTCAGTAATAAAAAGAAAACCCTCATACAACATACATCAATATTTGATGATTACAAAACATATTTAAAAAGCCTGTGTTTACCAATGATCCACCCACCCATTTTTAAAATAAATAAAGCAAAAGAAAATGAAAATTTCAGGAAAAAAACAACAACCCAACAACAAAAATTTAGTATTTGAAACCTTCTTTCTTATCTCTGGCTTTTGACAGGCTGTCATGAGTATTTTTTCCAGTGGGTATATGCGGAGCCCATTGTTTGTATATTTGTACTTGTTGAGGAAGCAAACTATTTTTTGTTGTATTCTCATAAAAAATAGAAGTGAATATTCTTTTTGAATCGCAGTTCTAATTTATGCAGAATAATTGATGAATATCCGTTCTTAAATAAAGACTGACGTTGAAATCTGTTCTTCATTCCAAGTCAAAGACAACGCGTTGATGTAGCTAAGGTACATTTGCTATCCTTCTTTAGCATAGCTTGCTACGGCTTGTAACTTAGCGAGCTAAGCTGGTAGCTTAGCTTGCTACGGTTTGTAGCTTAGCTTGCTTCTCTTGGAGTTAAACTAGATGTGGTGAAGCTTCAGTTAAAGTAAATGTTAAGTTTCATTACTACATTGTCACTGGTTGTGTGGAGTTGGTCAGTTGCTTCAAATGAAAACACAAGACAAAAAAGCACGTCAGACATCTTAGATCAGAACTCGGGATGGCTGTTGGAGCATGAAACACAACAAGAGAAGTCTCATGAAGGGAAAACACTCCTTGTGATTTTGCAGCTGAGTGTATTGCAGAAGCTTTGCTGTCAAATCTCCACTGAATGACAGAAACTGGAACGGTACCGTGTGTATGGAAGGCAGTGTGTGTGTGTCTAATGTATCATGACTGTGTGTGTGTGTGGGGGGGGGGGGGGGGTATCGAAAAGTGATTGCATATTGTCTAGCCCTTGACGGCCAGGTGGGGGTCGTGAGACGGAGATGCAGGGCCACAAGATGATTTGCAGGAAAGAAATAAAATTTTTTTTTGGAAGACATTATTATTTTGATAATCATCAATTGATATCCATCCATCCATTTTCTACTGCTTATTCCTGTTAAGGGTGGTGGGGGGTGGAGCCTATCCCAGCAGCTACGGGCAAGAGGCGGGTTCACCCTGGACAGGGCACCAGTCCATGGCAGGGCCAACACATAGAGACAGACAACCATTGGCTCTCCCAGCCACGCCTACGGTCAATTTAGAGTCTGGATTAACCTGGTCCCTCTTGATGTCTTTGGACTGTGGAGGAAGCTGGAGTACCAGAGAGAACCCAGCAGGAACAGGGAGAACATGGAGACTCACACAGAAAGACCCCGTGCTGCAGCCGGGACTTAAACCTGGAACCTTCTTGCTGTGAGGCGACAGTGCTGACCACTGCACCACCGTGCTGCCTATCAATTAATATATTGGTTCTTTTTTTTTAATAATACATCTTTCTAACTTGGTAAGTTGTACCTTTTCTTACAGAAAAACATATAAAACTTTAAGAATAAATATTGATAGTACATTTTTTTGTCATAAAAACTTAGTGGGAACAAGAATTGCTGTTCAAATCTCACATTAGAAGCCGGTCATATAGACATTACCACCAAATAAAGCCCCTAATAAATCAAAACATTAACAAAAAAAAAGACCTCGCACAAAATTGAGGATGCATTTAAGACAATATTATACTTTTATGGTTTTATCTGTGTATACTTATTTAGAAAGTAAGAGAATTCCAAGTACATTTTTTGTTCTCATTTCCATCCAGTTTTATCCCGTCAGAGGACAGTTGAGCCAGCTGTCACTTCCCAGGCCTCTGCTTTGAACTGCTACCCTCCCCCTCCCCAAAAAAGAAGCAAAAATATGTCCTTGTTGTGATTTCAGCAATGATACAAAATGTGAACCCTTAAAGTAAAATTAAAACCTCCCACAGCAGCAAAGTTTTACCAAAGTCAAAAAAAAAAAAAAAAAAAGGTTGGCAACAGCACTTTGGAGTTGCCAGCTGACTGATGCTGCTTTCATTGCTGTAGGACATCGGGGAACTCTATCACATTATGTCACCTGAGATGTTGTCAGCAGACGGCTTGTGATAACTGTAAAATACGCAAAGACCACGGCTGCTTAATGTAAATGTAAATCTCATTTATTCATTCTCGAATATATAAAATCATCCATCCATTTTCTACTGCTTATCTTGTTAAGGGTGGAGCCTATCCCAGCAGCCTTCAGGCGAAAGGCGAGTCACTAGTCAGACAACCATTGGCTCTCCCAGCCACGCCTACGGTCAATTTAGAGTCTGGATTAACCTGGTCCCCTCTTGATGTCTTTGGACTGTGGAGGGAGCTGGAGTACCAGAGAGAACCCACACAGGAACAGGGAGAACATGGAGACTCACACAGAAAGACCCCGTGCTGCAGCCGGGACTCCACCCACAACCATCTTGCTGGAGGGGCCACAGTGCTGACCACTGCACCACTGTGCCGCCCCTATATAAAATCAATTGGTCTTAATTGTAAAACTTTTCTCATTTAGCTTTGAGTTGGCTAATTAGACAGTGTAACAGCGCTACACAGACAATAAAGATCCGCTTTGAACTGCTCCTCAAAGCAAACACTTCACACGCGAGAGACTCAATACGAGGCTAAATGGATGAAGTAAGCCTCGTTTTAAGATAAAAATGCTCTGTTGGATAATAATGGCTTGTTACCTGATTAGCTGTTGAGTCGCCCTTTGAAAGCATCATGATGTCTGTTTGTGTTCTTCATATCGTGACAACCTGTGAAGTTGTTTTTACCCTCAAAAAGTTGTTTTTATTTTTTTAGTTTTGCGCTTAACAGTTACTTCATGTAATTTATCAATGACTGAAAAAAAAAGGGCTGATAAAAAAAGGAGACTTCTAAGTGTCTGCACAGGAAGAAGTCGTGGCACACTCATGGCGTTGAACAGTTAGAACCTTCCCTTTGTTCTTCTGTTTACTGGCTGACTGGGTGTTTGTGCCCCAGCACCACTTTCTTAGTCTTTGATAGAAAACTGAACTGACGCCTCTGTCACACATCTGAGTCGACACAGCAAACACGAGCAAAAAGTCCCCTGAAAAAAAATCCATAGAAAACTGCACGAGGTTGGTTTCAACAGAGGGCGCCGTCTCCAAAAGCCTTGTGTGTTTGACAGAACCAGAGTTAGCCGTCATGCCTCAAAAAGTAGAAAAGTTTAAATCAAGTATGGGTGTGAATATGTTTTAATCCCAGCAGCTCGGTGCACTTGTTCCATAGTTTGTGGGCGGGAATCGGTTCTTTCAGGATATTGATAGAATCAACTCTCAGGACTAGAGAGCTAGGGCGGCACAGTGGTGCAGTGGTTAGCGCTGTCACCTCACAGCAAGAGTCTGCATGTTCTCCCTGTTCCTGCTGGGTTCTCTCTGGTACTCCAGCTTCCTCCCACAGTCCAAAGACATCAAGAGGGACCAGGTTAATCCAGACTCTAAATTGACCGTAGGCGTGACTGGGAGAGCCAATGGTTGTCTGTCTCTATGTGTTGGCCCTGCCATGGACTGGTGACCCGTCCAGGGGGAAGGCTGCTGGGATAGGCTCCACCCCCCTGCGACCCTTAACAGGAATAAACGGAAGACAATGGATGGATGGATGGACTAGAAAACTGGTTCCAGAGTGGCACGCACACTTTGTTGGTCTAGTACCAAGAACGGGCCATTACCAAGAAGACCGACTTTAACCGTAGTTCTCTTGGAACTGCTGGTATTTGTCACTATGTCGTTGGGCAGTAGAGAAATACTCCTGATCCATTTATCATATCAAAAACCGGTTGAAAAAAACAATCGAATTAAAACATCAAAAAATTGATGGATGAATTTGAAATACAATGATAAATTGGACCAAAAATAATTGATTGTGGGGATTATGTGTTGTGTTGCCAAACGGGAAGTGAGATTTCGGTGACATCCTACTACGATGGTTCTATTACTCGTGGAAAAGAACAACGATCCTTGGACGGTTTGCTCGGACTTCAGCACCAACCAGGAACCGTCACTGGATTCACACTGGTGGAAAGACACGGTGGCACCATGAGGAATAAGCATCTCACTGCTGTAAAGGACACATTTAAGATGATTTCCAACATGTCTGCTGCTGGTGGGCGATGTGTCGTTGCTGTACTCCGTTCGGTGGAGCTCTTTTTATCTCCATCACCACATTCTTCTCTTCCAGCTCAGTTCCTTTTGGGAATGTAACCAAGCGTAACAAATAAATACTGCAGCACCAGTTCATTACTCAAATGAAATTTGATATGAGCCAAAAACTTTAATTTACAAATGGAGCTTTGGCTGTGTTTAAAGAGAGCAACGGCGCATTTAGCCGAGCAATAATCACAAGCATCAATACTGGCACTGAGACTAATGGCCAGTGGACATCCACAAACAAATGTAGCAGTGCCCTAATTGAGCAGCTATACTATTAAAATAGCTGCTGTTTAAAAGTTGCATCATTAAAATGCAGCGTGGACACCGCGTCATATTAACTCTAAGATGTGTCGGACTGAGTGTGGATCTTCTAATAGGAGCGCTACAGCCCACATGTGGAACTTCAAAGCGCTTCAATTTCCCCACCAACCATTCGCCAAAATCTCTCCCTCCCTTGTCAATAGTCCCAAACCAGATTGATGGCTCTTTATTGCATGGTTCTTTATGGCCCAAGGTGTGAGTGAGTGAGTTTTCTGCTCCGCAAGGAGAGAGAAAACTGTACAAGATTACACGCCAGTGTTCCAGTGCTGGGCCAGGCTCTGTCACAGCGAGTCTCAATCTAATAAACACGTCTTTATTGATCTAGTCGGCACTGCTGCATGGTGGGTTTTTTGTTTCTGCGCTTCCCTCCTCTCCTCCTGTCTGTAAACACAGAGTTCCTTTGGTACTGTATTTGATTTCCACACTGTCAGGAGAGCATGATGAATCAAGGCTGGGTGTTTGATATGAGTGTGATGACAGCTGAGCATGTTGAACATCTGTAATGTGATCGGACCGTGTGGCGCGGGGACTATGATGTCATACGCTGTAACCGTTGGAGCTGTTTTATCAACAAAATGATGAGTTATGCTATGCATGACTAGCTTTTTCATTTTATTTAATGATGAGTCAGTAATGTCTGAGTCGAATAATATATTTCTGCGTTTTGACATGGTGTGCGTTGCACAATCAGCACAATCTTTGAACAAAGCTTTAAGTCGGCAAAAATACATTTAGTTTAGTACGTTCAGGCGATAACTGGTTTAAATCAGGCAAATGCAAAAAAAATAGCGTGTGTGTGTTTGTGTGCATGTGTTTGTGTGTGTGTGAGATCCCCTTAACTGGGTGCATTGGCATGTTAGGCTTCATGTGTTTGCTGAACCGCTACAGCAGGAAAATAAATACAAATGGAAGAAAGGGTTGGGGGTGTCTATATATATATAGAGAGAGAGAGAGAGAGCGAGAGAGAGAGAGAGAGAGAGAGAGAGAGAGAGAGATAGCCATCCATCCATTGTCTTCCGTTTATTCCTGTTAAGGGTCGCAGGGGGGTGGAGCCTATCCCAGCAGCCTTCCCCCTGGACAGGTCACCAGTCCATGGCAGGGCCAACACATAGAGACAGACAACCATTGGCTCTCCCAGCCACACCTACAGTCAATTTAGAGTCTGGATTAACCTGGTCCCTCTTGATGTCTTTGGACTGTGGAGGAAGCTGGAGTACCAGAGAGAACCCAGCAGGAACAGGGAGAACATGGAGACTCACACAGAAAGACCCCGTGCTGCAGCCGGGGCTCCACCCTCAACCTTCTTGCTGGGGGGCCACAGTGAGGACCACTGCTCCACCTTGCCGCCTTACACACACACACACACACACACACACACACACACACACACACACACACACACACACACACACAATTTCTGTTGTTGATAAGGACGGAACCACGTGAGACATTGTGTGGGTGAGCTGCAGCATCTCTCTCTATTTAATCGCGCATTTCATACGACAAGTTCAAACTCAATATGCTTGAAAATAATAAAAACTAAATGTCTCTCAGGAGCCAATCAGGCATAAAAATGGTATAAGATAATAACAAATTTCATGTACAAAACCATAAAATAAACAGGGTTGGAAGGTGACAGGATGAAATGGAAACGAGTGTAATTATTTGCTAAAGGAGAATAACGACGATGAGGACTCTTGAACTTGGCTCCCTGTGAAGCATTCGTTTGAACAAAAACAGAAGCAATCAACCAGCTTTAAAAGTCACATCCAACACTCACAGTCAAACATGGTGGACCCACTGTTGAAGCCACTGACTGTCAAAGTGGTGAGGGTGACGATGATGATGAAAGGACCTCACAGTCGGCTGCTCCCGTGTGGTCCGATCACATCCAGCTTCAGATCAGCGCTAAGTGGTGATCGGAGATAAGAGACATGCTCCTGTCTCCTGTAGACGAGCCATTTTCTCCTGTAGCGCGACAACACCAGTCACTACCGCCATTACACGCCTCATTGGATTAAAAGTAAGCAGGGGATCATGTAGCGAGCAATGGCGTGATAAAAGATAGGGTGAAGGATCTGTGTTCACATGTCTGTGTAACAAATGGCTTTATGGAGCGCATATTTAATCTACCTGCTATGTGTTGCCTCGCTAAGAACATGAAACGAGTCACTGAGTCCTCAAGTCTGTTTCAAAAGGTTTTTCTTCTAAAAGAAATGTAATGATCCGTGGATACAGCAAGTTCATCCTCTTCTTTCTTTTTTTTTCCCTGTTGCATTTTCCTTGGCGATGTCTTTTTGCTGGTCTCTTGGGATTTCCTCAACCGAAAGCTGATGAAAATGAAGTGGGGAGGATGGAGCTGAAATGAACGGCAGTACTGCAATAAGAAGAAAATAAATATCAACCAACAACTGCAACATTGATAGAGTTTAATGGGTTCCTTTTCTGGTTGTAGGTTTGATTAAGATGGTGTGTGCTCCTGTTAGTTTGGCAAAAGTCAAGATGATTCGGAAATAGATTGAATATTTATTTCAGAACAGAACAACGCGTGGCTTCGGTCTGATAGTGTTTGGCCTCACGTGAGCTCATAGGCTAATAAGTCAGTGTAGCCGTTGAAGTCCCACAGAAAATCATCAGCCCTCCACAGAAGTGAAGTTTACAGTATCAGATACCGCAGGAGACGTCAAGCACGTGAAATAAAACGGAAATTATCGATATAACTTTGCAACAAAGAGTGAAACAGTGCAGTTCACCGATGCTGTAGGAACTGTATTTTTGAGAAACGAGATTTCCATTGTATTCCACGATGTGCTTTTAATGATATTCAGAATTCAGAGATGCATGCTAGAGCGATTTAATTGTCTTTAATTCAGACACGACAGCTTGATATAAGCACTATTGGTTATTCACGGCTCGTTAAATGTGCCTCCTATGACGTATTCAAACTTTATGGCTCTCACCTGCCTCTCATCCTGGATACTTTCTAGTAAAGGCAGAAATGCCACATGAATAATGAAGAGGAGGATGTAATCTGTGTGTGTGTGTGTGTGAGAGAGAGAGAGAGGGAGAGAGGGAGCCGTGTAGCATTAGAACAGGTAGTGGTGTAGCTGCTGATGCTGATGTGGACTCAGTATGCATTTTGACGAGGTTATATAACACATCACGCTGCAGCGTAGCTGGCGAGTGGTTGCGGCTATTTATAGAAAGGCTTTGATGGAACTGTGTGACACACAGACACAAAAACATCAGCAAGGGTGTGTAGGTGGTGTGCGCAAACTTAGTGAGAGCTGCACAAATAAGAACTTAAAGGGGAACATTTTTTTCAAACCTTTATCCTGTTTTCTTAATTAATTTAGTCTAAGTGAGTGATATAAAGAGGCATTTTTGAAATCTCTGCAGTCTGGAGCAGGAGCAGAGCTGCCTGCAGCGTCAGAGCGGCCATCATGTAATCCAATGGGACAACTGGCTCCTGTCAAATTACACCCACTAAAAGTGCCTCCTTGCACTGCACACTGACAGCATCAGATTGTTATTGCAACGTCCCGCAAAGCAACAGAAAGCAGAAAAGATGTCCCCTCTCAGAACAGCGTTTTGCTTCTCTAGGATTTGTCCTTATCGTTAACTGGCAGTCAAATCATATCCTGGTCAGAATGGTTCCCTCAGACCTGATGGACGGCAAGGCCCAGTGGATAGACAGCACGTTAGCGTCCACATGTAGCACTGCTAGCCATAGCTTCACGTGGAAACAGACAACAACAAAATAGGCAGGGTGTGATAGACATTCGTGTTTCCTTCCCATTCAGTAGTTGGGCAGTTATACTCGCCATCGGAGTCTGTCAGTGGGACAAAATGCACCTTTAGTCGGTGTAATTTGACGGTAGCCAGTTGCCCCATTAGATGACGTGATAGCTGCTCTGCTGCGGCTCCAGACTGGGAACATCTCAAACATGGGTACTGCCATCACTCTCTCAGGCTACAATAGTTATTAGAAATAGAGTCTAGGGTGAGGAAAACTGAAGCCTGCTTTAAGATGCTGACATTACACCAGAATGGCGAGGAGGCCATATCACGTTCTGAGCCAGCATGAAAAAACAGATAATTATTGATGTTCCGCAGCGTCGCTCCTTCTCATCTGCAATGCTGGTCTGTCTTTACTGTGTATAGAGTGACTGCACTATGAACGCACGCGTATGCAGACAGAGTACACTCAGCCTCAGTCTGGTGCGGCCCCCCCCCCCCCCCGCCTCCTTTTGTTCATTTAAATACTAAGTCCAGACAAAAAAAAAAAAATTACAGGACGCAATGTGGCGTGACGGCTTTTTAATCAGCTGGAAAGAGAAAATAGGGGGAGAAATGTTGGGGGCATTCCTTCTCATTTTTCCAAGGTGCTCTGATAACGTTTAACCAGCCGCCTGCTTTGTTTAGAGCTCTGCCTGGGACCGCCGCCTGGGACCGCCGCCTTGGACCGCCGCCTGGGACGCTGAGACTGAAATTTTAAATAATTCCAGTGGAAGTTGAATGAGCATGTTAGATCATCAGTCAAACTGTCTCTACAGGGAAGCTGCTCCTGGTCATCGTGACCTTCACACACGAGGTGGCTTTTTAAAAAAAAAATAAATTAAGTGGCGCTTGTCTTTCCATCAGCAGGAGTTTGCAAAATCTAGATGAGTCATAGCGCCACCAGGTGGTCACGGGGAACGCCATGCCGTATTTTCACACTTCTCCTACTCTGCGAACAATTTCAATGTTTCTCTAAGGAAAACGGAACTTTCCTCCTGATATTTTTTTAATCTAATTAAGAAATAAAAGGTGTTTTGAGTTTGGCATTAAATGTTGAGTCAAGAATTTGCACGTTTAGGACTCATAGATGAGGTAATTTATAAAACATGGGTTACGTTGGCGAGGAGGAGACGGTAAGAAACTGCTCGTTTTGGCAAAAATCTGTTTTGACTATAATTTTCTTGGCCATTTTGCTTTGAAAGAATCATCTTGTTGCACTCGTTTCACTAATTTTGAACATTTCTGCCATCATTTTAGAGTTATAGATTCAATTTGAGTGCACCGATGCAGGAAATGTGTGTTAATCCAACAAAACATTTGTTGCTCGCAGCACTGGTGCACATCATGCATGTGACACAGCAGCGCGTTCGCACTGTCACCGACAACATGTGTGTAACAAAACTATCAATCCCGATTATTCCTATACAGAGCACTGTAGCCATTAATCCCTGGCTCTATAAGCTTCTGTAACTCCTCATGTTATGTGATGTCATGTAATCAAAAGCTCAATATTGGTCTTTTAAAAGAGCCTCTAAGTGTTTGTACCTCCTGTTTGCCAGTTAACTGTCACATTTGTATAAATCTCGTCTTGAGGCAGTAACCAATCACTCCATGGAGGAAAAGGAAAATGAGGGGGAAAATATTTGGAAGCTCCTTTACTGCTGGATTCATGTTTCTTCTTTGAGTGCCGGATGTCATATTTAGGGTTCAAAGTACCGATTACCCAATTCATACTGATCTTCATTTGAACGGTTCATAAACTTCTTTGATGGTTCTTTCTCGCCAGGCTGCCGCAAGACGCGTCCATGTAAGAACCGAACCGAACCACGAGAGAAGCTGCTCCCCCGACAGCACCATCGGGCCTGCAGGCAGATGTTCGGCACCATTTTGGATTTATAATAGCGAGGCGACAGAGACGAGCCTGATAACAGCAAAGCTAAATGCAAAATGTGTGATGTTCAGGTCAAAAATTGTGTTGGTAGCACGAATCTTTGCAGCCATTGAACCAGGAACTCTATCAGCAGATGACGGGTAGCGCTCGCGAGCCTAGGCTGGTCTCACCAAAGTACATCCGGGGCTGAAACATGCCGCCTTCAAGTCCAACGTCTTTCAGTATTGCTATTGAAAGTGAAATAACTTGGAATAATTGATATTGAATCGAATGAGAAAATCAGTAGCAATACTGAGCCCTACTTATATTGCTGCTGTTTATTGTTTTTTAAGAGTGTTGGCAGGACCCAAGTGAGTTGTGAAATTAACAAATTTACTATCAAGATTTGTTATTTTTGATCTGTCTGAATAATTAAAAGAGAGAGAGGGAGAGAGATGGGGACGGATAGGAAGGTGCAGACAGGCTGTTTTCAAGATATCAGAGCAACCGCTGAGCCTCAGCAACCAAACAGATAAGACTGTAGCTGAGATAACGAGCGGCAATCGTCACAAACACTCCTGGAGCCGGCCTCGGCCCGTTCACCAAGCGCCGCCAGACCGCCTTGGGCCACATTAGCCGTTTGGAAGGGATAAGAAACCTCTCCCCAAAATTAGATGTGACAGATTGCTGCGTGGTGGATTCTGCTCTGTGTCTTAATCCTGAAATTAGTGAAGATCAGCCTGAGAGCGCTGAGGTTGGTTTAACATGTTTGTTCAGGTGCGTCAGCAGCACAGCGAGCGGACAAACTCAGTCTGTTGCTTATCATTGCATCATTATTGTACTACCTTTAAAATATGATATCAGGGGGTAGATGGAGGTTATATGGTTCTTAAAGTCACTTTACTCCTGACTGAAGATCTTCAAACACACCTCTTGGTTCCCTTGCTCATCCTCCACTGATGGTAAGAGACTCGATGCAGTCATTTCTTCATGCATTGGAGGCAAATTAAATTGTCAAAAGAAAGCAAATAGAATGTAGCGGCTCCACCCTCCTGAAAGTATTTGTCATTTTATTGTTTTGTGTTTTCATGCTCTCGAACATCTGGGTTGATCTTTGCACGTCGCCCACAGCTTGTTTTTACCTGCTCATTCACGCACATTAATGGAGTAAGTTTTAGTTCTAAAACTGCTTTGTTAAGCCCGTTTTTTTTTTTTTTTTTGGATTCCCATTTTTCTAAAACTGAAATTAGATTTGAGGTAATGCTTTTACAAATGATCACCCAGCTATTTCACAGTGAAAGCCATAGTAATTCAAGTCCAATGAATCCTACTTTTTTTTTTCCATGCCAGCAATCTTCATTACTCCCCCCCCCCCCCCCCCCCCCCGGAATATTAATCCATTCCAAATGGGACTATTCATTGAGTTTTGTTAATTCATTTCAGCGTCGGGCGGAGAATTTGCTCTGTAATGGGCTCTATTTAGAGAGGCCTTCTTTTGCAAGAACATATTGAGAGGTATGGAACTGCTGCGTGGTGTCATTAGCGCGGTGCACTTTACAGCTTGTTTTGGATGTTGAGTGTACTCTTGAGCTGAGGACAATTCACAGCTGACGGCAGCAGATCCATCATCCTCCTCATAATGCCAGATATGAATCACGCTCCCTCTGTTGTCCCCCACTGAAGGAATTAGTCAAGAGTTATACGGCTGTCCCACTCCTCATCCATTTCCTGAGTCTCGTACATCTCTGTCTTCCTCAGGTTGTGTGTGTTGTTGTTTGTTTGTTTTTTTAATGCTAAAATTTACTGTCATCAGCACTGAAGCCAGAGGAGATCATTCGAGACAACACGGACGCGAAACCTGAATGTTGCGGCGCCGGTCACAAAATGTGACTCCAAATTGTTGATGAAGAGAAAGACTCCCTCACACTGTCTCAATTACTGCTGAGATAAAAACACCTGAGTTCATGCATGAATTAATGTCATGAGCCTGTCAGGCATGAGATGCTATTAGCACATGTGCATCACTGCTCGTATAGCAGGTAGTACATGTATGCATTTATGATAATGAATGCCTTGCCAGCTAAATAGTGAAGGACGTACTGTCTCTTAACGTCACCGTTTTGTCCTTTTATGTGTTGTCATCTTAACAGAGGATGAACCCTCTGTGATGTCACCCAAAGGTCTAGTGACATAACGTGCACTAACAGACATTAGTCATCTGTAATGTCCAATAACTGGTAGCAAACGTCCGGATTACTGATTAAACAACCACGACTACACAGCCATATTCTGCTAATATTGATGCAAATAGATTAGGAAGGGAGAATAGATTATAATCTGCAGCTCTGCAGAGTGCAAAGAGAGAGACAAGAGTTTTGCTTTTGTATTTTCTTTGCCTCCCTGCCCAAAATATAGTTTCTTATCAGCTCAAAAAAAAAAAAAAAAGAAAAAGGTGGCAAACCCTAACTACAGAGGATGGAGTCGCCCTCCAGAACATCCCTGCTCTCTCACCTCAAATCTCCTCTCAGCAGTTTTTTCCAGCCCTCGTTCTGCAACCCTCTCTTGCTTCCCTTCATCATTTTGCCCAGTAAACTCTACCTGCGTCTCTTTTCTCGTCCCTCCTGTCCTTCATTTGCCCCTGTCCTCCATCCGTCTCTGCCTCCATCGCTCCTCCCTCTGCCTCTCTCCGTTCATCCCCTGCCTCCCTCCCTCTCTGGTCCCCCATCTTTGTTCATCATTGCAGTAGCTGGTTTTTTACATGCCATTTATGTCACAGGTGTGTGGTTTTGTGCTCATCTCAGACGTGTGAATGAGATGAAGTACATCCACACAGCCTCCTCCACCCCCCACACACACACACACACTCCCTCCCTGCCGCACACTTCCACTTCCATAAAGGAGTCAATTTGTCAGAGATGTCAGGGGTGCTAACGAACAGCCAGGCTCTTGCCATATGCCTGTGTGTGTGTGTGCGTGCGTGTGTGCGTGTGTTCTTTTAGATTGAGAGAGAGAGAGACAGAGAACACTTCTATACCTTTGCTGCACCATGGTGTGAGGAGTGTATGCCAAGTGTAGTAAGCAGACACCTATACACACACACATACAGTATACAGATCTACATGTTTGTGAGGAGAGATACAACTAGTGTGACGTGTGTGTTTTTTCAGCCTATAGAGGTGGCAAATGTGTTAATTAGTACATGAAAGCTCAGTGTGTAACTGTGTTTCCTGCTTGTCAGTGTGGTTTTGTGTGTGTGTGTGTATGTGTGTGTGTGTATATGTATTGTGAGTGTGAGGAGACTCCTTCTTCACACGGTGCCGCCTGAGGAGTGTGATGACCAGGCCATTTGACAGGCGGTCCGTGCACAGCGGTCACCCCGTCACTGCAGCGACTGGGTCAGCAGAGTTAATTATTCTCAGCAATGGTCCAGCACACACACACACACACACACACACACACACACACACACACACACACACACACACACACACACACACACACACACATACACACACACACACACACACACACACACACACACGTCACAGACAGAGCAAACACATTTCTGCGGCTTTGACCTGTTAAGCGTGATGCCTTTTAACTAAGGATTTCTCACACCCACACACACACACACACACACACACACCACACACACACACACACACACACACACACACACACACACACACACACACACACACACACACACACACACACACTCTGGTGGGCCAAGGTAGATTTTGCCAGTGTTTATGTCCCGGCCACACCAGTCCTATACTAAATAAATATATGGATTTCTAAAGCGGAGTGTAACTAATGCGAGGCAGCCTTCTTGCTAATTAAAGTCTAGTTAGACATTAATTAAAATTTACTGCAGTATTTAAGGTATTAATTGAGTGCAAGATGAGTTCTATTCTTGGATTCCAGCCATGAAACGTTTCCTGTTTTGATTCCATTTTGAAAATATATAAATTCGAGCACAGAAGTCAGGTGCACCCATATATTGAGCTCATCACCTCTTCATATGGGCAATATTGACTTGTAAATAATTACCTAACTCTCTGGTCAACAAAGCAAAATTCAACAAGAAAGGTAACCTACTGAAAAAGTGTTGGCGCTTGAAGTGCTACATTGTGCTTAAACTTAACATCAAGCTAAATTAGATGAAAATAAAACATAAATTAAAAGTGCAAGTGCTTCAAACTGACCATCTCATGCCTCAGTGTGATCAATCGGTGTATTCACCTTCCTTCTTCCACCTTCTTCCTCTCCGCGAGATACGACCGTGCACAATGACGCATTCCTTTGTTGCGATACCTGTGTCTCCATCAATCAGGAAAGCCACGTACGCACTGTTTGAAATCTGCACTGATGTCTTTTTTTTCAACGAATCTGCGATAAACCCAATAAATTGGATGCACACGACATCATCGCTGTAGGTCGAGTTAACCATCAAGCCATTTCTCTTCATAAGATTGATTTCAGACTTGAATTTAGTGAAGGGAACTTCTTCTTTTGCAATATTGTAGGCAACGTTAAACGTGATTATCATCTCGGGCTCGTCTGATGATCTGTGCGCTGCTGCCCGCCGCAGGAAGGCAGCGGGGAGAGGGGACACCTGGGCAGTGCATTTATTGGGCGTGTGATGTGTTTTTGAGATGCATCGTGCTTTTTCAGCGTTTCAATTCGAAATCTATCACAAGTGCACTATTACCGGCCATGGTCTTCCCACACTCTTTGCAGTAAATGCAGTGCATTATATTATCAACTTTACTGTATCTTCGTCAGGGAAACCGGTCAATCCACTCTCTTCGAAATGCATACACTTTCCTCTGAATTTCAGTAGGCTCTGCCTCAGAGTCGATCGTACGTGGCTCATTATCTGATGCCGTCTCCGGAGCAGGGCTTGATATAACCTGGGAGGTTGATGGCTCTGTGTCAAAGTACTGACTTTGAGTTTTGGACGGATCAGGCCTTGACTTAACACTCTTAACGAAAAAGTTGTCAATCGTCCTCTTCATCTTTTTTTATCATCCGCAGCTACTCGGTTACTCTTGCAACCAGTCTACTAGGTTACTCACCTCTCTCTCTCCCTCTCTCTCTCTCTCTCCCACACACACACACACACACACACTCACACACACACACACACAATCTCTCTGTATCCTACTGCAGCACGCGTATTTTCAAATGTACATATACGTGAATAGGGAGGTCCCTACTTGAGTGACACTGTTTCATTGTCGCAGAGATTTTTCTTTCATTGAACTGCTGGTTGCACTGGTGCGACCTTAGATTGTCTTTAGTCGCACTTTTGAGAAATTAAGTCACAGGTGCCACACTCTAGAGCACTGATTTGTGTCGAGCCCAACTTTTGAGTGTGGGTCTGCCTTTTAGCGACAGCGTGACAACAGTGGCTGAGGTCATGGCCTGTGCAGCTCTGTGAGCATTAATGTACTGGTAAAATACACTATGAAAATACAAATGTCAGCCTGGGAAAGGGGTAAAAGATGGCTTTATATAATCAAAGAAGGGAACTCATAGATATCCCTGGTCCCTGCGTCATCGCACAAAAGATTCCTGTGAGTGAATCAGTGCCGCACGTGGGACTAACACCAGTATCAAACATTATCATGCTGTGCAGCGGGCCTTCTCAAGATCTCCTTATGTTGTAGTGGCTTTGACACACATTACTGGCAGGAACCAGTATGTTTTACATAGTTATGCATCAGTTAACTAAAGTAACTAAGTAAATTCAACTGAATGGATCTACGGGGTTTAGTGTACAACATGCATTCATGGCTACATGTTATTACTGAGTTCCTGGCTGAATTATATGGGACAGAAGGTAGCCATATGTGAGTGGGAGGAGTGATAGCAAAATGTCCATACAGTCTCTGTTAGCAGGGAAGGGCAATCACATTACTGCACAGTTGTACTAAGTGAGTGAACCAAATGTTCTGCATGTCTCCAGGTCTGCCTGTCCCTCAGCTGATGTATCAGCGCAGGATGAAAAAAACCCCACCAACTCACAGCTACAGACAGAATAAAAAAAAAACTAAAAAAAAAAGCAAAAAAAAGCGTCTAATTCGGTAAAACAAACGAGCAGCGTGGTGACTGCGAACACATCAGGCGTGTGATATGCAAACGAGGGCTCCTTGTGCCTTCAAGCTAATGTGCCAGATGCTGGGGAGTGCGGCCCGATGGGCGGGTCATAGGGGAGATCTTAGAATGAGGCAAGAAACCAGCATGAGGCTGAGAAAATTTCCTCTGTTTGGCCTGAGGTATGGATGGAACAATTATAGGAGAGCTTAAAAGCAGCAGTTCCTATTATATCACTTTATACTAAAAGATTGTTGTTGTTTTTTTAATTTTTTTAGATCAGCCAGATAAAAGCACCTTGGAATTTCTCTGATGCGTCTCGCTGACATGGAACCAATGAGAAATCTCAGTGCAAATGCAAATGAAAGGGTTCTAAGCAAATCATCTTAAAGGAGAGATTTAGGTTTGTTCCTCTGTGAAACAACACTCACGTGGCCATGAGACATAAAAGCCCCTGCATGATAGTGGTCGCTCCCACCGTAGCTTCATCCAGAGCAAAAATCAAGTATCGTTCCGCTTTGGTGTTCCATGCTGACAGGAAGCATCTATCAAGACTCATCCCAATGTTAGGGCTCAAAAAAGTAAACATTTTAGTGAAACACAAAGTGAGATTTTTCTTACTCTTGAAGCTGAAACTTTGGAAGATTCTGTAATTGGCTCCGTGGGCCTGCTGAGGTCTCATATTAGATTTGGCTGGCCTGGGCTGGTTCCAGTGAAGGGATAGCCTCGGGCGGCTATGGACAGAGTGGCCACAGCAACCAAGACCTATTTCCAAGAACGCACTGGCATGTGAGAATTACATTAAGACACAGTTGAAAAACTCTAACCTATTTTTTTATGTAACCCTAAATAATGAAATTTGGTCACTGCTGCAAGAGAGAGAAAGACTGAGTGGGGATACACAGACTGGAGCTGCTTTGCTTTCAAATACATCCCACTTTAGTTTTGTCATTTTGTTTGATTCAGGTTTGTCTAATAATTTTAATGGACGGTTTGGAAAACCTTTTCAGAAATCAGTGTTTTCAGTTGATTAGCAAAAGCTTTTGTCACTGTAATCTTGCTATCAAACCAGGAAACCTTGGTGCATCTGCAGATGTAGCGATCTCTTTGGTTCGATTATCCCAACAACCGTTCGAATGACATCATGGTGGACGGAGCCTTTGAGGTCACACACGTGTGACTTTTGTCTGAAAGAGTGTGCGTGTGTGTGTGTGCGACGCTCACCTCCTCCAGTCGTGCAGAGCCACCGTTCAGTCAGAACAACAGTGTCCATATCAGCATTTACTTAAAGTCCTTCTCTGCTTTATAACAGTCACTTACACAGAGTTTGGTCTGAGTTGAGTCGTTTCTTGTGGCTTGACGTCTTGGAAACTCTTTAAGTTAGAAAAATGACCCGTGGTAGTCCTCAAAAAGTCATGATTAGTTGTTTCAGAAGAGCTCACTGACAATTACGCTTGCTGGTCACGTGACCTCTAATTGCTCAGTCTTTGAGTGAAGGATATTCATGAACACTTAAGTCTCCGTGACCTCATTCTCAGCCATACGCGTTTTCTATGTCTCCATGAGCAACTTGAAGGTCTGTAATGAGTACCTTCTGTTCTCATTATGTATACTGTGAATGTGTGTGTGTGTGTGTGTGTGTGTGTGTGTGTGTGTGTGTGTGTGTGTGTGTGTGTGAGTATATTTCTTTAGTTGCACTTTACCTCTGTGTGTATATTGACATCTTGTTATAGCCGGCTGCATGTGAACAATAAATGGGAGCTATTGTGCCCTTGTTTGCAAAGGTCCTTGCGTATGCAGTTCCTGTTAACGTACCTACTCACTCAACATGTGTGTCTGGAGGAGTGGCTGTGTGCTAGACACAAAGCCACCCAGCGACGGTGAAATAAAGCAGATGAATCACAGCTACAAACTTCAGTAAGCCCAAGAGGCTAGTAGCTGATGGTAGCATATTGTTTTGAATCAACCACCCTGTCAGAGCACACTGTGCTGCTCTTCCCTCCCTTACTAACAGCCCATGTCACCCAGCTCCCTTGCCAATGCGCGCGCGCACACACACACACACACACACACACACACACACACACACACACACACACACACACACACACACTGGTAGCTGCCACAGTTGAGAGCAGGTGCTAGCATGGCATGGCAGCACCCACAGGGCTGCGAGGCCACAGACACACTCAACTGCCAGTCTTCCACATTCTGCGCGGCGACTGCTCACTGGTACCCAACCCTAATTATCATTGGCTGTAATTAATTACAGAGCCTCCAAGCGACCGCCAGCCATAATCGCTCCCTGACTTCAGTTATTTGGTGCTTTTGTCGGTGCTGGTGTGGCTGCTGTCCGTGTTGGACTGCCAAGAATGGAACATCCTGCTCCACACGCTGAGGACCTGAGTCTGGTTTTAATGGGGCATTTGGTGCTGTTCAGTCTTGAGATGGTGTTAGCCTGTCGATGATTGGATTATGGTGGAGTTGTTCTACCGCTGTGTTCAGTTGTCAATTAAAATTATACCATCAAATAGTGGAGCAGCACTTAAGGCCTGAAATGGCCTCTATTCCTATCACTAGTGAGATTATGGGTTTATGAGCAGCTTCTCCTTGTGGTCAGAGAGCTGCCAGTCGGCACTCTAAAATGAACTCACAGTATATGCATCAGAGTGAAAATTTAGTAGAACAGTAGATGTGTATTGAGCTTCAAATATAATGAGCTGAAAACTGACCCCAGGGGTTAAAGGAAAGACAGAATAAGGGCTAAATAGAGGAGAAAAATCAGGGAAGCAGGACATTTATTGGAGGCTGCAGTTGCAGCGTCCAGACTTGTATGTTTTAAAAACTGGGTCTATAGTCTTACTGATGGTATCCCCTCACTCCCCCATATCTAATTATGGCATGGGCTGCAGAAAATGATCAAAGAAGAAGAACTGTCTGCCACTGTGCTGGAGATGTGAAGGGAGAGCGTTAAAGGCAACAAAACTGAGAGGCTGGGGGAATGAAAGCAAAAAATATATGTACGAGAGTAACCTACTTATTTCACACTGCATCACTTGGTGCTTATGTAGAAGCTCAACAAGCAACATGCACTGAGACACACACACACACACACACACACACACTTGAAGAGGGTGTGTGTAATTGCTCCACTTGGTGCACTGGAAGTGTTGTGAATCACAGTGGTGACAGCGACGCGCTAACTGAGAAACAAAGTACAAGAAAGAGGAACATGTGATTCAATATTCCAACATGTGCACATTAGCAACAGGCCCCCGAGGGACCAAACCTGCCTGACTCCCCCATAACAAGAAGGGAAACAAGCCTGGAAGGCTGCCCCCTTCAACTTCACTCCTTCAGCCCGCCTTCAGTTACCGCTCAACGGTGGAGGCACCACTCTCCACTGGCACCTCATTATTTCCTGGTGAGCCAAGGGGCAAAGGCCCCCAACATAGATGCAGAGATAGAGGGAAGAGTGAAGACGACAGTGAGAGGCAGCCATGTTCAATATCCCACTGTGCTGCACCAAACTGCTGCGAGACCTCAAACATGCATCAGATCCACGTACACACAATTACACTCGCGCTGAGATTGAAATACAGTTGCAGCAGAGGAGGGGAGATGAAGGAAGTGGGGAAAGCAAGGGAATAGATTATAGCAGCTATACTGCGGCAGAAAGGCAAAGATGGCGAGGTGGGGGAAGACAAGCAGTGTCAGATGAGGTTGGAACTAGGGGTGGCTAATCTTTCTGATTTCCCGATTCGATTCGATTACGATTATTGGGGTCCCGATTCGATTACCAACCGATTTTCGATTATTGGCGATTAGCGATTTTCGATTAGCGATTTTCCATTTGACCACAGTAAGCCATAATACACCACAAAATTCATGATTGCATGATTGAGAAAAAAACAGTTTTTGAATTACTTAAATTCTATTTTATTGAGTGACAACTCATCATGACAACAATTGAATATAAGGCTTATTTCCTTTAGAGGTAGAACTTATTGCACCCTACTGTAGAACACAGTGACAGAAAATTGTTGAAAATTGCCGAGCTCCGCAGCCAGGTTCATGTTCGAGGCATTGTCAGTGACAAGGACCAGGTCGTCTGCTTCTATCCCCCACTCCCCCGCCGCAGCTTCGAGAAACTCACATATATTTGCGCCTGAGTGGCTATCATCCACAGCTTTAGTCAAAAGCACATGCGAAGTCAGCTTCCACTCAGTGCTGACATAATGAGCGGTCACAGTCAAATATGAGGCGGTGGCTCTTGATGTCCAGCTATCGCATGTGATGGTTACTCTGGTAGCAGACTTGAGGGACTCTTTCACCAACAACTTTGTCTCTTCATAAAGTCTTGGGATAGACTTACTTGTGAAGAAGCTCCGCGACGGGATGACGTACCTTGGCTCCATGCGAGGACCATGTAGCGAAAGCCTGTGTTTTCAACGACACTATATGGCCTCAGATCTTTTGCTAGGAAGTAAGATATTGACGTCGTTATTTTCTTAGCTCGCTCCGAGCCTGGGGGCAGTTTAGCGATCTTGTGAAGTGTACGTTGAGTTGGTGAAACTACTGGCCCCACGCGCTCGTCCTTTGCCCACGCAGCTCTATCCGGGTGGAAGCGAGAGATGTGTGCCCTCAGATTGCTAGTATTGCCACAGTATTTCAGCTTCGTGTGGCAATGCCGACAGACAGCGTGTGTTCTGTCCAGACTTTTGGAGCTGCTGCCATGAAATCCGAAATGACTCCACACACTCGCTTTGAGAGCAGATGGAGCTGGGTGAATGGACATGCTACCCGCTGCTGATGTTCCTGTTTCCTTTTCCTCCTCCATCTTTGGGCCTGCTACCACCTGTACTGTCTCCACCTACCACTCGCTCTGTTGGCAGCTGCACGAAATTGCAAAAATGAGCGCGCTCGCGTGATGTTAAACTTCCGTTTGCCGCTGGACCATTTTTACATAATAAAAAATATATATTAATAATCGATTTTTTGAAATTTAATAATCGAGTCATACTTGTCCATAACATATTCGCGATTAATCGATTATAGATTTTTTCAACACCCCTAGTTGGAACAGGAGAGAGCGCGAGTAAGAGCGAGAGAGAAGAAGGCAGAGGGGCAGGAAAGGCGTGAAACCTTTTTGCAGGCAAACCCTGTAGCAACTCCAGAGATTTAGAAGTTTTTTAGTCCAAAACGTCACACCTCCATCAGTCATTCAGACCAGTAGCTATGTACTCGAGACTCCCGCCTTTGGCAAAGAAAAAGAAAAAGAATGTACAAACGGGCTGCACAATGATTTCTTCTTCCATAGGAGTCATGTTTAAGAATACAGAATGTAGAGAATGTGCAGAATGGTCCAAGGAAGAACCGGTTACATTTGGGGCAAATTCACTGTTGGCAACGGGAAATGCGATGTCCATCTGGTGGTTAGAGGAAGGAAACCTAATTTATGACATCAGAATTACACTGTTGTCTTTGTGGGTGCAAGTGATGTGCAGTTCACGTTGTCGTCAGTGGCTGAAACCCATTCTTTCTTTCTTATCTAAATTTTTGTTCCCCCAGCCGTGAACGATGCGTTTTCACTGTCAGGTGGTAGAGGGCACGATTGTGCACTTTGTGAAAGATTACTGAGCTTTTATGTCCAAAAATAAGCAAAGAAGAAGCCAGAAAACACAGCAGAGGGATGGATGTTGTGGTGTTGCACAGCAAAATCATTTGCTGCCGGTCAGAAATGAGATGCTGCTTTTGTTGGCCTGCTGTTTCAAAGATCCGTGAGAATTCCGAGCGTAAACCTGCCATCGTGATCGTTGTAAAATTTGATTAGACTTTTGCAACAAGTTAATCAGCATAATATTTAATCATTAGCCATTTTATTTGGTTTCGTGAATGTGAATTCCCTGAATCACCGTAGGATGACGGGTGATCTTGCAGTTTAGTGAATAAAGATTTAGATTTAGTTGAAACAACCCAAGAATAATGACATATGCAGCTCTCAACGGGGCACCTCATAGAACACGCTGTCCTGCACATGTAGCACAGCCACGTCATCACGCACATCAGATCTGGTGGGGAAGGAAAAAGAAACCGTTTGGTATGTACTCCATATTATTGTGCTGATCTTGCAGAGCGTATTCATGAGCACATCTTCCTCTCCCAGCTCTCCCCAAGTTGTAAAACAAACATCGCTCCTCCAGATGAGCTGCGCTATGGATTAAACCACTGGATGGATATTCATCGCTCATGCTAATAGCCATCAGAGAGGAGGAGCAAATGAGAGCTAGAGAGGCAGAAAGATTTGGGGCAGAGGAAGAGTGTTTAGCTGTTATTAATAATGCTGATTACTGTGTGATCTGGGAGGATTTTCTCACTCTGCCCTTCCGTTCGCTATTAATCTCTCACCCAAGGATCCAGTACGAACACGCTCCATTTTGAATTAAACCAATTGTAGGATGAAAGTAGAACAGTGTGAACACAAGAAGGATGGGAATTGCTGATGAATATCCATGCAGTGATAGATCCCCTTATCAATTCCTTCCTGCGGACTCTGGGGATGGCGAACCAGCAGAATGAGAAAGAATATAAAATGGATACAATAAACCTGTATACCATATTAGTTTATTGTGCCACAAAAGCAAAAGTGCATTCATATCCAAAAGAAACCTCTGTGATTACTCTTGTGTTTTTGAAGCTTTATGCGGGTTTTCGCTCCGGAATTTCCCTCGAGTACACAGTGCTAGCAAATATACGCTGACATTAGCGTGCTACAGGTGGGCTAGCAGGCTACGAGTGAAAGCTACTTGCTAATATCACAGTAGGTTGACAGAGAATTAACGCCATCCGTTTATGAGTGATGTCACTTGTCAAGGGGTGGTTTGGGAGTCTTACCCAGAAGTGGAGAAAGGATGGTTGGCTGCGGGGTACATGTTTTGTCTCCATGTCATGGTTTGCTGTCTCAAATTCTGGTCAGGATGAAGGTTTTGAAGCAATCAGTGTCAGTTTTTTTTAATGAAGTAAAGCTTTGGGACACTTCAGTCCCACAGTTGAAAGCTTGTCGCATCATTTGTTTTGCCAGTTGCCCGAAATTAGAGAACCATGAAGCATCAAGTGAAATGATAAGAAGGATGGAAGCGGTTGAATTTTTCCATCCCTTCAAGAAACAGTTAGAGACGGAGGACGCAACTGCTGACGTGCACTCCTGTTTGTAAAAGGCATCAGATGCGTGAGTGTCTCTCAGGCCATCTGTCAGGGACAACTAGGATGGCAGCTCTCCAAACCATCCCTCTTCCTCCGTCCCTCTCACTCCATGGCATTCATTTATGTGTCTTGCTCAAGGTTCATAGCTGATCATTACCAGTCAAATCACAGCGACATCAATTCTCAGTGTTCCTTTGTGAATTGGCCCCTGGCATCTTGTTGTTTATATCCATCTCAAAACCATCCTCATCGGGCAAGTCCCTGTTTCCTCCTCAACTGAGGCTCTAATGAGGAGGAGAAGAAACGATGGAAAGTTATTTATTAGATTAAAGATGAGGTACTTTAACAGGGATTATTGCTGAACAAAGCTGCGGGTTAAACGTGGAATAAAGAAGACTGTGTCAGACATGCAAAAGGGCAAACTGACATGCTTCCTCTGGGATTAAATCTAGTTTAAATGCTAGTAGCAAACCAGAACAAGAGAGAAGGTGTTTTACTGGCCTGTGTGTGTGTGTGTGTGTGGGGGGGGGGGGGGGTGTGTCATGGGATACTCCCACATGTATTGTGTGGCTCGGTTGTCCAGTTTTGAAGTGATGAGGCTTTGTAAATGTAGCGTTGCCAAGCTGCAGCACAGGTATGCAGCAGCAAGTCCATGTTCTGATGCATAAATGGGAAACAGTAGCATTATTATTCAGGGAAGTCTTACCTTGTTTGGTCCTCCCCTAGACCTCATTAACAACATCCTGACTGACAAATTAAAACAATATTGGAATAACAGTACAACATAATAGGAGTAACCAAGTGTGAATAAACACATATTTCAATAAAGTCCAGCAGCTGCAGCTCTCTCAAGTTTTCACAGAAGGAAAGTGGATGTTTGCAGTTGCCGGGGAGGTTTAGAGATTAATGCATTTTATATCTTACTGTTCATCTTATCATAATGTTCCGTTTCTGCATGAAGGCAAGCTAGCAACCGAAAGGTGACTGCAACATAATTCTCCATATTTATTATAATGTGCTCCACAAATTTAGATTAAACTTCCCATTAATCTGTTGACGGTCTGTATCTCTCTTCTTTTGAGTCCTGACGACATCTCAGTCAGGTCTTTAGAGCAAGCAGGTCCTCTGACCGCCCTAATCCTCTAAATCAGGATTTGAACGGAAAGCTCTTGTGCCTAATGCTTATAATTAGCATTTCTTCTTTTGCAGCATTTCTGAAATTCACTAGACATTTTATTTAAACATGGCTATTGAGGGCAACGACTTTGACCGTTTGAAGTCTTGGTAGTCTCTCACTTTTATCCCGGAGTTTGGGATGGAATGAATAAAGTCTCAAGTCCCCCATGGTGTTCTAGCTCCAGCAGTTTGTCCCCTCACTGACGTGGGAGATGATGGCCCATGAGGGATCTCACATCGTAGCTGACGGTCCATGTAGGTGCAGCTGCATGCTTTTCTCCTCACGAGCTTCCTAACTGAGCCAGCTCCCGCACGGCATGTGCTGCTCAGTACATGGTTCTGCTGACTTTCTGTTTAACTCAAAATGACAACAGTTTGCTTTGTGATATGTAATAAAAGGTTCACACAGGGTGCAACATAATCTACATGGCAGCTACATCTGCCATCTTGCCATCCATAAACTTCTCCACATTTTATTCTCAAATCAGCATTATGTTGTTTTTCATAAAACACAGGATGATGGTTCTGACTAATCTGGTAATTCTAAATTAGCATATTTGTACTTCAGTCAGTCTTTTAACTTCAAAATGACGAGAGGAAACATGTCTTGCATCAGACGTCACTGAAGTCAGTGGAAAAAAATGGTGTTCGATGTAGCTTGGCTGCTGTCAGCAGGGCTAATATGCTATCCCAATGTAAACACGAAGACTGACTCCTGCTTGAAGAGCATCATGGGTAGTGGAGTCCACAAAGACCTAACTCCTGCCACTAAATTATTCTGTGCTGATTAATCAAATATTGGATGAAAGGGACAGTGTTGTATCACATTCACTGTTTTATATGTAGTATTAGCTTATTAGCTTAAATGTTCTATGAATTATTAACTTACAATTCCTTCTGAAATAAACATTTTCCTCAAATAAAGTTACAGCAAGCGTCTTTAGTATCTCGCCATTATTTCAAGCGAACAAGAGTACATCAGAACAAATCTAACATTGATTTATTCGCAGATAGATTTTGCCCTTGAGAGTGAATCAACTTATCCTGTAATTCCATTGTAGTATTTATTTTTTTTTTGTAGCTGTTTTTTGTTAAATGTGACTCAGGCTTTATTAACCACCGTAAAAAGGAGCACAAGTAGCCATTTAGAGACAAAGGCTTTTAATCAGTGCAATCACTTCACAGGTCCTGTAGGTTGTTTTCTCTAATAAACCAACAACGCTCTCTTGATTCAAAGCAGTTCAGCATGCGTGAGACGTTTCACCGACGGCGAACAGCGTCTGATGATGTTCCTCGTCCTTTCACATAACCAAAGCGATAGAAAGGTTTTGATCGTGAAAAGCTTTAGAAGACCATTTGCAGCCACATTTAATTACGGCTGTTAGAAACTCTTAAAAGTTATCTGCTTGCATCTTTCCCATGTGCTGTAACCTCAAGTACTTTGATCCAAGGTCAAAACCACTTAGACGATGGTAAAATATGTATGACGGAACGTGTTTAATGGCGGCACTCCATATCCCCCTCTCTCTCATTGCAACCTCCAGCCAACAAAGGAGACTTGGACCACACTGTCACCACTGGAGGGAGGTGAGCAGCTCAGAAGCTGTTCTAAATAAGAGTAGATGGGGGGGGGGGGGTGTAGATTCAGAGGTGGTGATTTATAGATCCAAGAGAGGACAGAGGGAGAGGGAGCAGCCGGTAATCAGACAGCGACAGCAGGGCGGTGCAGCTTGAGAAACATGGAAAAAAAATAAGGAAGACGACAGTGCGCTTGGCAAAGGAGCATCCTCTTCGGGTGAGGGGAAGCTGGACTGACGGGGCTGTGCACCGCTGGTGGATGTGCCTGTGTGGAGGCTGTGCTGTCAGCTTGTGATTAATCTACCAGTGTCTGTCTAATTACCACCCATGCCCCTCCGTGTTCCTTATCTCTGCTGTAGACGCGCTGACCCTCACCAGAAACTCACTGCTCCCAATGCAAATTAAAGCCCTGTAAATATTTGCTTTTAACTCTTGCCTACACATTGTTACCAATTTTGTGCTCCAGTGGTCCGCGGCCCCTCCCACCCGCCTCCTCTTACACACACACACATACACACACACACACACACACACACACACACACACACACACACACACACACACACCCTTCACGCTCATCGTGCCACCACCCGCCCTCAGTTTCTGAATCTATTGTATCTGTATTGCAGCTGGCAGTCGATCAGCCCATTCTCCTCCTCTGTCAGCCCAGTCTATGCAACGATTGAATAGAGTCGGGGGGGGGGGGGGCTGATAACTTCATTGTAACCTAGAACGGCTGAATAGGAACATTTATTTTAGTGTGAATTCTTCACTGTTGCGGGAAAAAACTGCATGAAACGGAATGTTTCATTGTGACATTGGATATTAAAGCACCCACGTAACATTTTTTTCAAACACCAGTTTTTATGACGTTGATGAAGACGCAGACTGTGGATCAGATCAAAGAATAGATGCATCGATGAAGACGCGTGAAAATACTGCAATAAAGGATTATATTTTTTAACATTTTTCCCCGGGGAAAAACAAACATTTTAGACATGAGATGTTGGCGAACGTGAGTCCAGACTCAGCGGACCCGCCTCATACTTGTGCAGTAAAACTAACCACGATCGGGCGCTGAGCAATTTGTGACTAATCCTGCAGGTTGGCTTCCTTCTTGAATTCATATTTTAACCGAGCAGAAAGGAAATTGGCACTCAAATCAGTGAATCTGCTCGTAGATCAACATGCAGTCAACATTCGCCTGCGGGAACACCCAGAAGAAAGTCCAAGTAGTGGTTGTGGAATCACTGTAACCTCCACACTTTATCTCAGTGAAAACCCACCCTCATTCAAAAGCTTGGCAGTTATATTTCACGCAAAGAATTCCACTTTCACAGGTTCTAATTTTTATTGATATAATCAAGTATTTCAGTTAGTTCCTATTTAAGAAGTCTGTGAAGAATAAATGACAGCACATAAGTCACTTCCTGTATTTTTTACATCCTGAAGACATTGAAAATGCTGCCTTTCAGTTGAAAGTGCAAGCGCCTTTTGCAAGTCTACCATAAAAACTTCAGTGTAAGTTAGATTATATTACACATACGGTAACGGTTCAGGATAATAAGAGTAAACACAATAGATGCTGAATCACCCAGTGCACGGTAAAGTGATGATGACCGACTGGAGACTTGTAGTCCTGCTGTTAGAATTCTTGTGAAGATATAAATCCAGGGGTGATTGTTCTGTTCTACATACCTCTGTTTCTTCCCTCCATCTTGAACCTTTGCTGGACTTTGATTCTTTGTGGAGAGAGAGAGAGAGAGAGAGATATGGAGCTTTGAAATAAAGCAGGCGCTGACTTGCCCCTTGGCTCTTTTTTGCTATCCTGAGCCCACACAGAGGCTGTTAGCAGGATGGCAAACCCAAAAGCTCCGACTTACAATCGTACCTTGATGTTCGCCGTATCGCCTGGCATTAATGTGGCATCTGCAGAGATGAAACGAACCTTTGTGCTCAACCAAACTCTCAGAGTTACTTTGTGATCAACGCAGATATGCAGAGAATCCCCCAAAATATCACAGTTTTGGTACATTTTCATGCATGCATGCTGTAAATGTGGAGGCTGGCATGGACACACAGATGCAGGGACATTGACTTTCTTATATAGCAAACGTGAAAAGGAGTGAGCAGTGGTGGCTCCCGGACTCAGACTTTGTCATGCACGGGGCATGAGTCTGCGGCTGGATTGGAGGAAAAAGGAGGGGAATTTATGTGAGCGTGATTGTGATTGCAGCTGGTCGAATTTGACTCTGAAACACATTTGTTGGCTGCTGGAGAACCAGGACAAACTTTTTGCTACCACAATGATCTTTGGAAATTTTGGAAGGTCAAGAACAGCTAAAACTCAAACATATTCAAGGTTAATTTCTACTTTGACAATGTGCAGTTGCTACTGGTTACAGAAACTCCAGAGTACAGAAACAGGTTATGCAGAGAGGAGTTAGTCCAGACAGTGGCGCCACTATCGTATTTCCTATGTGTAGGTGGTTGGATAAGGTTAAACTTGACACTGGGCATGCTGGACCATGTGGACTTTTAGTTACGGACTGGTTTTTGCATCGCTTCTTAGTAATTTGTGTTTTCTTTTGTGTTTCCTCGTCAGTTCATATTTTATTTTGAAATTCACTTCCCTCTTTCGTCTGGTTTGCTCTACTTCCTGTCTTGGTTGGTTTCCAGCGCTGCGTGTGTGTGCTCACCTGTATCCTGTCTGGTAATCAGTGCTGGTCAGTCCCTGCCCTGCTGCTGACACCTTGTGGCCTCTCACCTGTTTCTCGTTGTGTGATTAGCTCAGTTTGGTTTCTGTCGCAGCCTTTGGTCGGATCCTTGTTTGTAAGTTTAATTCTTGTTTGATTGAATATCATCTGAGGTCACTGTCACACTTCCACTCAGGGGAGAAGTTGCAAGTAATAGGAATTTTAAATTCATTCCACTTTGCTTCTACGATGTCATCTGCCCGCGAGCATCAAACCATGCTACCAAACGCTATGTGGTCAGAGCAGAGAGGTGCCGGGCTTCCGCCCCCATGTCCTCAATGATGCTGCATGTGCAACAATGTCTTAATTTGTCCTCCACTCGACTTTAAACTGCAGGGAGCATTTCAGTCGGTGCTTTAGCTTTGTTTTATTAGTCTACTTAATGCCAAACCTCTGGCAGGTGTTTCCACACCTTTCCTGTGGTGCCACATAAAACTGTCTAAGAGCAGCAAAACTTTTTTAGTTCCTCTTATGAGTTTATAGACAAGTAAAAAAAAAACAACAACAAAAAAAACCAACTCCCCCACCCCTCCTCCTCCTCTCCTGGATCTGTCCTCCCCACCTTGCAGCATCATCGCCTACATTTGTCAGCCAATAAGTTGAATGTATTATTGTTCACTTCCTTTTTCCGCCTCAAACAAACTGCACCACAGTTCACCTGGAGGACCGTTGACCAGGTAACTTTCACGCCTGTAAGTTTGGATTGGATCAGAAAGAAAAGTCTTGATTCAGGTGCGAAAGAGCCGTTGGTTCCTCAGATCCTGTCTGCCTCCTTCTCTCAAAAACCCTCACAAAGTTGTCTCCATGCTAAGCTAAGCTAAGCTGCCATGTATGGCTGTAGTTTCACATGTAGTTTTAATATTTTTAATGTGCGTTTGAATACTTAAGTAGGAACCTTGGTGAGAAATATTCAGCTGTTTTTTTTTGTGGGTTTTTTTTGCTCATCAATCATTGCGAACACTGGTGACATGATTAGTCTAAAGCTTTCAGTTTAATGATAGCAGCATTACTGCGCTAATAATTGGCAGCAGAAATGCTGGTCAACCAATTTGGCATCACCATTCTCACTGACAGAACCGAGTCCTGGTCCTCAGCCTGGGGCAAGGCAAGGCAAGGCAAGGCAAGGCAATTTTATTAGTGGAGCCTGTTTTCACCACCAGTTTGTCTCCAGGCTTCATGGCATCATAACAACATCCTCTGCCCTCAGACCCTCACATCGACTGAGGAGAAACTCCATAGAAAACCTTTAACAGGGAAAAATCTGAGAAACCTCAGGGTGAGGAGGGGAGGAGGATCCCTCACCAGGAGGGACAGACGTGCAGGAGATGTTGGTACAGACAAGAAAACAGTTTACAATGCAGAATGTGGGAAACACGGGGCTCCAGTGTAACCAGCCGCTCAGTGTTACTGCTGGTTTAGAGGGATGTAACAGGTTAGTGGCTGGAGCCTGAAGTGGGATGCCGAAGACCTCTCGGCTTGCAGATAGTAGCTGGCTGTGGATTGCAAAGAAGAAAAAAAAAAAAGAACTCCCTTAAGGCCTGGTTTGTACTGAATTTAAATAACATTTAGTCATGGAACACATTTTTTTTTTTACCATTGTTGTGCATCTTTTGTGCTTATGCTGAATGATACACAAAGCCCTGTGGCAAAAGAGCCCGTAGTAATCAGAGGAAGAATTTGTCACCCAGAGATTTATGTGGCGGTGCATATTTGGATGAGAAATACAAGCGAGAGCGAGGGAGCAGGTGAGGGAAGGGGTCGTGGAGAGGTGAGTGTCTGAACCCCTGAGTTTAGACACTTATTAGCCCAAAGACCATTTGATCGAGCTCGTGAACTTCTTTAAACCTGTCTGTGTGATGGCGTGTGCTCACTCTTCCATGGCTCTTTCCCATATTGCTCTGTTGCCATGTCCTGCTCTCCTTCCACCAGTCACCCCCACCTCATCTTTCCCTCTCTGCTTCATCAATCACTTAAACTCTCCCACTGCTTCCAGAAAAGCTGGACCAATTAGTCCCTCTATTAGAGCCAATTAGCAATTAAATGCACTCAGAAATTCTGGAGGCACACTCATGCCTGCCAGAGTCGTAGATTTGAAGCAGTATTTTTTTGTCTTGCACGGACCCTCTCCAAACTCTTTGCCCTACTGTGCTGAGGGGGCAGGTCTGGGGCAAGAGGAGTCCATTTGACCCCTTTCGTTCAGTCCTGTGGATGTGACCCAATTAGCTGTCCTGGTAGAGTTGTTTTGCGATCCTGTATCGATCCCCCCCCCCCCCCCCCCCCCAAGAACACAATGACGTTGTGGATGTGAACATCGCTTGCTCCACACGCTCCACAGTTCCTTCACCAGAGCTATGTGTCTGCCCACTCTCATCCGAGCTAGCTTCTGGCGACCAAAACTCAGCGGCCCCTCCTGGGCCTTCTGGAAGCGGCTTTAGCATCCTTGAAGTCTCCACTGACCTGGAGAGCTTAGCCAATTGTAGACAAGCACAGTAGACACCACACTGCATGGACACGTCCTTGGATGAGATGCTGTCAGCAGGTTGGAACAGCTAGGCTAACTAGCAAGTCTCAATGAATGAACACCTTTCTTCTTACCTTAAAGATGCTTTCATGTACAGAAACAATGAGAGTAGTGTTCTCCTGCTATCCCCAGCAGCCTGACTCCTGATACTGATGTACTGAAGTGCTAATTCATATTTCACAGTGGGTATTGGCATAATTGACAGCATTTTTGTAACGCAGATTTCATGGCAACTTTCTTAAAGTTTAAAATGCCTTGCATGCAGTATCATACTATATGGCTCCGGGACGCAAATCGCACCGCCAGTACGCAGCAGCTGCAGACTGGAGGACTCTGAAGGGTCTCTAACCATGCATTTGCTTTTGTCCCTTCTCTCACTCTTCGACTCTGCTTCTCAGTCTCTTTCATGTGTTTTGGAAGATGGAGGTTTCACGGTACATTTTAGCGTACACAAGTGTGTGGAGGTCGATGGAAGACGCGTCATTGCGTGCGGCGCAGGGCAAGCCGACCCCTTCACGGTTTAATTATTGCACACACACGTGCTGTCTGCTTCATCAGTGAGAGGATACACACCCAGACACCACCCCACCCCCCTGCCACCACCACCACCTACACACACACACACACACACACACACTAACACAGATATCGGCGCGTAGGCAATACAACAGTGAGAGGAACAAAGGCGGGCAGCAAGGTATTTAGGCTGAACGCACTGTACCAAAAGAAGACAATGAGCGATTACAGACACCGTAGTGATGCCGTGGAGTGAATTTAAAGCTCTCACAATTACTGAAGGCACACAAATCCATTTTACGCGTTTTTTTTTCCTCCTCACAAGTTGGATTATATCCTCCCCTCAAAGAGTTTGTTGTAGATGAGAAACTGTATTTTTACATGAATGCACTTCAGACTGGCTGCTCATCAGCCTATAGACTAATTATCTCGGGTCTCGCCTCCGGATATTTACCTCTCTTACTTTCAATTTCAAAGGTTTTATTGGCAGTGGGGGGAGAGTAAAAGACAACAACAAGAGAGTTTCTTCCACGGGTGCAGGCGATGTGATCGCAGTTAATGATGTCTGTAAATTAGACTATTACGGTGTGGTGGTAAAGTAAGGCAGAACATGAAAGGAAGAAGAGGTCATTGTAAATAGAAAAAAAAGGAAGGTAGCAACAGACTGAAATATTTAACGGGTAACCGCTCACGTGTGATTCAGTTACGTGCGTGCTCAATACAAGATGGCAGCTCAGGCGTAGCCGTGTCCAAGGCCAACCAATTTAGTCTCAAGTGCTGAGAACCCTTGAAAGTCTCTCCTAGTTTCAGAGGTTTCTACATTTATTTGAGAATATTATTTAGTTCGATTTAAGGAAACGCCTTCACCGATTGATCTTCGCCTCTGTTGTCATGCAAAATCCCATTTCTGGCACAGCGAAATGTTGTGAATTAGTTCAGAATTTAGTCTTACACCCTTAAAGTGGACTGAAATCAATTCCTAGCTGTGTTCTCCATGCGGAATTCACAGATTTTCACCTACTTGCTCCCAGTGCAGTTGAAGTAATTCTTTTTTTTTTAAATCAATTTAGTGGTCTGAAGTAGTCAGCCACTCTCCTAAAACAACGTTCTGAGTGACTTGTTGTTTCTAAGTGGAACCGAGACCAGCACACAGCCTTGGAAGGCGTGTTAAGAATGGGAAGAGCAACGGTGCAGCGATGGAGAAACACTCGTCCAAAGCTGAGGCCATCTCCGAGGAGGAATTGGCTCGCCATGAGCGACACTTTGATGCCCTCCAGTCAAAGATATCCTCACTGGAGGAAGAAACCAATACGCTACGGGCAAAAGATGCAACTTTAATGAAGCACAAAGAAAAGGTGGAGTGTGCATCCACATCATTGTCAAAAAACTGAAAGGCAGTAGAGGCAAAGTTAGTGGGCCTCACAGAGCAGAGCAGGAGAATCACGAGCTTCCACGTGATGTCTCACCAGCCCGCCGATTCTCAGGGAGAGGAGCTGCTTCCTGGTATTTGTGTTTGTGGGGTTTTTCTGATCAAGCTCTCCAAGTTGCAGAGACGACTCACGACTGGAGATGGAGGCCAAGGAGTCTTGCTTTATGACCGCTGTAAAAACTTCAAAGGGCCATGAACACGGCTCCTTTGATGAGCCTGTCAAGTTGGAGGACTTTCTCAAACGAGTGGATCCAAAAATTGGAAACAGTCCAGTGGGTCCAGATAGGCCAAGTTACTGGTCCTGCTGGAGCGAGTCTGTGCTGGGGGGGATTCTCAGCCGTGCTGTGCCCTGACATGCTGGATGGGAGTTGTGTGACATTTTGCAGGGATAGAGAATATCGAGGGTGTGGATTGTTTACTTAGTTCAACCGTCTATATGTGTAGTCTGAAGGACAACTGGAGATGGATCAGTTTTAATAAACGAGGGCACGAGGAATAATCTTAAAACTGGTATGAACGATGACTTTTACCACCCAAGAGAGACAGTCGATTTATGACTTTATTTTTTTATGAAGCAATTACAAGTCCAATAGACACAAGTACATAAAACACACATGCACGTCAACACACACACCTATTAATGTAGTTATGTGGCGAAGTATGTAAATATTAATATACAGAGAGAGAGAGAGAGAGGTTGTTGTGTGTTGTTATCCATTTATTAGGTTAATAGTGTCAACAATTGTAATGATCATCGTCCATCTACTGAGGTTAATATCCCACCGTGACACAGGGCCAGCACCAGGGTCAAATTAGCCCCCTGTCCACCCCACCACCTTCCACAGACTTTCTCTCCTCCTCCTCCTCCTCCTCCTCCGCTTAATCGCTCCCATCCTTTGTTGTTTCGTGGTTTGAAGCGTTGGCTTGGATGTTGATCTCTCCATCAACCCGGTGTCTCATGAGACGGTTTTAAACTCTTCCACACTTATTCTCTGCTTTAATATAAAACCTTTCTCAAAAAGTTTTACAGTGTTGCTACTGCTTACGTGTCCTCAAATTCAGAAACAAATGAATCAATATTTCAAGTGTGTCATCCAAGGATAACATTCACGTTTTGGCAATATCTGGAAAAAAAAAAAACCCACATCAGCAGTGTTCTAGATATGAGGAAGAAGGAAATGCAAACGGGGGTTGAGGTCGCACACATGTAAGGATGGACCTCGTATTAGCTGAGATACACCGAGTCAGAAAGCTTGAGTTTTGATGTGGTTTTTGCAGTGGCTTGTCTAAAAAAACTGTCAAAATGTGAGATTTGTTGGAGGAAAAAAAAAAGCAAATACGTAGTAGAATTACTGCCTAATTGCTGTACTGCCTTAGAAATATTTCACTAAAAGTAGAAAAAAATATATTCAGGTTTCTGTTCTATGGAAGAAGATTGCAGTGCCAGGCATTGAATTCACATTACCGAGAAGGTGATGAAGACTTTAATGTACAGAGCCATGAATGGAACACACTGCCTCAGGGCATCATGCAGAAACAAAGAGAGGAATCTCCGCAAAATATTACTGCAGAAACATCCCTTAGCTGATCAGCTGCTCGCTTCTGTTAAAAAAAAAACAAAGTTTTAATGATGTCCATGTCAATTAGTGCACACATCACATGATGTTCTGGTTTACTGTGGACACCAACATTCTTACTACTGTATTCCCTCTATAAAACGTGCAAGCGTGTTGGGTGGGGACTCCAGCTGTGGTCACAGCTAATGGAGATCTGATCTTCATGCAGCATCCCAGGCTGTCTAAAATCTGCTTAAAGGCACACATCATTGACCTTTGACCTTGCTGGGCTGTGAAAGCCTGGCCTCTTTGTCTCTCCTCTACATCCATGCTGTCTACTATATCATCTTCAAACCTCCGCTCTAAAGCCCACAGGAATTTAATTACCATGAATATTGCAGTATCAGTAGTGGGGTTGTGGCATGACATCAGCTGTTAGCTACACTCTAATTCTACAGTCGTGCATGTTAGTAGTAAGCTGGCAGGTTTAGAAGCAGTTCAACGTTTGACGCTCGTGCAGGTCAGAGGAGGACGGGGGTGAACAAGTGCTCCAGTTAGTGATGCATAAAAGATGTGCAGATGTGTAGAAATGTGCTCTCAACACAAGAGAATATAGGAGGTTCCCCAGCTTAGAGCCCGGCGCAAAAAGCGAGGGAGGGGGGCATTAAACGTCAAGAAAATGACACAGTATTCCTTAATTATCACATCAGGCTCTGTGCTGATGTCGTGTTTTTCATCTCACTGCAACAGAGGAGGAGGAAATGATGTTTTTACTGGAGCGAATGGAACGTTTATCAGGTCTATATGACCCCACCTTCTCTGTCCTTCACATGTTTACTGCGTATGACTATCAGTTAACCCTCTTTGCTCTCCCTCTCCCTCTCCCTCTCTCTCTCTGCAGTTACAAACATCAGTCCAATCATCTGAGTAAGGCCGACAGGGATGGAACGTAACAGAACCATGGCTGGCGAAATGTTTCGGACTGCCATGGCTCAACATCATCACTGACCTGGAACTCGCGCCGAGGTCCGACCTCCCTCTCCAGCACCCTGAGGGACCCTCCTCGCCCCCAGCACATGGTTTTACCCTCCACAGTACCTCCACGTCCTTGTCTTTCAGAAAGGCTCTTTTAAGTTTCTTAAAGGTCCTGTGTTTTAATTGCCCTCCTACACTTAATCCTCCAGACTGTTGGATACAATCAATGTACCTTTAAAAAGACATTTGGATTTTACTGCATTTTTACAGACTAAAAGCAGCTGGATGAACAGGATGAAACTACTCATGTACTCACTTCCTTTTGCTTTAAGTAAACAAAGTCGGTGGAGACTGCCGACCAGGAGAAGCTCCGTCATGGCGGACTGGTGTGTGGTGGGCCTGGCCCTCCTCTTCAGCCTGGCCTCAAGTCAGAAGCTGGACCCCTCGAAGCACCCAATAGTCACCACCAACTACGGCAAGCTTAGAGGCATCAAAAAGGACTTAAACAATGAGATACTGGGCCCGGTAGAGCAGTATCTTGGCGTGCCCTACGCCACTGCACCCATAGGCGACCGCCGCTTTCAACCCCCTGAAGCTCCTGGATCTTGGCAGGAGATCCGCAACGCCACTCAGTTTGCCCCCGTGTGCCCTCAGAACGTCCACGGTGTGCTGCCAGAGATCATGCTGCCTGTGTGGTTCACAGACAACCTGGACGTGGCAGCCGGTTACATCCAGAACCAGAGCGAGGACTGCCTCTATCTCAACGTCTACGTGCCCACGGAGGATGGTGAGTAGACGGTGTTACATGAGGGGCTGGGGGGGGGTTACTGGCTAACAGAGTATTGGGTGAAGAATTAATTGACTGTTTGCTAAGCTCTGTCTCTCTTAGCCACTGGTGGTATTTCCCTCTTTTTTCTTTCTTACTCTCCTTCTCTCTTAATATTTCCCTCTCAGTTTTAAGGAGAGGCTTCTGCGGTTTTTGTGACACAAAAGAAAGGAGCACCAAATTCTCACAGTAGAAAATGTGACACTTAATACACACCGAGTGCTTTAAAGTTACAATTTGGGAAGAATGTGAACAATGTTGGTGAGTTAAACTCTTGTCAACGGATCGCTCCTTCACGCTACAGTAGCTCACTATCACCTCTTGTGGAACAAAGTGGCATTACAAGAAAAGCTTGTTCAAGCACGAAACCCAAAAAATTCCTTTAACTTCTGGTGTTTCAACAATGGAAGCTGTCTGAATCCACAGTTGAAACACATTTCCACGTGCGGTGATTGGACAGTTGCTCTTGGCGGGGGGTTAGCAAACAGTCATTTAGGAACAATCGTAAGTGAAAGGATCCGGGAGTTTTTATGTGTGACAGTGTTTATTCCTCTCTTTTTTTTTTTAATCCTTTCTGTGTTCATGCACGACTGTTAACACCACAAATATTGCGTGTGTTTCCTGCAGTTTAAGATGTAGGACAGAAATGTGTGGTGGAGAGTTTCCATAAAAAAAAATGAAACTACTCTCTGCAAAATGTTCCATTTAGAGTCAAATAATTTTTCAATTACTCTTCTGTGGATTTACACCGTAACCCATTCAAGGTGTTACAAAGCAGGGGAACAAAGGCCCAGGACTAAAGCAGTTTCCAGGTGCTTTATGAGAGAAGGATTAGCTAGCATTTGACTTTTCTTACTTTTTATACCATCATGTGCACATTTTTGTCTGCCTGGGCAGGTGTGTGAGCAGTCAGAGATATTTCCATTTTGTTAGCAGGTGTGACATGAAGTATGGAGACCTCCATCACTTCTCTCTCTCTCTCCCTCTCTCTCTCTCTCCCTCTCTCCCTACCCAGGTTATTATAAGATGTTTCACATTTTTCTTTTCATTTTTCTACCTCTAATGTAAGCTGAACAAAGCTGGCACCGCTCGCAGAGAAAAGGTGTAAGAGTCATGTTCGCTGGTTTCACTGCTTTTCTACGTGCGTTTTGATTATTCGCACTGACACGATATATCTCGGATTAACTCTCTTTTTTTTTACGAGCACACGCTCACAAATGAAAGTAGAACCAGAGATTGGTGTGTACTTACGTTTGTATCCATCCATGTTTTTCCTGTCTTCTGAGGCTCTGATTTCTAACATTTCCTCACTTGTACACAATGGCTTCTCTCTTTTCACGCTTCTCAGGACTTTTTTTCTTTGTCTTCTTCTTTTTTTTTTTTTTAAGTCTTTCTCAGCTCAACACTCCTCCTTCCACTCCGGTCCTCACTGCAGCCGCAGCCCTCAGCACCCCGTCATAACTACTTATAGCTCCTCAGGCACATATAGAACCCTATACATCAGGTCTTGAGTCATTTCACACTGTCACACAGTTTGCCCCCCCCCCCCCCCGCTTTCTGTCTTATGCGACTTTGTTGAAATGCAAGCGCTATAAGAGACTCACCATCTCCATGACAGTCCAGTCACTGAAATAAATATGAGATCTATAAATGTGTATTTTCCATAGGTGAGTGTGTGGAGGTGGCATCAGGTGGCACTGATATCTTAGCATTATCACTGGTGGTGCTATCCTTGTTTCTAAGGAGAGGAGAGGAAACAAGGATAGCACCACCAGTGATAAGCAAGCCAGAGCTTGCTCTCCATGGAGACACCCCCACCCACCTTGTTGTTTTCTTTTTTTGTTTTTTGTTTTTTTTTGCCGTTGATTTCTTTTCAGTTCCTTTTTCCTTTGGAACATGAATGTTGCTTGTCTCAGAGTCTCCTGAGGCCTGTTACTTGTATCCCTTTTTTTAGAACACCCTTGAGACAGATCTCTTAAAAACCTCTCATTTTAAGTGGATTAAGCCTGCAGAATTACTTCTTAATGCTGCCATCAGTGCAAATGGGGGGGGGCCCTCTGTCATGAATGTGTTAGTTCATAAATAAATAAAAGCTAACATTTGGTGGTTACTTATTGCTCCTTAATGAATGCTCAAATACTTCGTAAGTTGCAAACCTAATTTACGTGTTGCCACTGTTTCAGTAATTACACCCATGAATTTATATGATTCTGAATTTGAACAACTTAGGGAGTGTAATAATCACCTCACTGTAACATTTTCCAATTAACAGCAGCAAAATAGCACACAGCAAATAAGAATGTTCGTACTTTCTGGGAGTTTGGCTCCCAGAACAAAAATATCCGAACCAACTTTTAAATGGACAAGTTTTATTTGAAGAGGCTGTTTGGGTGCAGCAACACAGGAAACATTTCAGACACACTTATCTCATGTGTGTCCAGAAGAAACCCTTTTATATTAATCGATCAAGCTGTCTGCACAGGCCGGCTTGCATAAATTCAACCCAGAGTATTTTTGGCCTTCGAGCCCCCCCCCCCCTTTGCTGTACAACTTCAGTGTTTGTCTGTGTGGACACACAAATGGAGCACTAGCTACTGCTGCTAACATGCTACTCATGCTATGCCTCATGCGTAGCCACGTAGCATAGACTGATATTTGGTCTTTTCCAGTGTGCCCACCCCATCAAAGGGTGGTCCTAATTTTGCTCTACTAGAACTTTTACTAGAATAAATGGGTGGTTATTTTGTAGCCTTCATTTATTCCCGTTGGTTTCACTGAGAGCGATGCTCTGATCTAATTTACACATGCAAGCCAACCCCGTCCGATCCATTAAGGGTCTTGCTTTAGGGCACTTCAGTGGTGGTGATGAGGGTGTGGCTGCTTTTTCACTTTCCCCACTCAGATGTACCTTGCCAGTCCTGGGGATTGAACCGGCAACCCTCCTTTCACAAGCTTTACGCTACCAAGATTACAATTCTATAAACCAACCCCATTCAGATTGTGCTAGAATGTAAGGCCCTAGGACCCAGGGGAGCTAGTTACACCCTCAGGCAGGTTGTTCCCTCACCAAAAGCGGAGAGGGAGGGGCTCCACCGATACCCCTGGAGGATGACATCCCATAAATCATAGCAAGAGGTTTTCATCTGGCTCCTGCAGAGTCACTGTGGATCGATGGATGAGGGGAAGGGAGGGAAGGACCAGCCACCGCCGCCGCCGCCGCCACCGCCACCGCCACCGCTGCTGCCTCAAGCACACAGACAAAACCACATGCTTCTCTCAGCAGTCAGCAGCCATTAACACCAGACCAGACGTCATGGGGAATACAGCCCACCTCATTTAGCTCTGCTTTGTTACAGAGGCAGTCTTTTTGATTTTAGCTTGAAAAAGTAGATTTTGAGAATGTCCATCTCATCATCAGTAGAGAGCCAGAACAACAAGTCCTCCAGCCCAGATAACGCATCCATCTGTTGTCCCGTGGTTTGCTCCCTCCGAAATGGCTGTGTTGTTTAAGACGAGAAACAAACGCTCGTCCCCCGCTTCAACATGCATCAAAACACCATCTTCCATCTTGCTACTGGTAGCAAGGATTGATTTTGGGTCTCCTGAGTCCAGGGTTCATGGGAACGATTCTCCAACCCAACCGTCCTCCAGATCTTCTCAGTGTGTATTGACATTATTGGATTTCTGTCTTTCCTCTGGTCATAATTACCGAATCTTTTACATGGCATTAAACATCAATTGAAGGTTGTTTTCACTGCATGAATTTACAACTGATCTCCAGGACAGTGTTGCTGGGATCAATCAGAACTCTTCATTTGCAGCTTTGTCAGCTACAGTAGTTCTTAATATCCTTACATTTTATTGTGTAAATACTTCATTATGTAAATACTTCATTTAAAACCTTTTCAGCCTGGCATTTCCTTCCAAACCACAAGATTTATATGTAAAAGTCCTACTTCTTCTTGATCATCCTGTTCTCCATGCCTTATTTCCTGTTGCAACATTCCAGCACAGGAAAGTGAAAAATGTTAATTTGCGCAACAGGAGTCAACTAATACTTTTATCCTGCTTGCCATTTGAAGATCAGTAACTAGAAAACAGTGCATGCAACTATACAAATGTGGAGTTTAAGGCAATTTCTGACTCTGTGGAACTATACTGGTGGTACGCCTGGGGTCAACTCTCATAAGTTGTTACAAAGAGCCTTTTAAGCCGCTAGTTCTATTTAATTACTTCTGATCGAAGAGGGGTATACACTGGTTTTGCCAGATAATCCACCAGGATTTGGATTTGTACCGCTAACTTCAGCCTTGTCAGCGCTGTGCTTCTCGGGCTGAGCTGCAGGGTGCAAGCTGAGGGCCTCATAAATTATTCCATCCGACACTTCATCTATCTCCATGCATCAAACTCAAACTCCCACATCTGCCCGTTCTGCAATATTTCAATTTTCTTAGGAGATTCATCAAGAAGAGTTCGATACTAACACAATAATGCCTCCAGATGCATTGAGCTGCGTGCGCTCCAATGACACCGGCATCGCCAAAGGGTTTGAGAAGAATAAATAAATACAAATAGATAAAAACAAACAAATTAGTGACGGAAAGGGAACGAGAGGCAGTGAAAATATGATACATATGATGTCTGATGCTAGGAAAAACCTAATTGTTCTGCTCATCTTCCTAATGGGGCCTCTGTTCTCCTATCAGCGCCAGTATGTACCCTCTGAAGAACAAAGGTGAGGAAAAAAGGCAAAATAGATCACCATCACTCTGCAGGCAAAATATGCTTCCACTAGAATGAACAATTGCTCTTTCATACAGCGTGGGTACCTGTAGATCCCGGGGATATATGCTCTCCCGTGCACATACTCTCACTCTGATGCCAAAAAAGTTTTATTCGATGTTGTACTAGCCAAAGCTGAAGGAGACAAACCAGACTCATGTACCAGTGCTAGAAATCATCAGGTCAGAATGCAGTATTGATATTGGCGTGTTAAAACACAGATCTGACCCCACAAATTGTACTGCCGCTAATTAGCACGTCTATGGAAGATGGATGTTGGCCAGCTTATGTCCAAATCTCACAAACCTTGCCATGCAAATACAGCACCAGTCATTTTCTCTGAAGGAGGCGGCATCGCCGTCTTGCAGTTCCTCTTCATGTTATTTTTCTCTCTAAACACAGGCAAAGGATGCCGGTCTAAAACAGTGGCACCGCTAGAAAAATCATGCACAAACTGAGATGACAAACTCAATATTTGTACTGTGGTCACATAGCCTGGCAATTTATTGGTGCTTTTCAGGGGTCTGCTTGCTTGGGAACCGATAAATCATCTCTTAAACCACAGTGTTGTTGTTACACTTTGGTTACACGTTAAACAGACGAGTTAATTAGTGGACCTTAGATGTGCTGTGGCCTGCTGTGTTTTTTTTCTTTTTTCTTTTATCTGAAGAGCCAAACTAGCGGTGCTCCTTTACCTCCAGATGCTGACTGGGTTAATATTCAGCGTGGAGACGGGAGAGAGGCATGAATTTCCTCATCGAACCAAGAAGTTTTACTATTGTGGCTTTTATTAGCACCCTGACGTGACTGATAGAGCGTAGTGCTGTGTGACAGCATCAGCGGGCTTGAGTGTTCTTATCATTGCTTCCTTCCAGGCATCGTGCAAGTGACTAAATTTAAATCATTATTTAGCTTTCTTAGCGAGGAGCAGAACCAGGGGCGTGGCTGCTCCACGGCGATACGGAATTTCACGTCTGTAGCATCTTCGCGGAACAGGATGCCATTTAATGGAGCTAGATGGACAGGCGCTCCACAGGCAGGACAGAATGCCTGTAGTTAGAGTGTATCCTGCTAGCCGACGACTCATCAAACTGGGCACCGGTTAGCCTCAGGTGGCGCCGGAAATGCTCATCATCCAGGCGGGGCAGTTTCCGAAGGAGTAGGTGAAACTTGCCCACCCAGACACGATGGCGTCTGTGGGCTTTGTACAGCAGGTGCAGGGCAGCGAGGACAGTAACAACCGTGTCTCTCGGAGAATGGTACTGAATACAAACTTGGTGGTTTGGTATCTAGGAGACAAGCCCCTCCCCTCCCTCCTGTTGCATCCTGGTCAGAAGGGCCAAGAATTAATTGCACTAAGCAACATTGTTTCGGTGTGAATACAGCTAAGGAGGAACGGTCCAGCCTTCAGAAAAGCGACCTTTACTCCATGTGGATTTGCGCGTGTGCACGTATGTACATGAGGACACGCGCATGTGTACTGTATGTCCTGTGGTTTGTTTGCTCTCCATGTGAGGCAAGGAGAGGTTTAACAGTGTGTTTAGTCTATTAAATCTCTTTTGCTTCAAGATACGCCACCAATTAGGAGATCAAATTAAGAAAACATACATTTGTAATGGAGTGTGTGACTTGGAGGAGAGGGGAAGATTTTCGGTGGGTTGAACACCAATGTATGACATGTAACTGACTTGATGTTAAGCCAGGATAATCAGATTATAAACCCCTTGGGGAAATGATGCAGCAACTTGGAGGAGAAGCAACAAAATTTTCTAGTTTAAAACAGCAAATCCAATTTCCTTTGATGTAGTACCTCTAGATATACTCGAAGACAAGAAGTTTACGACAGTACACGTCGGGGACAGATCCTCAGCTGGCGATGGGCACCGGCAGGCTGTCATGTCAGGGTTCAGCTTCGACAGACATCGATCAGATATGATTTGTTGTCTTAAAATCACCTCAAATTTACCTTAAAAAAAAAGCTTTTTCGCTGGCTTGAGGTGGTTTTTGCCTTTTTATTTTATTTTTTTCAAGATGAAATGCTCAAACCAAGAGATGGAAACAAAGAACTGAGGTAGGGACTCTTTAAGTCATGTGACTGACCAGCTGTTTCTGCCAACATTGTCCTCCTGGTTGTTCTCCAGACAAGCAGCAACACGTCTGGTGGTAGAGCGATCGTGTGTCCGACACACAGCACTTCCTCCAGACCTCTTGAAAGACATTTTTAGCTGATAAACGGATGTAAACCAAAAGAAAGCACCAACTTGTTTTACCTCAGGGTTTTCTTCTTCTACGGTTACAGCCTTCAAATGTTGCCTTTACTGCCATCTTCTGATGGAAATATACACAACATTATCTGGTTTATCCACCTCAAACGGTCAAAGGTCAAAGCAGACATCCGTCCCCGCTGATCCTGGATCTGCTCCACCTTCCTGCCTGGTAAAGGATGGTTCTGGTGGCTGCTGTTGCAGGATGTGCTTGCTGATGGAGAATTGTTGGGTGGAGGTTCATTGAAGGAGGGAGGTGCTGGACCTGCTCTACTTGGAAGTGTCAGGAGAGAACTTTAGTTGTGCCTGACAAATAAAATCGACTTGACTTAGTTCAAACCACTGACGGGCATTTTCTCCCTCTGCAGCCGTTTCTTGGATTGATATTTTATAGAAACGCTGCTAGTGACAGTCGCATCACTCCTCACGCAATGTGAGACATAAAGTGTAAGGAGAACTGCTGACTGCTAAATTGGTGTCACCGGTGGGTTTGATGGCCTGTTGAAATGGAGGAAAGGTCATTAAAAATATGTCCAGAAGTGCAGAAGCTAAGACGTCTTACAAGGTGAATCATAACTTCACCAAGAAATGAGTATGAAGGGACTTCTATCAGGTGTGTGGAAGAGCGTCGCTGCGAGTGTGATGGACGATGACGGAGCTCCGCTAACATCGTCTGTTTTATTATTGCAGTGTCTTTTCTAAATCTAAAGGGTGTATTTGGATTTGTAACCTTATTTTTCCAATGCTTGATGTCATAATACACACACACACATATATATAAAATTATTTTTTCTTTTTTTTTACACTATTGCCAGGCTATGACATTATTATTTATTATTAAAAGTCATTTTGTCTGAGATGACCATGAGACGAGGAGACTTTCGTGGAACCATCAGGTGATCGTTCTTGTTTTATGGCCGATGGCTCTCTTGGATTTCTTCTTGTTTTATTTTTATTTTTTTCAGTTTCTTATCAACCATAGAAGCGATGGAATATTAAAAATGAATCAGATTTTTTTTTTTTCCACATCTATACGAGCCTTCATCCTTGAACCAGTACCATATTATCTTATATTGGCTTCCTGTCCAAAGCGTGATGTCACAGGAAGATGGCCGCCGTGTCAGTGCGGCCCATCACATCATTATCCAGGAATGTGAAAATCCAGATAGTAAAAAACTAGTTTGTGGGTGATTATCTGTGCTCACCCAGACGGGTGAAGCTACCGTATGTTTTTATGCACGCTCAGCTGGTTGTTGCTATTTCCTATCAGCTGCTGTATGCAGTTAAGCTTTCTTTTTTTTAATGACCTAATACTAATTTCTCGAGGGTAAACTGTGAAACCTGGATTGAAGTGTAACTTTATTTTAGGTGGGTGCTTTTATAATAACACCATTTCAGCTAATATAACCAGAGGAGGAGGAAATTTGAGACATGTATGAAAATTTAGGCATTAAATCCATCCGGATCTCTTCCGCCCTTTTTGCTTCAGACATCCTGAAATCTCTACATCTCATTTCCAAAGGATCTCGCTGCATTTTAATTATGGCAGCCATGATTTCCTAATCCTCCTCAGTTCACTCCAGTGAACCGGCCTGAGTCATGCTTCAAGGTATTAACTTTTAAAAAAATGATTGCAGCTTGGAGAAAAGTACATTTTTAAGGCTCTTGATTCTCACTTGACTTCCGTCTGGAACGGATATTTCAGCTTGATTGTATCTTGGAGTCATTCTTAGACTGGCAGGTGTCACTCTGTGGTGCAGAGGAATGATTAGTTGGAGGGAAAGCAAATGTCCCTCCTCTGTGTTGGGTCTTAGTGTAGTTGTAAACACATGCAGTGATTTCAGAATGCACGACGAATCTGACTGCCAGATTATGGTATTGATCAGATATTGAGGCTTTCAGCTTGAAGCAGCGGCATCGACAGTGAGACTGAAATGAAGACGGAGCCGGTGACTGAGAGAGGGAGGGAGGGAGGGAGGGAGGGAAGGAATAAACAGGCTGAAGACACAAGAAGGGAGGAAGTGGGGCGGAGGTGTTGTCTTGGCAACCATCCACAGCTTCCTGTATCCTCTTGTCATCAAAGGCCGCATGCATTTTGCCTTTCCACTTGACTCTGAATGAAGGAATTAGCAAGGGCTCAGTTCCAGCTATTTATAGCCTCTAAGTCAGATAGAGGCAGAAAGAGGAGTGTGTGTGTGTGTGTGAATGCATGTGTGAATTCAGTGTGTCATCATCACATGATCCTATTAATTTCAGCCGTGTGTTTTCACACATTTTATCGCTGTCTGATCAACTCTACTGTCCTCACCCACCATATCCCCCCCTCTCTCTGCTCATATCATCATTCCTTTTTGCATCACCACTGTTTCATCCATCCTCTCTTCCTCGTATGTTCCCACCATTGTACGCCCCCCCACCTCCCTCGCTCCCTCCCTCCTCAGGTTCCCGCAGCTTCCTAGTCCATATGCGTTGGATGAGCAGTGAAGGCAGAAATAGGACTTAGCCACTGACAGCCCATTTAAATGATCTCTTCAGCCTCAGGAGAGTGAATTGACTTTAAAACACTGCTTAAATAATTGCACAATCTGGGATATCATCTGATTCAACATGAGGACTGATGAAGTAGATCTAATTCCAATCCATTAGAAATAAGCACCAGTCATCCTCCCAACGGCGGCCGCCGTCTGGATTACCCTTCTGACCTAAGATACTTCTTGAACTTCTCAGTTCTGTGGTATGTGTCGAGGTGATCTGTGCAGACCTGACGGAAGCAAAGAAGGAAGGTCCTGAAAACATATTTGTTTTTCAGACTTTTGTGGAACGAGATCTGACGTCTACTAACATCTCTTGTCTTGTGTACAGCCCGTTTAGCTCCGAGTTCCTGGTCGCTCCTTGTTGAGTAGTTCCACTGCAAAGTAAAGCCAAAAGATTTTGAAGAGATTGCCTTCTTTGGGATTATGTTGCCAGGTTTTCATCCCAAACAAGCAATCCGAGGAGCTTTCCAGATGTTTCTACGTAGTATTTACTATAATCTAATATACGATAAAAAAGCAGATGAGATTCTCCCGTCTGCATTCCCTGAATCTTTTCAAGCTAGTGGAAGGTTGGTGTGATTTACATCATCAGATCAATGTTCAATTCCATTTGAGGTATCGTGAATCACTTTGTTTCGAGGCACTTTTGTATGGCTTAGCAACAGTAGCTCTAAAGGTTTCTAGGCATCTATCAACCCCTCAGTCACGTCCCTATCATGACGAGCCCCTGAATCATGACGTCTGCTTTTCACGCCAAACTGAGATCCAGAGATTCAAACCAGCTGCGACAGGTGGACGTGTTTATGCTGCAAACTTGTAAACCGCCCGATTTCCACGTGTAGTCCATGAAGAACTCCCGCGTTCTTCTGACGTTCCGGTTGATCTTCTGACATGGGACCATAGAGTTATCATGAATGTGGCGAACTGGATTCTGGAGGTATAGTTGATAATATCACGTGCAAAAATCCTCAAATTTGATGTGCCTCTTTGCCTGTATATTCATTCATCCTCTAAATCTACCATGTACCAAACACCCTAACTACATAGCAGATTTTTTTTTTTTTTACTGATGTTGGCTCAATGCGTCTGAGCGGAATTCCTGGTTCACCGCTCCTTCAGCACCCGTGCACCTGCTGCACGCCCCTCTTTGCCAGATCCGCATATTTGTGCACTTTATTCCGGTGTATCTGGCGACATCTCCTCGCAAAGTCTTGGTCAGATTCAAGAGACCTGTTGCCTTTCTTTAAGCATCCGCTCACTGTGACTCCTCTCTGGTTGATAAGATGGGGTCTGGTGGGGGTTTGTGAGCCAGATACCAATGCTCAGGTAACATCTCGGCTTTACCAGACTTGATCTGCATCTGCGTTAGAATTCCTGCCTCCTGACAGGCTTCCATGAATTTTTCTGCATTTTCCTCCTCGTCTACGCCCACTCGTCCCTCCCTTTTACTGACAGAATGAAGATATGCTGTGCATTAGTTGGCCAGAGAGAAAGGTTTCACTGGCTTCTCCACCGGCAAAACCGGAATTCCCTTTTGCCAAAAATAGACTTGAGCTGAAATCCCTGCATTATATCATGCCAAAGCTCTTGTCATTATTTGTGAAATGATTCATTCAGATGTGGAAAAGGCGGCGAGCTCTCCTCCATCCTAAGGAGCGTTTTCAGCATCTTTCAGCTCGCTACAACTCCACTGATTTAGCTCTCTGTTCTCAACAGTGTCATTTCCAGCAGTAACAGCACTGTAAACTCATAAATTGTCCTCCGCTTTCAGTGCAGTTGCCTTTTAGAATTAATTATCCGCTTTATTGATACAGATGCACGCTGAACTGCCGAGTCAGCCTTTCTCCGGCTAGCACGGTCAGCTATCCTGTTGCTGTGCTGTTGATGGAGCCGGCAGCATTTGAGTGATGCTGCGAGCAACAGTTAAAGAGAAATGATATGTGCTATTGATTATTGGGACTCATGATTTAGTTTTTAAATAGGACGAATGTCCTCCTTTATACATTGATGTTGATGTTGAGGAACAACTTGCAGAGGGATTAACAAAAACATCCTTTTTTCCATGACTAATTTCTTCTGTTCCCTGTTTTCAGACTGCAGGTGTTGTTAAAGTAACCTTGAGAAAAGACGATATAGGCGGTTCAAAGAGCCTGCAACCTGTGCGGCGCTTTTTGTGCTGCTTTAAAAAAAAAACAACACAAAAAACTGGAATTCTTCTGCCTGGGGAGTAATAATGGTGCTAGTTAGTAGAAACACAGGGACATGCACATGCACCGCTCATCAGACATTGTTAGGTATGTTTGCTCTCTCTTCATATTAGCCTCCCATCTGTGTGTGTGTGTGTGTGTGTGTGTGTATCTCTCTCTCTCGCTCTCTCTCTCCTTCTCTCACACACACACGCGCGCACACACACACAGATGCGCGCGCACACACACACACACACACACTCCAACTCTTTCAGTGCAGCTCAAAGGGCCATCTCTTCTGGGCTTCTGAAGCCGAGGTGGCCAGTGGCAGTGAATGCAAATGAGTTTTTCCCTTCCTGCTCACAAACAGCTACCTCTGCCAGGTCCTGCTGCTCCGAGTGCCTCCCACAACGCTGAATAGTAAGGGCAGAGAGTGAACAAGAGAGAAAAGGAGAGCTAAAAAAGAAAGGAGGGGTAGATGGAACAAGCAGGAGGTTATCCAGAGGTAAGGCCTCCTCCTCCTCCTCCTCCTCCTCCTCCTCCTCTGGTGAAACCAGTTGGGTGATATGTTCATGTGGGAGAGAAGTGCTGCGAGTCATCGCTAGTTAGTGGCTGCTGAGATCAAGCTGAGTCCTAGCACTAATGACTGGAAGTTGATTTTAATTCATGGAGTTATGATATTTCCATCTGTAGCGCCAACGGCTCAGCCAACGCAACACGTGTACGCGCACTTCATTTAGAACACTTCATCTGTTTGAGTCATAGGTGAGGAGTGTTGCTGAGCGGTAAAAATACACACAAAAGCACATTTTAGTCAAAAATACAATTACCCAATATAGAAGCGTGTACATTTACTATTGGTAGTCTCAAAAACCGAAGTGTGGCTCTTTGTTCTGTTAGTAGAAGCATTTGATGTCATTTTTGCAAATATTTGGTTGATTGATGACCTTCAAGTTGAAGTAAAAACCATGAAATAAAGAACCAAACCCACCCAGCCGTTTATACTGTCACAAGTATTTCCTTGTTTCCAAACGAATAAGCACAACCTGATGATTACACACAGGCACACGAGTCATATTATATACTATACTACACACTGTACTCAAGCCGCTATAGAATAACAACTGAATTTTGAATTGAAGACCTTTGCAGTACAGGATCCCTTCTCACATACTTCGTCCCTCGGCGGTTTATTTTTCCTCGACGTCTTCTACAATGTGCTGCAAAGTTTGTGAGCATAAACTTCCTAGCAGGGTTGAGCAGAGCCAAGCAGTGTGGGTGTCAGCCTGATTCTGCTGTTTTCTCACAGGGACAAAAAGAAATACCAGTATATGTAGTACACATGCAGATACTCCTGTCAGTAGGAGCATTACTCAACACCTGCTGTAACTGTACAGTAACAGTACGCTGATTACCGTTGAGGTAACGCAGTAACAAAAATATCTCACCAAAGTGTCAGGTTTTTGTTTTCATGACAGCTTATATAATAATTTATGATCTTCTTAACATCAGCGAGTAGATTCATAAATACTAACAGCTAATGAAGCCAATAATAAGCTCTTTTAGCTGTTATGATTATCAAATACTTGAATGGGATAATTTCAGCTTTCACTGTCAGAATTACAGGAGCAGTTGTTACATAACGTGCAGTAATGTAGAGGCTAGGCTATGAATTAAAGAGCATCTTACAGATGAGATAAGGCAGTGTGCCGTTAATTTGAAAGCTATCAACAAATCTATACAAACGGAGGCAAGATCCAGCCACAGCAGTGCTAAAATGGAGAATACATATCCATAAATTTGAACCTACTTGACTGTTTAAGTGCACATGTCAATAAGCGTTTGGTTTTATTATATTTCAGTCCTCAAGAGGACAAAACAGTGCTAAAGGCATAATGTCTTCTATATGAATATTTACTTGCCTCACTCCTAAGCCGCATCCCTCCACGTACAAAATGAACCACAACACTTCCTCCAGTATACGTCTCTTTGCGCCGCCTCTCAGAGGGAGATCAGATTCAGATCTTAGTTAAATACTGTCAGTGCTGAACTACTGTTCAAACTCATTTTTGTGTGCATCCGTGTAAAATCAGCATTCCTGTACCCGCGTTAATGAAGTGTGTGCATACACCCGGTGCCTTGGTCGGGGTGTTGGAGCTACAGATGTGAACCTCTAGTGGTGCCCGGTCGTAAAATAGCTTGTAGAAGAAGAAAAAAAAAACCTTTAATCTTCAAAACTAGTTTAGAGGACAAATCAGATTACGCCGTTAGTGTTTAGCTCACTCGTAGCTTCGAGGAGAAGGTGGCCGGAATGAGGGATGTGAGTTGATCCGTCCAAAACCGTGAAAATAAAAGCTTTTTTCGTCAATCACTGGCGTCAGCACTCAGCCCAGTTCTCTGCTTTTGTGTTAACAGGACTTTAATATCCTCTTAAAAGATGCTCACAGCAAAGTTGATGAGGAACAGAAAACGTCCTATGAAGTCATAAATCAACCTTGACATCCATAGGTGGACATTTCCTCGAATGGATTATGCACAGCTGGCGCACATACAGTACAAATAAGGATGGATGAAGAGCCAAAGAAAGTGGAAGCAACATGAGCAGACACATGTGTCTACAGCTCACTGTCCCTCCTGGGCTCTGACCTAAATTACTCCCTCACTGTTCCACTATGTCAGCATTAGGAGTTCTGCCTCATCCACTCACGGGTTAGTAATGTCCCGCTGCAGCAGCCCGGGGTGGACACGGCTCCTACAAGGAGGAGGTGGATTTAGATGGAGGCGGGGAGGAGGGATGGAAGAGGAGCTGTCCTCAACACACATGCGCGCAGGCACGTGTGGGAACACACACACACACACACACACACACATTCCCACGCTTCTCATCAAAACACATTTAGGTTTTTCAAATGTTAGCAATAGCATTTTGGACACCATGCAAACTCAACAGGGCAAAATTTGAATTTACTCGTTAACAATTAGCTCTTATTGTCATTCTCATATTGTTGCTTAGCATGAAACACGTGAGTTGACAAGTGTCGCCAGCGAGTGTGATGTCAGAGGAAAATGAACTGAACTCTGATGGAGGGAAAAAAAACTTTTGAATCATGGGATGAATGAGGAATCGTTCTTGATCAGTTCATCAAAGCAGAGGTGCACACACACACACACTCACACACACACACACACACATGCACACACACAGCCCAAACGAAGCTGAGCTAAAGACATGGAGCCAACGTAGCGGCTAGGGAGGGCTTAAAATGATCCTGCTGCTAGACAAACACTCTCATCATCACACGCTTATTTTTCGCTCCAGTCGCCATCCTCATCCTCCTTCCCGCATGATGGCGCTGTTTTGCAGCTGTTTGCAGGCGCTTCCAATTTCAGAGAAGCACGCGAGGAGCGGCTTGAGCTCCACTATTAAGATTATGAAGGAGGACTGAAAGCTTGTCAACTCCGTCTGTAACTTGCGCAGCTCAGATTCAAATACAGAAGTGTTGAAGTGGCGCTCGTAGCGGCTCTGTCCTCCCTGCCTCAAAGATTGTGCGCGAGCCTCAAGTTGCTGAACCCCCAAGCCACTTTGTCAACACCACGCACCTTTTTTGTCATTACTTTTGTCCCATTAATCTTCAGCTCTATCATAAATGTTCCTTCTGAAGGTTTTATGAGTGAAGAGAACTCCTTTAATGGCCACTTGCAGACATGCTGGTAACTCTGGTTTTTAGTTCCGCTACTAAGACAAGTTTAAATCAAATCTATATTTGTAGAAGTTCAGTGATTCAAATACTTGAATCTTTTTTAATTATTTTACCTCATAAAACATTCGATTCCTCTGAACTGCCCCGACTTTCTCGCCTCCTAACCGCTAATTTGCATGTCCAATTGGAGAAGAGGAAGTTTGTGTTTGTGATGAAAAAGCCTGATGAGTTCAAAGTCCACACGGAGAAACAAACACCGCCAGTGGTCTTGGATCCTACTTGAAGGTTGCAGCGCGGATCCAGTGTTTGGTCGGGGCAGAAATAGCCCAGGGGTTGAATGACTCTTCAAACACACAAACACAGATTGGTTTGCTTTGTGTTTTTTCATCGACAGAGGCAGGCAGAGACAATTCACTGCCCAGATGAAATACTACATAAAATGGCAACGGTGTGCAGCTGAGACGTGTCAGCATTTTGATAGCTCAACTTAACAACCTCCCGCTACATTCCTCTTGTTTCTCTTTAGCTTCTCCACCTTCCTCATATGTCAGACAACATAAAGGCTCTTCTCTCTTCAAAGGTTAAGCCCAATAAAGAGCGCACACAGCTCGACTGACAAAACTAGAAATGTCAAAATGGTTAAAAAGCTGTCCATTGTGAACTTATCGCCCACGCCGGTAGACCCAACAGCTGATAGACCCCAGGAGGGATAATCAATCGATCAGTTAATCAATCAATCTGTCTCCTTAGGACAGAATCACACTATTGAGAATGAAAATGGACACACACACACACACACACAAACACACACACGCTAGGGCTAAATGTCTTGCAGTTGAAGGAATAAAAAGAAAATAGCAAATACAGTTCTTCCAGAAACATTCTCGCCGCGGACACGGGAGGGAGGAACCCGTCAGCTACAACAGCGTTCTAATAGCACCTTTCGGTTCCTCTTCCAACCGGTTCCTCCTCTTTTAATAAGCGTTCTCAAAACTGAGGACGCCTAAAAAAAAATCGGATCCGTTTCCCTGTCAGCTGTTTCCTTCTGTTTCCTGTCGTGTTGACTTGAGCTCAATCTGAATGTCTTGCTGACCAATCAGATTGCTCGGTTGGAAGTTCTTATTGTGTTGTAAAACAAACATAATACGTGTTCATGGAGAAATAGTAACCAGGCTGTTTAAGCTCTGGAGTCCTAAAAGCCTGAATTCATTTTGGCTTGTTGATCACCCGGTTCCCTCATCCCCTTTTGGTAAAATGCCTAAAATAAAGTTGACGCTAGCGCAAGATCTTCTCTCCTACGTCACAAATTAATGTCAGCAAATATCAAAGTTCTGTGTGTCTGAGAAACAACAGTTGCTAATGTGGCTAATTTCACTTTTTCTAAATGGATAAACGCCTGGAGGAGCGTTTATCTGGAGTCACAATTAAACCCTAAAGCACACATTGGTAGTGCCTGCATGAATGCATGAACAGATAAGTCTACATTTGTGTGTGTGTGTGTGTGTGTGTGTATCATTGTAGGTGTTTATGCATGTGTGTCTGGCTACATGGGTAGAAAATGGCTTTAACCTTCATGCCTTCTCGATAATCACCGCTCCGTAAATGTCACTCTGTCTGCTCCCCCGCCAATCACTACATCTCTGTTGATCCCTCCTTTTCTCTCTGCTTCACATGATATCTCTTTCTCCTTCATTTTCTCTCTGTTCATCTGTTTATCTTTCCATTCTTGCGGAATATCCCCCTCTCATTTTTCATTTCGTCCATATTCCTCCACTGCAGCGCTGTGTTCCCGACCTTCCCCTCCTCTGTCCTCCCGTCTTCTCCCTCCCTCCCCTCCCTCCCCTCCCTGCTCTGTCTAGGTTGCATCATTAGGTAGGCATAATTGATGGGGTTTTTTTAATTCTCCAGGCAGAATGCGTGTGTATGAGCTTTAAAGGAGCTGAAGTCTGTGTTTAATGAAAGAGTCACTTCACATCATTAATATGAGTCAAATTAAAAGCAGACAGACGGGCTGCATTCTAATAGTTCTTTTTGCTCAAGAAGGTTTCTAACTGAGTCAAGTGACCCGTAAGAACCGTGAGCAGAACTTGGGGGTTTCTCTCCACGCTGACGGGAAGGTTCTTCAATTCCAGTGAGATGCATTCTTGATGAAAGGAGGAAGATGATAATAATAACACTGTCCCGACACCAAGCGCCGCATCCTTCAACATGGCCGACGACGCGCGAAGCTCAGAGGTTCTCAAGTGTTTTACTAAAGGTCCGCTTGAGAACCTCAAAGGTCCAGAACAACGCTTGTACATTTGGTGATTCATCATCGCATTAAAAAAGAACTGCAAAACAACACCCATAGCACACATTCAGTACAGTAACAGTACTACTAAAGGTACCAGCAACAGGATGCTGCAGTAGCGGCGCTGGAAGATTCTGAGAAATAAGTTTTGACTTCTTCTGCCACGTGATTTGGGATGTGGGAGGAAATCCAAATGTTTTTCATTATCATTCTCATTTTCATTGAGAAACCCATCAAGATTACGATGGTGGGATTTTTGTGGGGATCCATATGACCTGAAGATGTTGTCACGGGACTGTAGAGGGCGATGTGTAGGCAGCACGTCTCTGCAGCGCCACGGTAACTCATCCAAATGATGTTTCAGCGCACGGTTGGCTTTTTAACCAACATCCTGCGATCCTCAGAGTCACCCTGAGTGATGCACAACTGTTGCTGGGTGTTTGCACCACTGTAAATTCCCTGATTTGAGCCGTGTTCTCCAGCAGCTTCCCTTCACGAGGCCGGGTGCCAGATTGTGATTCATTTTCATTAATTGTGCAGGATGACAGTGCAGTAACACGAGGTTAACGCCACACGCTCCATCTTTTCGTCATCCGGCACAGAATTAAAGTAGCGTAGGCCTTCCATCCAAACCCGTCTTTAACTTCTGAAGAAGTTTTTTGTTCATTTAAATTCAATGTAAATCCAAGTGCTTTTGCTTTTTCATTTTTATTCCACTTAGATTCACCTAGAATGGACAGCAGCTGTACTCCCGACGAGCTCGCTGTGTGGACCTGGATCGTGTGTGTGTTTGTGTGTGTGTGTGTGTGTGTGTGTGTGTGTGAGAGAGAGAGAGAGAGAGAGACTGTGTATGTGTGTGACCTTTCTGGTGTGTTGAACACAAAAAATCATTACTACTAGATCCCGACTGATCCCGTCGGCATTCGCATCAGAAGATTTCCATAATCAATGAGCGCTGCTGCAGAGGCGCACCAGCGTCCGGCTTAATAGGGAAACAGCAGCTGGGAATCACGGGGCCTCTGAGTAAAGACGCTTTGTGTGTTTGTCTATTCATCATCAAAATCAGCTTTGGATAGCGGGTCAACACACCGGCCGCTGATGCGTATGAAGCCTTCTCCATCTTTTTTCATAACTTGATAGAATATGTTTGGAACATTTGAGCAAATGATAAGAACTCTGAATGTCCTGCTTTTGTAAGATGATCAATTAAGAAGTGCATTGTTACTCTGATGAGTTGTTTTCTTTTTTTCAGTTCGACGTGCAGATTCGCCGCCCCGTTTCTCGTGAAGCAGTTTTACTTCCTCGTCGTTATCCCCAGAGCGAATGTTAAATGTTTCGTTATAAGACACAGCGGGAGGTCGTGTGTGTACAAGCCTGTGTTTGCTAGAATGTTGTTTTTTTTTACTGCTGTTAATGTGAGCTGATCAGAAACAGGAAATTGCGGGACACGAATATCACCAGACTTTTATGAGTTCATTTTCCAAGTTCTCCTCTTTTTATTTCTCGGCCATTGTTCTTTGAAAACCACAATCATGTATCAGGTATGTTTTTAGTTATTAATACACCTGGGAGCGTCATGGTTACTGCGGTGTGAGACAAAAATACTCACTATAAATCAGTGCATTTCAGAAAAGAACTCATTTAACTGGAAGATCTTGTTGGGTTATTAGAAATGAGGAGACGTGCGGAACGGTTTTTGCGGAACGGCTTCGGCCTCTGGTTGGCACGCCGAGCTGCTTCAACCGGCGTTCTGTCATCATTCCCCTGCTGATGGCGTAGAGGCGGAGACACTGGCACGGCAACAAACTTTGTCTTTGACTCCCCCCTCAAAACAGCAATTATTCACCTGCTGCTGCTTAAGGCAAGGTTACCGTGGAGGGGCAAACCTCGGTGTAGCCAGCAGATCCAGTCTGGCAGGAACGAAGCCAACAGAACAGAGATCCAGGTGGAGGGCTCAGGTTTTTATTCCACCGTGGCGATACTGCCTGATAAACGCTCACACGTTTCCCGTAATTGAATTGAGAGAGCAGAATTGAGACTTAATGACAGCAGAGTAGCAGAAAACTAATTGTGACAAGGTGAATAATGACGACTCTGCAGATCCATCTAGATGTCTGCCAGGGGTGAGTGTGAGGCGTCACCCGCAGCCTCCGCCGCCTCTCACGCTTCCTACTTTAACTGTCGTTCCTCTGAAAATGTATTGTGCAGTTATTTGTGCTGTAGCTTAACTCATCCTAGCTACTCATCTGTGACCAGCCCACACACACACACACGCACACACACACACACACACGCATAAACGCACGTTTATGATAGAGAGGGTGCAGTGGCGTGTGATAATGAGATAGAAGACCGGCACAATTGTGTGACTGCTTGTCAGCACAAGTAACCACTGTAACAACACCAGAACATCCACTTCAGATGCATGACATGGAGGATAAATGTGTGGCTGACTTATTCACACACACACGCACAGCCGTCCTGGACGTCCTCCTTATAATCTTAATATTAGGATCGATCACATGTCTCTATATTGGAATATTACTCCTGAAGTTTTGCTTACTATGTAATTTTATCCTGATTCCACAGCTGGACACACGTGCAAACACACACACACACACACACACACACACGATCAAAGCCCCCCTTGTTTTTCACTTCCGTCTGAAACAATTTCACAAATACAGAGAAAAAAGATGGAGGAAAAAGCTTATCTGACCAATTCTATGTGGCATCAGATCATCTTTACAATAAAGGAGGCGTTCCTGGCGATTTGACCCTAATCACCCAAATAATCTTAATAATCCTACCATCAGCCTGTGCTAACGTTGGTGTCTGCATGCGTTCTTGTTGGCTGATTCGTTGTTCCTCATTTACACACCAATGATGGAAGCAGAGATAAAGCAGCAGCTGCTACCTGATGATGGTGGAAGGTCTGAATGAAGTGACTCCATGACTCTGCTTTCTTCCCTGCCTCCTCAGAATCCTGTTCCAGGATTTAAAAACAAAACAGAAAACAACGGTAATGTGACAAGACGCTTCATTTGTGATGGGTAACAAGGAATGAAATGACATTCTCAAACCAAACCCCCAGGGTTTACATGTGCACGAGAGTCTCCACACCTCTAACATACCATTGGACTGTATTTTGTGTTTGTTTGGTGTGTGTGTGTGTGTGCGTGCGTGTGCGTGCGCGCACGTGTGCATGTGACCTGTTGCATCAGCTTCTTTGATTGAGCATTTAAAAAAAAAGACTCCTATCAGTTGAAGCAACTATTTTTTTCTTCCCTCTCGTTGCTCATGGTTGTCAATCAAGTTTTTCTTTTTCCTATTTTGTTCATCAACATGTTGCCAGACAGCATGATTACCACCCTCCCCTCCGCTCCCCTCCCACTTCACTATTTTTATCAACCTTTACAACTTCTTGAATAAATAGTTTTGCACATTAATCAGTTACTTTCTTCCTTTTGTGAGGGACGTTGCAAATATCACACTGACGCTTTCTAATTAGCGATTAGCTAATGAGGTGCTGCGGATAGCCGCCAACCTGCATTGCGGGTTTATTATTCATTAAAAGATTCCCGGATGTCGGGTTCAATGTGTCAGGTCCATGCTGGGCTCGAACACTTTTGTTTTCACTAACACATCTGAAAACTGCAGCTCAAATCATGGCCGCGTTACATTCGCGTGTTTGATGTGCGGCGCTTCGGTCGTTCACATTCCAGACCGCTTCTGGAACGGTTTTCAGTACGCAGTTGAATGTTTCAACGCCTCGCTCCTGCTGCTCTCATTCTCCTCAGGGGGAATTTGACCAAATAGCCACAAAAACCATCCCCAGCAGCCTCAGCGGGACTGTGAGGTCAGGTGGAGCACACAGCACCAATACACAGGATACGACCACTCTGTGATGACTGAGTACCGATCGTAACGCTTGGGTTTGTTACGTTCTGCTCTGGAGACAAAGGCCAGGACCCAGTAGGTAGAGACAGGAGTAACAAAGTTTTCTTTAGAAAGTACAAAACAAAATAGTCACGAGGGACAAGTATCAAAATAAGAGCGGAGGACTTAGCCTGGAAAAAGGGTTAACATAAAGCACCTCACTAAAAGGTGAGGGAAATGACAAAACCAAAAATATCTCTGAGGGATAACAAGACTAAACAAAGAACCAAAGCAAAAAACTACTAGCGGCAAGCACACAGCAAGTGGTAGGCACTGGTAGGAGGACTGGAGCCGAAAGCACAGGAAGATACGTGTGGTCAGGAGAAGGAATCATCCGGCACTGAAACACTGGCAGTGCCGACAGATATAGGCAGGCCAAACGAGCCAAATGCAATCAGGTGTGAGATCAGTGTCACCTGGCCCCACCTCCTACCAGCCTCAGAACTGCAAGAAAAAACACTGAACAGAAACACTGGATCAAAAACATAATACTAACAAAACGAAAACCTGGAACACAACAGTACCCCCCCTCAAAGAACGCCTCCCTGTGTTCTACCTGGTTTATCTGGGAACCATGTATAGAAATCCCGGAGCAGTTGTGGGTCGAAGATGCGAGAACGCGAGATCCAGGAGCGCTCCTCAGGGCCGTACCCCTCCCAGTCGACCAGGTACTGGAAACCCCTGCCCCGCCTGCGGACATCCAGAACCCTGGTAACCGTGTAGGCGGGGTGACCGTCAATGATGCGGGGAGGAGGTGGCGGCGGTGCCGGGGGCTGTAGGGGGCTATCGACGACCGGCTTCAGGAGGGACACGTGAAAAACAGGGTGGACCATGAGGGAGGGGCAGAGCTGGAGCTTGACTGCACTCGGGTTCATGATTTTTTCCACCGTGTAGGGACCGACGAAGCGTGGGGCCAATTTTCATTAGTCCGTTTGAAGCGGGAGGTCCCGCGACGAGAGCCAGACCCGCTGCCCCACCTGATAGGCCGGAGCAGGAACACGTCGGCAGTCCGCCAGTCTCCGGTTCCGTTCTGTAGTCCTTCCCAGAGCCATCCGCGCCTCTCTCCAAACTCGTCTGATCCACCTGAACTGTGCCTGGACAGACGGGACGGCCGTGCCTGCTGCCTGACTGGGGAACAGCGGAGGCTGGAAACCCGACGTCACCATGAAGAGGGACATTCCCGTAGCAGAACTGGTCAGGGAGTTGTGGGCGTATTCCACCCAGGGAAGGTGGGTGGACCAAGACGTAGGGAGGCGACGCAACGTAGAGCAGCTTTGAGGTCCTGGTTGGCCCGCTCAGTCTGGCCATTGGACTGGGGATGGTACCCCAAAGTGAGGCTAGCTGTAGCTCCCAGGCCCTTGCAGAAAGCTTTCCATACTTGAGACCCCGGTCAGAGACGATGTCCGTGGGGATCCCATGAAGTCTGAACACATGTAAAATCAGGAGGTTAGCTGTCTCCAAGGTGGTGGGGAGTTTAGGCAAAGGGACAGAATGAACCGCCTTGGAGAAACGATCCACAATCTTCAGAATAGTATTGTTACCGTCTGAGGGGGGAAGCCCGGTAACAAAATCCACAGTGATGTGGGACCAGGGGCGTGGAGGTGTTGGGAGAGGCTGCAGGAGCCCCGCGGGAGGACGATGGGAAGCCTTCCCGCGGGCGCAGACTGCGCAGGCTGCGACAAACGTGCGGACATCAACAGTCATGGAAGGCCACCAGAACCGTTGTTGCACCAACATCAAGGTGCGGCGAACCCCGGGATGACAGGCGAGCCGGGAGGCGTGGCTCCACAGGAGAACTGCGGATCTTGCTGATGGGGGAACATATAGTCGCCCGGCTGGGCAGCCATCGGGGACCGGGTTATCCTGAAGCGCATCGTGGACTTCCTGCTCAACCTGCCATACCACTGCCCCTACCACACATGCAGGAGGAAGAGTGGTTGTCTGCTCAACCTCCCCCTCCTCCACGGCGAATTGTCGTGACAGGGCATCAGGCTTCACATTTCTGCAGCCCGGGCGGTAAGTTAGGGTGAAGTTGAATCGCCCCAGGAAGAGAGCCCAGCGGGCTTGACGAGCATTCAGTCTCTTAGCCGTGCGCAGATATGACAGATTTTTGTGGTCAGTCCATACCACGAAAGGCTGAGCGGCCCCCTCCAACCAGTGTCGCCATTCCTGAAGAGCTAGCACCACCGCCAACAGTTCTCGATTACCCACATCATAGTTGCGTTCCACAGGCGAGGGGCGGCAAGAAAAGAAAGCACAGGGGTGCAATTTGTTATCAGCAGCCTGGCGCAGGGAGAGGACAGCCCCCACTCCTGAATCTGACGTGTCCACCTCCACCACAAACTGCAACTCGGGATCTGGGTGAGAGAGGACAGGTGCATGAGTAAACAGCTCTTTGAGACGATCAAAAGCTTCTTGGGCCGAAAGTGACCAGGAGAAGGGGCGTTTGGTGGAGGTTAAAAAGGTGAGAGGGGCTGCGCTCTTGCTATAGTCGCGTATAAAACGTCGATAAAAATTAGCAAAACCCAAGAAACGCTGAAGCTGTTTCCGGTTTTCTGGGACTGGCCACCTGCTTAATGCTTTTATTTTAGCGGGGTCAGCCCTCAATTGGCCCTTTTCAATAATAAACCCCAGGAAGGAAACGGTAGCCACATGAAATTCGCATTTTTCGGCTTTAACGAACAATTTGTTTTCGAGTAGCCGTCTGAGAACTTCACAAACATGTTCCAAGTGGTCTGTCTTGGAACGAGAGAAGATTAAAATATCCTCAAGATACACAAATAGTCTTACCAAGCATATCACGAAGTACATCATTAATTAAGCGCTGGAAAACTGCTGGAGCGTTCGTTAATCCAAAGGGCATTACCAGATACTCAAAATGTCCAAGGTGCGTGTTGAAGGCCGTCTTCCACTCGTCCCCTTCTCTGATACGCACCAGATGTATGCGTTGCGGAGATCCAGTTTGGTGAAGATGGTGGACTCGTGTAGGGGGCTGAATGCTGAATCGAGCAGAGGCAGGGGATACTTGTTCTTTACCGTTATATCGTTGAGGCCGGTGTAATCGATGCAGGGACGGAGGGAACCATCTTTCTTCCCTACGAAGAAGAACCCCGCCCCAACGGGAGAAGAGGATGGCCGAATCAAACCCGCAGCAAGAGAGTCGTTAATGTAGGTCTCCATGGAGACCCTCTCAGGTTTGGTCAGGTTGTACAGTCTCCGAGTAGGAAGTGGGGCCCCTGGCAGCAAGTCTATCGTGCAGTCATATGGTCTGTGAGGAGGGAGCAAACAGGCAGAGTCTTCACTAAAAACTTCTTTCAGGTCATGGTAGTCCTCGGGCACGTTGCTCAAATCTATAGTCTCTGTCGTTGGGGCGGGGCGGGTCAGTCGAGCCGGAACGGCAGAGCGGAGGCAGTGAGCATGGCAGTAGCTGCTCCAGCTGCGAATGGTGGCAGTGGTCCAATCGATGTGTGGGTTATGCAGTTTTAGCCAGGGAAGACCCAACACAATGGTCGTGAGTGGAGAGGAGATGATGTAGAACTCAATGGTCTCGTGATGATTGCCCAATAGAGTCAATTTGCATGGGGTGTTTCTGTGAGTCACAGTCTCAAGGAGTTTTCCATCGATTGCTAGGACCTCCTTAGGAGAGGGTAAGGGACTCAGGGTCAGACCATTAGCTGCGGCAAATGCTGCGTCAATAAAATTGTCATCAGCCCCTGAGTCAATGAGCACCTGTACTTGGTGCGACTGGTGTGTCTCGTGAAGCATACCTTGGACTCGAATGTGGGAGGAAGAGGGGGAAGAAATTCGGCCCCTCGACCTACTGGTGAACCTTGCCTTTTGGCGCTGCCGGACAGGTGGCCAGGAGATAGCCCCCCTCACCACAGTAGAGACAGAGCCTTCCTGCCATGCGTCTCTGGCGTTCAGCTGGTGTGAGCCCGGCTCGACCCAATTGCATGGGCTCATCGTGTGGACTGGGGCTGGCGTGAGTCTCCTGGGCGGCAGCCGAGGAGTCATCCCAGTTGTGGGCGGAGTTACCGGAGCCGTTGAACCGGGAGGCAGGAGTGCGCTGAGCTTGGTCCGTCCTCCTTTCTCTCCGTCTCTCCCTGATCCTATTATCTACTCTAATACTTAACTCGATGAGATCGTTCAACGTTTTACTTTCCTCTCGAACTGCCAATTCGTCTTTGATTTCACCTGTTAGTCCCTTCCGATAAATGGCTTTCAACGCCGCCTCCCCCCATCCACAACTGGCCGCCAGAATGCGGAAATCAATGGCGTACTGCGACACAGACCGGCTACCTTGTTGTAGATCTAACAAGTGCCCTACTGCTTCGCTGCCCTTAACAGGGTAATCAAAAACGCGCTTCATTTCCTCCGTGAACTGTGTGTAGTCTCCCAATATGACTGATCCCCCTGAAGTGACAGCTAGGGCCCAAGCCGCTGCTTGTCCCGACAATAAACTCATAACAAAAGCTATTTTGGACTGCGTAGTGGCGTAAGTGTGTGGTTGTTGACTGAAAACTAGTGAGCACTGAAACAAGAACTGAGAGCAAGTACCTAAATCGCCTGAGTATCTGGGAGGACAAGGTATGAACGGTTCTCTGGGAGCCGGAGGAGCGGTAGCAGGTGAGTCAATAGGCTGGGTGGGGGGCGACGGGGCCGCTGGTGTGGACGGAGGAAGCTGATCACCCAACGCCGCAAGCTGGTTCCTCATCTGCGTGATACTGGCGGTTAGTTGTTGCAGATGGTCCATTACGTGCTGCAGTGTGGACTCGTGCCGGCCTACTAGCAGACCTTGAGCGGACAAGGCGTGTTTGAAACTCCCTGTCTCTGTAGGGTCCATGTTAACTGGCCGGATGATTCTGTTACGTTCTGCTCTGGAGACAAAGGCCAGGACCCCGTAGGTAGAGACAGGAGTAACAAAGTTTATTTGGAAAGTACAAAACAAAATAGTCACGAGGGACAAGTATCAAAATAAGAGCGGGGGACTTAGCCTGGAAAAAGGGTTAACATAAAGCGCCTCACAAAAAGGTGAGGGAAATGACAAAACCAAAAATACCTCTGAGGGATAACAAGACTAAACAAAGAACCAAAGCAAAAAACTACTAGCGGCAAGCACACAGCGAGTGGTAGGCACTGGTAGGAGGACTGGAGCCGAAAGCACAGGAAGATACGTGTGGTCAGGAGAAGGAATCATCCGGCACTGAAACACTGGCAGTGCCGACAGATATAGGCTGGCCAAACGAGCCAAATGCAATCAGGTGTGAGATCAGTGTCACCTTGGCCCCGCCTCCTACCAGCCTCAGAACTGCAAGAAAAAACACTGAACAGAAACACTGGATCAAAACATAATACTAACAAAACGAAAACCTGGAACACAACAGGGTTGCTGCCTTCAGCTCAAAGAAACCTCAGGCTCCCGGCCTCAGGTGAACAATAGACAGACAAACTATTTTTATTACAATGTTATTAATTGTCATTTGTGCCTTTGCAACCATTTTATATTAACACCATGATTATGACTTCAGAGGCTAGAAATGCCTCCAAATTGGAGGATTGACAGCAGCTAAATTATTTAGTCACAGTCCTCGAATGTGACATTAGCAGCTCATTGTCAACAGCAACACCCTCAGAGGTGATGATGGAGCAGATTTCACGCTTCGCGTACGGCAGTGAACCGAGCCCATGACTCCATCGAATGATGGGTTTATGAAGTCAGAGACCTACAACCTCGATCGGGTGATTCCTCAGATACAAAGCAAACCCGTGAGCAGAGTTTGGCACAGATGTGATGACTGCCGAAGGAGCCGGCGCTCACACGTGCACAACCCACAAACGTCCTGAAGTCCCACGCAAGTCCCGAGTCACTGGGGTGAGGAAGTGAGACAAGGTGGGTCCTTGTTCTGTTCTGCCTCAGTCCCCCAACTGTCTTCCTCAAGGACGTTCATGATGAGTTTCAATTTTTAACATTTTAAAAAATTAACATCAGATTTCTTGTTAAACAACTAAAAATGCATTCTTTTGGAAGCCGGATGTGGTCATGGTCATGTCCCCTGACGCTGGAGCTACAGACTCTTCTACCACGGCAATCAACTACGGAGTCCTGGAGTGGAAAATCCTATTTTAGTATTGTTGGCCCGGCCCTCTCTGCGGTTGCCAGCGTTTGACTCTGCTGGTCTTCTCGTGACCCTGCGAGGTCGTTTATTTAAAATCAAGTACCCCGATCATGTCAAAGGCAGAACTTAACTCAATTTGAGTTTTAAAGTATTAAATCATGGATAAAATTAAAGGTGATTCAAGACTGGTTGAAAAATGAAGATTTTTGATGAGGGTGTCAACGTGAGTTATAGAATATTCTCCATTTTCCTTCATGTTGCAACTGCGGGACATTTTGAGTTTTCCTGCTGAGGGAATCTGAACTAAGAAATGAGTTTGTAACACTTGCTGGGCGCTGGTCTGGCGTCAGAAAGCAGTTTGATGCTGCACAAACGGTGTTAGGACTTCATCGGGGGTTCACACGTCCACGACACGCTCAACAACGCCGCTAAGAGCGGAACGCTCCACAGGTCTGAACCAGCCAGGTGGATGGGCAGCCCTGTCCCCCTTAGCCCTCTTCCTGGGTGATTTTCACTGATGCATGATTGAGTTGTTAGAACAGCACCTGAATGTATCGTTCCGTTTTTTTTGTTTTTTTTTTTGTTCTTCTCTCAAACTCACGCTGGCTTCAAAACCATCACGTTCACCCAGTTTCAGTGTTCCCACCAGCGCTGACAGAGCCAGTAAATACCTGCGTGCACCGGCGGATCATGTGACCGCGACTTAATGCAGATTAACGCTGTTCCTGTGTGTCAGCCAGTAGTGCTGAGCACTGGAGTTTTGTCTAAAAGTCTCCAGCACGAATCTTTACAGAGCAGACATGAAAATATGAAGAAGGATTCCTTCCTGTGCGCAGACCAGCGTCGATCGCGGAGAGTCAACGGCATTAATATCATAACAGTGGTCTCCATGGAAACATGGCCGCTGTTCGTCAAGCAAATCTGTCATTTTCAGACTGCAGTAAAGTCATGTGACTGGAATCCTCCACCTCTGGTTTGGTGAATGCGCTGAATGAAGAGTGTAAAGTCCTTTTCTTTGCTTCTTTCCTGCCCCCCTCTTTTCTCTTCTTCTCTACTGCTCCTCTAATTTGCCGAAAACAGCCAGTGGGCAGATGGGGATCAAATTACATTCACCTTTTACCTGCGCTCCTCTGTGCAATTAGCAGCACGCTTACTTGTCATTTCAAATTGACACACTGCTGTTGTGCTATGTAATTATTTACCCGCCTGGGGAATATCTCTCTGCTTTAACCACTAAATAATGACAAACACACACTCACTCACTCACACACTTCCAAACACAAAAAGCACCTGCGCTCTCTTTTATCTGGAACATGGTTAACATGCTTCTTACCGTTACAGGACTGCTGCGGCTCTCGAATTTCAATGTGTGTCTAAAAAGGTTTGGCAACAGCCCTTTAAGACTTTGACTCCACCTCTGATCGTACCTGGGGTTTGAGCATCAGGACCTACTCTCCTTCCTATAGGTGTCCTCTCGTTTGCCGGCTGTATTTTTTTCAAAACATATATATATGTGTGTGTGTGTGTGTGTGTGTGTGTATAGATATGTTTTTTCTGATTAAATGATGAGGTGAAATGTGTGGGTCCTGTTCTTCAAACTGCAGAGGACTTATTATGTCACAGTCCCTCCCCCCCTTCACTTCCATACACCCGGTAAACAAAAAAATCTTAAAGGCAGGTAACAAACAGGGTTGATAGAGAGAGAGAGGGAGAGAGAGAGAGGGAGGTTTTCTTCTGCAGGGGGAGAGGAGGAAATCCCATCTTTGATCTTGTGTCTTTTCTTGTGATAAATCTGTGTCTGTGATGCCTTTTGTTTTTGTTTTTGTACTCTTTTTATAAGGAAAAAAAACAAAAAAAAACAAAACCATAAGCAAACATGAACTCTTGCTGATTTGTCCTTTTTACTCTTGCTTCTTTTCTTTTTTTGATATTCTTTTTTTTTCGTTTTTGCCAGTAATCTTTTTTGAATTTTCTCTTTTCTCTTTTTCCCCCCTTTTTTTCTTAACCCTAGGTCCGCTCACAAAAAAACATGATGAATCTTCAATGAACAAGCCTCGAGATGAAGGTATTTTTGTTGCATGTTTTTCCTTTTTTTCTTGTTTTGAAGTCTTTTTGGGGGATGTGTGTACATACAGTAGAGATGAAAACACTTACACACACACTCACACACACACACACACTCACACACACACACACACACTCACTCACACACACACACACACATCTCTTTGGTGGGATTTTGATATGAGTGTACGTGCTGACCGTTGGTGTCTTTCATTAGCCTTTTGTAACCTTGGCTGGTCATTACACCTGGCTAATGGGAGATAAGACAGCCTCCATCATGCAGGCACTTGTGTGTGGTTTCCAGTGGTCTTTATCAGGCTCTCTGCTTAAAGAAACAGCGCCTCTGACATCATCATCATCGCCACCGCCGCCACTCTGACCTTGAATATACATTGGCCAACTAACAGCATCGTCCCCGGAACCAAATTGTTGTCAGGATTTGGAGCAACCTGGCGCCCGTTGCTCAATGAGGGGGCGTTGTTATTATTACCGCTCAATCTCAAGCTGCGGGATGAAATTACTACTGAGTAAGGGCCTACGCAAATATGAAGCTAGCCTTATTCCAAGTCAGTGATGATAACATCAAATCAAGTGAGCAAAATAAAATTGGGGACATCCAAGGACACTTGTGCCCTGCTTTGAGAGATGTGGGTTTAATAGGCTGCTGGAATAAGGACACAGAAGCTTGCAATTAATTTGTCTCCTACCTGCAGCACATACACTACGGAGGGGGCTTTATCTGCATTTTCATCCCCTCCTCTGCTTCTTTTGGATTTGTTTCTTGGAGGGAAAAAAGAAGACTGATGATATTTTGATACACATTTTTCTTTACGCTATTTTGAGGGTTGTGCGGGTGAATATTTTTCTTGCTCCATGATGCTCTTTGATTTGGGATTTTTTTTTCTTTTTTCTTTTTCTTTTTTTTTTTTTGAAGTTTGAAGTCAGAGGAAGTTTGACACAAGAGGATTTTCTTGGTAATCAAATGTGCTGGCACAGACACAAGTTTTGAGCTGCTAAAGTCGGTTGGAGCAGTCAAGCCCAGTGAAGACACTTTCCCTTCTCTTCTTTAATATGTCTTTCATCCTCCCTGACAATGTACAATTAACCTTGACTGATGGGAAGTTCTCATCCAATTACACTTTCTCAGCCACACAATCGCAGACTGGAATTCATGCAGCAGGTACAGAACGAAACCGAAATGACGGAGTGACACTCGAGTCATTGCAGAAGAATGCAGATCGACAAGCGCTTCCTGAACAGAGCCGGTGTCAAGTCATGGAGGTAGAAGGTTGCATCTGCGCATGCACGGTTCTGCTGGACCCAAGTCTTCAAACGGTTCCAGCGGTACCGTGGTTCCATCAGAAGGGTTGATTAATCAAATATTTGTTCATTGACGTTGTTGCATGTATTCTTGATTAACCATCATTGTGAGGACCTGTGTTATGAACCGCTGTTAAGATCCAAATCGTCTGAACCATCAGAATCGTTCATCTACGAACCGAGCGATTCATTTCATCGATTCTGCCATTTTTATAAGACAGCGTCACATCGTCAACAGACGCTCGCAGCGCTTTGATCGCTTTATTTGTGGCCTTTGGATTCATGCCAATCAACAGAGAGCGCTGATGGCCAAAGAGATGGAAGCATCAGAACAGATGAGATAATTCTTTATTCGTCCCAAGAATGGAAATCTGCAGCTGTCTGAGAACAAGGACTTGGCTTTTGATTTGAATTCATGTTAAATCTCTTCTCTCAGCGCCAACTATGTCCTCACATCCCTGATCAAACTGTACAAACTGTCAAATGTTCATTCCCAAGAATAAACACCCATCTTATTATTCAGTAATATTAGCAGATATTCCTAAGAGAACCTAAATGAAAATTCCGTGTGTGGTGTGTGTGTGGGGGGGGTGGGGTGGGGGGATGTACGCATCCATTTTTCCAACAACGAAAGTTGATCAGGAATTAATTTAAACGTAACGAATTAATTTAAACGTAACAAATTAATTTAAACGTATGCAGAATTGAAATAAGCGCTAGTATATGAAGAAAAGAAAAGGATCGGATGAATTCCCTCTACATCCACAACGCAACAGTGCCAACCATGATGACTTTCATTTGACAGAATACGGCTGACAAGGTTTTTACGGTCTAAAATACAACCTCAAAGCTTTTGCCGCGCTGCCGTGAGAAAACACCTGCAGAAATATGCTGAGCCCTACTGTTGCATTTGGATTTGTTTGCTATTATTGAACAACAGTCCAAAATTCTGTGTGATTTCAGACTGCTTTCTCGTTTCCAAACAGTTGTTTTCTCTCATCTCAAATCGTCAATTACAGTTCAGTGCATGGAATCAGAACAACTATTTTATATTTTGGGACATGTCCAGAGCCGATTGTGGCCCAGGCTCTAGGTTCGAGAGTTTAGTGTACAAGTGGGGCTGCAGCGATGGCTTTCACCCTGTTACCCAAAAAACAGAGTAATAAATAATAAGAATTTAAAAAAAAAACAGGCAGTTGTATGTTCTTTAGATTACATCCTGCCCTGTGGAAATGGTTTGCGCACACCCACACACACGCTCTGTCTCTCTCTCAAGGCTGTTATAGTGGCACCCTTTGACTATTTAGTGATCTCTGCACCCAAGCTGCTCTGGAGCTTGACCTGTGCAGCCCTGCATCCCCGGGCAAGGCACTGCTGTCTGTCAGAGACCTGCAGAGCTTTAAATAGCTCAAAAACCTGAGTTTAAAGCCGCATCCACCTTCTGGTACTGGAATCTTTTATTCCAGATGAAGACAACTCTGTAAAGCTAAAGGAAAATTCAGGTTCCCTTATTAAATCTCATCATTCTGTGCAAGTGTCGAGGGAAGAATCTAGACAATCTTGATGTGATAGCAGCAACAGCCCCACCGTGTATCTGTTCATCCATTTTGTCGGCCATTTTGTCCTGATTCTTTCAGCAGCATATCAACAGCCTTTTCTAACTGCCATGCTTTGAGGCAGCACATTCAAGGCCACGCAGAGATCCATTCAAGTCAAAAAGTACATGTTTTGCGTTTCAGAGGAGCAGGGAGGAATTACAGCAGTATCCTCCGCTGATCGAGACGGCTTCATCCTACAGCAGCCGCTCCGTCAGGTGTGAGGGAGCAACGGGCCGCAGCACTGCTCACTGCTGAAAAAGATTGATAGAGCTTACAGCCGAGCCCCACGTCTAAATCTAAATCTGTGTGTGTGTGTGTGTGTGTGTGTGTGTATGTGTGTGTATGTGTGTGGAGAGGATGGGATTACAAACCACAGCAAGGTTGAGCTAAATCAAATAAGCGACAGAAAGAGTGTGTTAGTATGTCACCGTGTGTGTGTGTGTGTGTGTGTCAGCTCAGATCAGACACAAACCAGAGCCACCTGAGCCCCAAACCTGGAACATATTTCTGCCAGAAACAATGTCACCTCTCGTTTACGTGCTTGCTTACACACGCGCGCACACACACACACACACACACACACAGAAATGCGTGATCAAAACCAAGTGGGCATCTTGTGCACAATTATCAATAATCTAATTTGCACTTCCATGTTTATGTTACGTTACAATGAGAACAGGTTGTATCATACAGCGAGCGATCGTCATGTGATCTGTCCCATATTCAAACCACGCAGTCACAGGGCGCCACCAACCAGAGCAAGAATTACAACGCCACAAGATGGTACCGACATTCCCATGAGCCTTTGCCCCGCCCACTGTGTTGTTTCAGATGTACTGACAGAAACACAACCTTTGGATTTGTTTCGACTCAAAGATTTTAAATCATGAAAAAAGAGATGCAAATTTAACTAAATCTTTAAATTTAATACATTGACTGATTTTACTGAGTCGTTTCTACTAGAAAATAATAAAATAAAATAATAAAATTAAAAAAACAAGATTCTGTCAGTTTAATGTTAAGATAGGATACGATTTTGGTGTTCAGCATAACTCGACAACTCTTGCTGTGTTTGTGTGTTTTTTATTGAAAGTTATCACATTTTTAAAAATTTCATTTACAAGAAAGTTACTCTTTGTCATACTAACAAAAAAAAAAGTACAGGGTTACAAGTGTTCTCAACCTCTGTAAAGTTCATTCAAAATATTTGCTAAATGGAAAAAATATCTTTTGTGATTTAGACTTGAACTAATGAGGCTAAACTTACTTAAACCTTAACCCTTAAAGAAAATGGTTAAATTACCACGACAAATGATGTCGAGCTCAGAAGGCCAGGTGTTTGTGTCAAGCGGCTCAATATTTTTGGAGACTCGATGACTTTTGGCATCATGGATGTTAGACATTCGGGGGTTCTGGTGCACCTGCGCTAGCAAGGAAGCTAAGCGTTAATGTTAGCGTCTATTGCTAACATGTCTCGAATATTTTGGGGCGTGAGGCTGCGCTGCAACCGTGGTCACCGCTCAAAATCATAGATGCCAACTCCCTCGCACAGGCGAGTCGTAGCTGCAGGAGGCAGCGGAGCAAAAGCAGTGCTTATTTAAAGGTAGGAGGATAAACTACCTCAGATTCCGTCAATCATAAAAACGCTGAATATTTGAGACGATAATCACTGAGACTGAAAATCTGTGGAGCCCGAAATTGCAAACGCATTCACATGCAGCTCAGCTCGCCCCTGCTACGTCTGCCACTCCTCACCTTTTCTTAGAGAATTTTAGATGCAATTAAAGGACCAAATCTAATTACCTACACACCCAAACTCCCTAAAACCTCTTTAATTCACCAACGTATTACAAAATGTGGAAATCAGCCGGGAAGACATTAGGAAAGATCATTCCCTTCAGCAGCGGATTGTTTTGAAGAGTAAAAACCTTTCTCTCTCTTTTTTGTTTTACAGTTCACTGTATAAATGATGTGATGGATTAACGAAAGCTTTGGAATTTTCCAGCAAGACAGTCACTTTTCTTCATGACTAGTTATGATGAGAATATGAAACATCCCATTGGGTATTTAATTACAGTACAATATGAAGTATCATCAATCAATCCGAGCAGTGAGAGAAGTAGTTACCTTCAGCGGTTCCGTTAGCCGGTTCTTTGTTGGTGATAATAAACTGCTGGTGCTGTTCAGGTCTCAGACTGCAGGGATTAGGGAGTCACTCATTGTTATCTTTGTACTTAACCAGACAGCGCAGGAACTAAAACAGAACCTTTTCATACCCACGTTCTCCCAGCAAGACTAATAATATAGATGAAGAGAGTAAAAAGGAAGTAGGAGTGTAGATCAGCGGTTTTGAAAGTGGGGGCCGTGGCCTCCCGGGGGGCTGCCAGGGGGCAACTAGGGGGGCCTCAGAAAACTGGAGGGAACTTAAGAAAGACGAAAAAAATGTAAAAAATAGGATCAGTTTTTTAAAAATCATTATCATAAACCATATACAGTTCTGAAAAATGTTGTCAATAATACTCTTATGCTAAACAAATGTAATAAATATTCAATAGTGAATAAAAGTAAGAAAATCATTCTAAAAGTTGATGTTGTCATGGGGGGGTATGGAAAAGTTTAGGAACCTCTGGCGAGGATCATCGCTAATCTAGTCGTGATTTTGTTCCTTCATGAAACACATTGTTAGAGTAATCATCTCGGATGAATAGACAGTGAGGGGCAAATATCACGTGAACTTGATAAGCAGGAATGCAAATAGTGGATAATAAAATGATGAATACATTATGACCGATATTGTAGGCCTAAAGGGATATACAGGGTATGTAAATAAAAAAAATATTAACGATTGTAAAATCGTTAATATTTTTTTTTGGTGTGTATGTACTTTTCCTAATTACCACCAGATCTTCTTGGGCTAAACACAAAAATATACTTTATTTGGTTTTAATATTTCCTTCGATTGAGTATTTTCTGATAGAAGGGTTAGCCTTAGGAGCTAAGGCTCTATGAATATACTTGTATTATTCATTTTTATGTATCACTGAAGTTGTACAAAGTGAAAAGACCAAATAAACCCCCCAAAAATTTAAATTAGTGCTGTCAGGCGATTAAGATATTAATCTAATTAATTACAGGATTTGAAATTAATTAATCTAGTTAACGGCATTTTTAATCTCATATCTGTTTAAGATCCCCGGATAAAGAATTCAAATTCTAGCTCATTGCAAAATTGTAGGCCATTATTAATCAAATGAGTACACAAAGAAGAGAAGATTTGAAATCCACATTTTTGTTGGTGATTGATTAAAACCTAAGTCAGGGGGTCTTAAGGCGGAGCCTCAAACCGGCACAAGTAGGCGACAGGCACAGTACGGGTCCTTCAATGGGCCAAGTTTAAAATGCTGGTGTCGCATTCGCATTGAATTGCCACTCAAGTGTGCTATAATAATCTTGCGTTCATTTTTATAATGTGTGACTTTGCTGTGTGTTTAATTAATGCGCTAAAGTAACAATTTAAATGCAACTCATAGCCTTTCCTGACACTGAAGTTTCTTCAGCGGCGAATGTAAAGAAACATAACAGAATAAAAACACGCTTAGTGATACTTTTAGAAGTTGAGTCAACTTAGGCCACGCCCCTTCACTTCAGTTTCACAACAAAAACAAAACACAAACAGCATTTCAACCTTAGTTGTAGAACAAATTCTGACAAAATAACCACAGTTTTGATGTACATACATTAAATACTTGGAGGCTCATTGCCTGTTGTGGCGGAATGAAGTGAGATGATAAAGTATTAATCCAGTAACAAGTCTGAGGCATCAAATACCCGATTCATGTTACGGGATTCTGCAACATGTGCAAGAAAAACCACTTAGACAAGAATGTAGAACAATAACCAGGATAATGTGTTTACAGCTCAGTGAAGAAATGTCAGCATTCATAATTCATAATTGGAAAATTATGGCCAAGACATTGTAAACAGCATATGCCTCAACTCTTAAGCAGAATTCTTAATTACACAGCATGCAGAATCTTAAATTAACAGCAATCAAGGATCAAAACCTGTAAAATTGCATCTTTAAAATGGTCGGTCCCTGCTGACCCCGGCACGCTGACAGCAAAACAATGGCTCGCCATCAGAAAAGGCTGTTGATTAAGTGCTTGTGCGACCAGCTCTGCAGAAAGCGGTTCCTCCGCTGGATGGCTGAGCACTGTGTCCTGAATCAGCTCTTAATTAATGTCTTTTAATGGAACATGACACATAATAGCTGGATGAAAAAATGACTTGAATGTCTCACAGAGTTCCCAAGATAACGGCTGCTGACTTTTAGCGGTGGAAGTTTGAGAGACGATTCAAGTTTAACAGATCTTTCTTTGTATATGAATCGACATCGGATCGTCAGTGTGATGTCACCATCAGAGAAAAGGGGCGTGATACTGACTTAGAAATACCTTCCACAGACATTCTTGATCAATTTTGCCAAGTCAAGTCTCCTTAGAAGCATTAACATCAGCCAAGAAACCCTAAAAAAAAAATATTTTACAAGCAGTTTCTGTTTGGTTGAGTACATTTGACTCATTTTATCCAGATTACTGCTGCATTTACTCACAAATCACCATGAAAAAATACTTTTTTCTGTGCTGTTTACTGTTGTTTTTTTTTTTAACTTTTTTTTGGACATAATCTGAGTGCCATTTACTTCATCAATTTTATTTTTTCGCACAAGAAGCTCTCAGGTCACCTGGTATTTATTTATTTACTCATCTTTCTTGCGTAGTTTTCGTCTTCTTACCAGCCTGCTTTCACCACAGTCCGTTTTCTGCGAACCAAACTCGACTAAATAAAGGTTTAAAAGAAAATGACTTGAGATTTTTTTTTGGAAATACAATAAATTTCCACGTGAAAATTATTATTGGCATATAACATTATGATATTTTATATATAAATGCAAAATAAAAAATGTAAAAATAATAATAAACACTAGATCCAGTCAGTTAAAAGCTTATAAAACAAGTTGTTGTTTTTTTGTTTTGTTTTTTGAACAGTGATTTGTAAATGTGGCAGTAGTAGAATAAGATTTAATGAGTTAAATTGACTGAAGGAATCACGAGCATTTGTTGGTTACCGGATTGATTTCACGTGTGGAATGTGTTTCCAGGGGTTTCCCTGAGGAAACATAACTCTGTATAACATGACGCTGTACCGCAGACACACTTCAGAAAGATATACAAGATGGTGTAGATGCGTTTGTTTCCCCTCTGCACCAGCGTACGTGTCCTCTCCTCCCTCCGTCTGCCCGGATTATGTGGCGTTTCCACTGTAGTTATAAGTCTGCTAACAGACGTCGGCCTGAGGGCAAAGCAGCATCCCTCCATGCTCGCCTCTGCAGTTCCTGCTGTCAGACGCTCGAGAACACTTCCCTATAACATCGCTCCTTACAATCCCTTGTTTTGGAAAACAGCGCAGCGCGAGAGGCTGGAGACTTGGCACGTTTCATCTTTTTCATATAATTAGGAGCATCCGGGGAGAGGCTCTCCAGCTAAATCTCTCTATTTCCTGCAGGCTTTTTACCACAGACACAATTCAATATTCAAAACTTCTTTTAACTGCCGTAGCTAAAAGGAAACAGAAACCTCTGAAATACCATCAGCAAGTGTGCAGTCAGCAGTGAAAATGCACCTCCAATACATCCTTACTGCATGTGTTCATCAGAAATGATGGAATTCTTTAGACTAAACAGAAAATGTGGGAAAATGCAACCTGTAAAACTGGAGAAGTAAAGGAGGAGAGAGCGATGCAGCACAAAGGGCCCCTATCAGGACACCATCTTCTGCAGTAAAGCATCAGCAGGACTGCCAAACCAGCGTTATTTTAACAATACTAGCGGGACTTAATCTCTCAGTCGCTCTCCATCATCCCAACCCTCGGCGGGCACGTCTGTTGCATGCTCCTGCCTCCCCATTACCTCACCGCTCAGCCCACGGTGTGTCAAGGTTGTGTCAATATGGTGTTGTATAAACCTACACCTTCACATGCTGACAGATAGTCTTTTATTGAACCTGAAACCCTTTTTTTTTTTTTTGACAACACAAAGGAAGTGAAGAGGAGGGAAAGGATGAAGGCTGAGAGGGAAAGCCGGAGGTGAAAAGGATCGGGAGGCACTGGGAGATAGAGCAGACAGTCGGCCAGAAAAGAGAGTCTGGAAAAGAGAGAACTACTTGGCGCCGTGTCGCCTGTCAGCTAGCTTAGCACTTGGGAAAAGCTCAACACAGTTTTTTGTTTTGCACTTGGCAGGGTTTACTGCCTTGTGTAATGGCTTTAAGGGACTGAGGGAAGCAACATTGAAGGCTGGCTCAGCTCCTCTTCCACTCCTGGACCTAAGTGAATACCCCAGTACTGGCTTTGAGCTAGCCAAGAGCTATTGTGGGCCTATTTAATCCAAATCAATAAACTTTAAAGTGCTCTTTGAAACAAATGAAGTTTGGAATCATCAAATTGTAATGCAGAAAAGACCTCCCATATCAGTGAAGTATTTCAGAATTATGCACTCAGGGTTGTCAAATACATGTTTTAAGAAGTGTTTAAATATGTAATAACGGTGCCAAAATGTCATGTCGCGCAACCTGCTCCAGTAGTTTAGCAGTAAAAGATGCTGCAGGACTGCTGGGATGGCAGCGGGAGGAGTTCCTCTCATTTTTATGTCTACATCGAGCATCAGTTCAGCAGCTGTGTGGCCATCAGCAGGCTGGCAGTGTATTCATGCAGGTGTCATTACAGCCCGCCGCTTCCCACTGCCGGTCTGCTGATCCGCTCATGCTAGCACCGTTTCCCTGCTGCTCCACATGAGACTCTCTTGTGGAATTTAACTAAGATTGAATGTTCCCGCGCAGCCTTGATAGCGTACAGAGCATCCCCCCCCCCCCCAAAAAAAAAGAAGTAGAAGAAGAAGGTGAGAGCGTTCACAGCAGTGGCTGTACCTGTTATCACTGCCTTCTGGCTAACAGTCAAACATTTGTGCAGGATCAAAAACAACAGTTTATCAGGTTTCAAATGATTTGTCCCGCTAACCCTATGGACCAGGGTCCTGCTCAGGTTCAGTTTTGGCCTGACCCGCGACGGTCGCTCACCTTAGCACTCCTACAGTCGATGTTTTTTCTTAGCTTGTGGCTAAAAGCTATGCCACAAAAACAAACACGTTTACAAGTCCGAGCTCGAAAACACTCCAGTTCTGAGGTCAACGGTCAACTGTCATGACCACACCACTAACCAAGATCTCTGAGATGAGCTGCGAACGACTGACATCATCACCAGCTGCTTCGGGTGTCTGTAGAAGTTGCGCCAACAAGTTCATTTTGGATTTGGGATCAACACAAGAGGCAGATGTGATCAAGTGGGACAGCAGGAAGAAATACTCCCAGGATCATTGGAAACCCAGAGGTGTGGGTGTCTGTTTGGCTCATTTGCGTGTCAAATGTGGATGTTGTTGGTGGAAGCGATGACGGCTCAGAAACAGAAGTAGAATTGGTTGCTGTTTTATCATCAGATTATCCATCAGCACAGACAAGATGAGATAAATAGCTGCTGATAATCCATATCCTCCCCCGGGGTGACATGGAGCACAAACAGGAAGTGCCCTATGCATGTGGAAATGTGTGTTTTAGATGAACTACCACACACACACACACACACACACACACACACGCACACACACACACACGCACACACTGGGTTGCGTACTTATCCTTATCAGGACATTCCATTGACTTCCATTCATGTGACTATCCTAACCCAAGCCCTAATCCTAACCAATCGATGCCTAACCTCAACCTGAAGCTAACTGCAACTTAAACCTTCACTCTACCTTTGACCAGGTGTTCATAAATGAAGTGCTGCTGCATCAGGACTGGTCTCTGGTCCCCATGAGGTCTAGGGGTCCTGATAGGGTTAGTGTTTATATCAGAAAAGGTCTCCAATAGATAACAAAAACCAAGTACACACACACACACACCCTGGAGTGAAGCACAGCCAGGCTCCTGGCAGTGCCTCTCTGCATGGTAGATCCCAGCAATCACAGCTCAAACCACCCGCCTGCTGAGGAAACACAAAACACACATAATGCACCTGCATAGGCAGTAAAAAGATAAGTCAATTCTCTCTGTTTGTGTACGCGCACACACACACACACACACGCTACCTCTGCGGTTATATGTTGAGCATAGCCGCTCTGGTAAGTCAGACTGGCCACTGCCTTTTTCAGATTGTCTTGTCTCTTTCTCACTTTGTTCTTGTTTGTGTGTTGTCACCTGATTGGACTGTAACTGTGGAAGTAGCATTCCAATTAAGGAGGTATTGTTATGTATGAGAGGGAGAGCTGGTGGGTAGTGGCAGAGCTGACAGCCTCACTTAATGGGAACGCTGGTGTCTGAATGGAGAGGACAGCTGAGTCTCCACACACCCAGCTCATTGCTTCTCTATTCCAAGATTCACAGTTGCAAGGTAATAGCCTGTATTTTTATAACAATACACGCCATGGGGTATGTGATTGGTGCGTCCTGCATGTTGTCATGTTCCGCTGGTAATCATACAAACAGAAATACAATTGCAGTGTTATAGACTGTAGGCTTTATTTTTTTGCATGTTAACACATGAAAATATTCCTTAAACCAGTAAGAGAGAATAACACTGATGACGCTGTCCGCAGTCTCATTGGTGTTCATGTTTTCTTTAATTTCCCTACACTGGTAGAGGGCCCGTTGGGAACGGACTGATTGCCATCCATGGAAAAGATGTATATTCTGCTGAAGTAGGAAGCATCAGACACGATTAATCTGTCCTTTAGACCCTCGGTTCCGAAAATAGAAAATGTTTTACACCAATATCTTGATAGTTTCCAAACATGACTTTCACATAATGGTCACTATAACTGAAAGCAACACAAATTCATGGAATCGTGTTTCTCTCTGTCCTGATGCTCCACAGAAAGTGTAGAAATATTCTGGTGTGAATGTCTTTTGCTACTGAAATAAAGATGGAAGAGAAAAAGCTGCAGGCGGTGTCGGAGATGAAAGTAACAACCCGGCCAGTGGCTTCTGTTCTTCTTCAGCTTCAGGCTTTAGGGCATCTGGCTTCTTAGCACATTATCACCACCTTCAGCTCCCAAGTAAACCAAATGTAAAATGGCGTCATTATTATGAAGCTACAGTAGACGGAGCTGTGTCTGAACTCCAACATTCGTCTATAGCGCACATGCTCTGCCCATTAGCAACATCCAAGTGTGGTGCTGGCTTGATGAACGGTCACACAGGCAGAGAGTCCTTGCTTTTATAGGAGGATAAGCTAGATTCAGGATAGACTCAGGATGGATTCAGGCTACAAGTGGGATAGATACGGGCTAGATTCAGCATAGTTGTAGGTTAGATTTAAGGTAGAACAAGGCTAGATTTAAAGTAGATTAAGGCTAGATTAAAGATAGATTGAGGCTAGATTTAAGATGGATTCAAGCTAAATTTTGGATAGATTCAGGATAGATTCCAGCTAGATTTAACCTAGATTAAGGCTAGATTCAGGATAGACTCAGTCTACATTCTTGATAGATACTGTCTAGATTAAGGCTAGATTCGGGATGGATTCATGCTAGATTCATACTAGATTCAAGCTAAATTCAGGCTAGATACAAGCTAAACTCCTGACAGATTCAGGCTGGATTTAGGCTAGATTCAAGCTGGATTCAGGCTAGATTCAGGCTGGATTTAGGCTAGATTCAGGCTGGATTCAGGCTAGATTCAGGCTGGATTCAGGCTAGATTCAGGCTAGATTTAGGATAGATGGAAACAAGCAAAACACATTTATTTGTATGCACATAAATAGTGTACAGTATGCTTGAGCAAGTCTGCCATAACATTTCTCTAAAAAATATTTGAGTCTCTTTGTGTCTGTATGTGAAGAGTGTACATCAGTGTGGGTGTGTGCGTTTGTGTGTTTTGTATTGACAAGCTACTAACTCTACTGGTCCCCAGCTTTTGTACTACGCTCTCTCACTCATTCAGTCCCAATTAAACCCCAGACGTTCCGACACCAGGGCTGGAACAGCAGGACCAGTAATGGCCGGATCGTTATAGGGAGAAGAGAATGAGTGAGGGCAGAGAGGCTAAGAGAGAGGGAGGTGCAGGGAGGAAGAGAGAGGGAGGGAGACCGAGGATAATGAGAGGTTGCATGAGGACAGACCAGGATGAGCACCAGAGCACGCTTGATTACATTTTATGCATAGACAAATGCAAAGGAAAGAGATGCATTGGGGTGATATTCACACATGATCTTCTGCCTGTCAACACGTACAGAAGGTAAACCCTGGTGGATCTGCAGCTTCCATGTCAGACAGTGTGAAATGGCACATTCTGAGATAACCAGTAAAGGAAAAGTTAATGCAGAAAATCAGCATTTCTAAGAGGAATGGAGTGGAAATTATGCTCTCAACCTCCCACGCATCTCCAGGAGGATTCTGCTGCTTTGATGAGAACTGCCCACTGAGATTTTTGTCGTTATAACTTCTTGTTAGGAATCTTGTTGAATCTGACCTCAATGAATGGACCTTTGGCTTCTAGAACACAATATTCTCAGACCTTTAGAAGTTACATGCGAGTACCCCTGCAGTAAGAGGCAAGGGCTGTAGTTATGAGTGTTTTTCAGGCAGAAGGGACCACACGATGCACAGAAGCAGCTACAGTATTTATGAATGTAGGTGACATTATCTTGGGAGATCCCGCTTCATTTCCTGTTCCTTATTTCAAGTTTCATACAACTGCAAGTGAAACTACTTTGAAAATATCATGATCGCGCCTTGAACTTGTTACCTGGACTGTATAGTTCACCTGAATTAAAGGAAGCTGTCTCTTTGACCCAAATACTCTTGTTAAAGGAACATTACAGCTGCTTGTTAGCTTAGCTGCAATGAATGCTAACAGTCGAGCAGCAGAGAAAACCAAAGCCATCAGACGCGCTTCATCCAAAATGTTTTTTGCCTGCATTAATACAGTTCGAGTTGTGTCCGACATTTAATATGGAAAAAAAAAAAAAAAAACATTACATATACATTACATAGCCGGAACTACTTTCTTGTCAAGGCGTAGTGATTTGTTGTTTTTTTAACTTCAACAAAACCAAACTTTTGTTGAGGACTAGGAGGACAGGAATCACCGCTGACTTTTGTAGGAGAGGATGATTACGTCTGAGGCAGTGGAACGTGTTTGCCACATGTGTCTGATAAAATAGCACCTCGCAACTTTTCAGAGCAAATTTTAGGCTCAACATCTAGTTTTGTTAATGCAGATCAAGACATCTTTGGATAAAGGTGTATTTGACGGCTTTTTGGATGGTTTCTTAACTGCCCCACTGCTAGCATTTATTGCGCTAAGCTACCTAGCGGTCAGCTGCATCTATAAGAGTATTTCCTCCCCAAAAAGTTTGCACGTTCCATTAAAATGTTTCCAGTTGCCCATAAAGAATGTTGAAATAAAGGAATGGTAGAGATGGGGGGTGGGGGGGGGGGGAGAGGGGTCAAATGAAGTCCAGAAAGCTTAATGCTGAAAAGAAAAGGAAGTGGAAAATAGGAAGAGACTTACACAAGAGGGACTTATGTGAGGAGAAGAGAGAGGCAGCAGTGGGAAAACAAGAACAATGCTTGTGTTTGTGCTTTCTTTGTCACTGTGGCATTTTAGAGGACAGAAGGGCTGTGTGTATGTGTGTGTGTGTGTGCGTGCGTGGGTGTGTGTGTGTGTGTGTGTGTGTGTGTGCATGTGTGCTTCCCCATCCGCTCAATTTGTGGAATTGATCCTCTCCCTAATAGTGAGCAAAACAAAAAGTCAGCCTAATCCAACCACTATTTATAACAGATGGAGAGAGAGAGGAGAGGGTGTGAGATATAATTTACAATAAAGAAAGAAAGATGATTGGAATTAAAAGCTGAGAGAGGTTACAAATCCACAGCAATAGGGTTGCAGATTAAAAAAAAGAACGGCGAGATAACAAGAGAGGGGATGAAGATCAGAAAACAAACAAGTGGAGAAGAGGAGAGAGGCCAGGGTGGCGGTGGTGGTGGTGGCGGCGGTGGTGGTGGCGGCGGTGGCGGCGGTGGCGGTGGAGGCGGCGGCGGCGGCGGCGGCGGCGGCGGCGGCGGCGGCGGCTGCTGCTGCTGCAGGAGGACCAGAGTGAAGAGTGATAGATAAAGAAAGTGAGATAGATTGGGAGCAACAGGAAGCAAGATAGGAAGAGGAGGGAGCACTTGCTCGTGGTGAGAGGCGTGAGCGGCAAAAGAGAGATGGATGGACGGTGAGAGAAAATTAGAGAGGAGCACTTGTGTTTGTGAAGACGTTATTGGGTCTAATAAGAGCATATTGTTGTAAGACAGGCAAGGGCGAATCCCAGCGGTCTTACTTGTCTCTTTTTTCTTGCTCTGCTTCTTTTTTACCTCGCCCACTCTTAGTCTGCTGAGCAGTGGAAGCAGCATCGCTGTCTGATTTGGGAAGAGTGAGCACATTGCAATGAAAATGTACAACAAGCTAAATTTACTGTGCTGCTAAAACTCAAATTCCGGCGCGTGTCATGTTTTTGAAACGAGCACGTTGAGATGCATGTTAGGACGGCGTAGATGGAGCAACAGTTAGGTCTGTGGCTGGTGCCTCCTCAATTATTAACCTCAACTGTGTTTTCAGTAAAGGAACACACCTAATTTGGGGGAAATGTGCTTGTTGCATGATTTTAGACCCTTCTCTCCCTCCTGTGTGTATTACAGAACACCAGACATCAACCGCACTGCTGACTGCTTGTTAGCTTAGCTGCAGCAAATGCTAGCTGCAGGGCAGTAGAATATACCATCTTAAAAGTCAACAAATACACTTTCCTGTTGCCCAGAACTAGGTCTGTGCGTTACTCTCAATGTGAAAAAAATGCTGAAAATTGCAACATATCGAGCGTTAGCGTTAGTTCTGTCAGGCCGTGGTAGTCAAGCGCTATTGGCTTTCCCGTCCATCAATCAAACTGTTCAATCAGCTGATCTACAGCTGCTCCGTGTCAGCTGATCAAATCCCATTGGCCCCTCTCAACTTAAATGTCACCTGGCCTCAACTACTGCTCTGCTAGCTTCTGGCTATGCTGCTCTGCCCGCTGTCATCTGCTGTCATCTGCTGTTATCTGCTGCTATCTGCTGCTGCTATCTGCTATCTGCTATCTGCTGCTGCTATCTGCTATCTGCTGCTGCTATCTGCTGCTGCTATCTGCTATCTGCTGCTGCTATCTGCTATCTGCTGCTGCTGCTATCTGCTGCTGCTGCTATCTGCTGCTGCTATCTGCTATCTGCTGCTGCTATCTGCTGCTGCTGCTATCTGCTGCTGCTATCTGCTATCTCCTGCGGCTGCTATTTGCTGTACAGTTGCTCCTGCTCGCAACTTGCTACCCTCCACCTCCCCAGCTCCACCTTGTCCTGTATACATGGCATAGATCGTTCCATGTCATGTTGCTGCTCTGTTCACGGGGTATGTTTGTTCTTCCAGTCTTAAACTGGGAGAACCTTCCCTCACGCTGCTGGTCCCCTGTTTCTTGGTGCTCATGAAAAATTATCAGGGGACTCCTCTGAACAGAGCCATACCACCAATTTGTACTATAATAAACAAATCAAGCTCATTATCATCTCTTGTGTTTCTTGACGTGAATGGACCTGACAGAACTTGTTTTTTTTTATCAGATACAAACCCAGAACTTCTTTCCTGAGCAGTGATTTGATGCGGCAGCTCAAAAGCGCTGTTGTAACTTTGGGCAACAACATCTGCAGAGTGACGGCTGCTACTGATGTTCCTAAGAGAGGATGAGGATTATTGCTGGACAAACCGAGATCCTGATCTATTGGAACTGCTATGTACACAGAGGAGGACCAGGCAGCAGTTGCAGGCATCCATCGGATAAAATACCAACAGCTCGCCTTGTAGTTTTCGAGTTTGCGGCTGTGCTCCTCTGCTCGGTGTTCGCCGCAACCATCCTGTGGAGGTCTGGGGCTCCAGAGAGAAGAGGCAGCTCTCTGTTGGCTTGTCTCGTGAACAATAAGCTTATACCCTGAAAAAAGTTGTCATGTTCCTTTAAGCATGGATGTCATTATGTTGGAATTAAGAGTTAAAGAAGATTAAAACATGGATGCAACAAGCCATGTGCTGACATACTGTATAGTCATGAGCTGTCACTGCTGCTCAGCCAAACTAAATATAGACGTTCCCGAGGCCGCGCAGCTATACGGAACACTAGTGTATCCCCTTTGTGACTTTGATATCTCTATACACACGCGAGCACCTAAGGACATCATATAAGCAACGCACGCTGTGGTTCAGCGGGACTGGAGTGTAGTAAATACCGTGTCAGACCAGGCTTTTCTACTGCTGTCAGTGCTCTGTGTCATATGTAAATGAAATAGTCATTTACAGTGCAGCGTGACGATTCATTACATTCACCTAATTATGCGCACGTTAATCAGGGTGTTCAAAGTGAGGCTGATACTTGACATTTACCTTCCAGAGAGCAGCGTCTCCGAATAAAAGGAAATATGGAAACACGTCACGCAAACTCTGCAGTGACGCTCACCGACTCCAGGGTTTTGAATCAGGTTCTTGTGAGAGCCTTGGTTGCTGGGCATTGATAACAAAGGAGTCATGATACGAAGCAGCAGTTATCAGGTAAATAGATGAAACAGACACCCGTAGTTTAGTATCACCTGTTCACTATGAATCCACCCGAGGTCCGAAACCTACCTTTCTGCACTGTAAAAAAGAAAAGAAAAAGAAAACTGTGTGTTGTTATTCAAAAAAAAGCTAAAGTTAGTGTCGGTTGCCTTACAATTTTTTAGTTGATGACACTTGAGAACACAAGTTGAGTTTATGTTGTAAGAAAAGTTCATTTGCTTTGAATCATGAAAGATTAATTTACCTCAGTTTGCTTAGTTTTAACTTCCGTCAATTTATCATTCAAACGCTGCCGGGACACGAACGTCTTTAAGTTAGAATGTTTGTTTTTTTTAATCCTCCTGGATGAGGAACAGTGGCGGTGGTGATACCCCTGGAACGTGGTGCTGGTCTGATTGGTTTGTTTTACGAGAGTAACAGATGGACGTGTAATGGGGTGAATTATTGTCAAGTCATGAATTAGGCTTTTAACATTCTCTAACTGATAATTAGGACTGTTTAATATTTCTTGGAGAGCGACACTTTTCCAGCCCCCAGGAGTGTTGCTGGCAGTTCTCCTTCACCTCATTTCTATATTTATATATTATATATTTGCACTTTTTTTTTAAATATCTGGAAATAAGGAAGGAAACTGGTAAATGAATATTTGTCAGCTATAAACTGAAATCAAGCACCAAATAAATACTCTTCTGTGTAAAGGGCTGCAGATTTGTCCCTACTTCCCACAAGTATTGTAATTCTAGCACCCGCGTGCGCACGCACACACACACACACACACACACACACACACACACACACACACACACACACACACACACACGTCCATCCCAGATGCAATCAGTATGTCCCTGGCCTTGATCCATTGTGCTCTAATGATTAAGCTTTAGCCTGCTCTGTGGGCTATAGGCCAGCTCCGCTCCTTTGCATCTCATCACAACCCATTCATCACCGCGTGTGTGTATCCACCTCCAGCCCTCCATCACATCAGGTCACCACTGACCTGCCGTTCACCTACGCGCTTGCAGGAAGCCGCTCTCAGCTCATGTATGACGGGGCGGCCCCACAGTTAAATGATCACGCGCTTATCTTGTTTCCAGGTTTCTCTAAAGCAGCTGAGGTTTATCTCAGACGGCGCGGCGAACGTTTGGAAGTGTAAAGTGTTCAAAATTAAGCTTCTTTTGTCTTTCGTATGTCACTCTGAGGCATCCAGGATGTGAAAACTTTATTTTAATGCACAATAAAAACACATTTGAAGCTCTTCTTTTGAATATGCAACGGCTACAGATTTCGGTTCAAAGCTTTGGCAGGAGAACTTATCCATCAGTTTTCAATAAATCGATGTTTCTTTAGCCACTGGACCTGCGCATGAGCCTTTTAAAGCCTCCTCTGTGTATTTGTACAACAGTACCTCATTTGCCTGTTATAACAGCTCGGAATGTCGGCGTAAAAGGTCAATATTTGTCGCTATCTTACACCCGTGCAACACACAATTGCCATTTTAATGAAAATGAGACTAGAAATGGCAGTAAAAGATCATCCTTTCAGCCTAAATGGTAGAGATGATAATGTGGTGATGGTACACAAACCTGCATGCTGCACTGTTCCCTCCTGAGGTGCCCCCCCCCCCCCCAACATGATTCAATATCTTTTTAATTATGGCTCTCAGTGAGAGGAGAGGCCCTTACGCTTCCATCCATTCACACTTAGTGTAACATACAGGAAGATGATATCTCAGCAGGTTCCTGCGCTCTCCCTCCTGTTAAGAAGTTAACCCCCCTGTCTGTCGTTGCAGCCGAGTGAGACAAGACCTGGTTGGTGTTAATCCTCAAGTGGATCTGGGCTGTTGCAAAAATAAACAAGTAAAATATGTACACGCAACAATCTTAAGCATTTTATCTCACTGATCCTCACAGTTACACCCCGAAGTTCAGCCGCAGCGTTTAAGCACATATCAATCTTCCCTCAGCCTGATCCGCCAGTGTTGACTGACAGCAAACATCAATCCCCATAAAGTCAACACTCCACCGTGACGTGCGCAGTGCGCCACAGCCGGCGCAGAGGAGGCGCCGTGGAAGTACAGAAAACAAAGGGTTTGCTTTTCTCTTTGTTGTCTTCAGGTGTGTCCTTATTTATAAGTAACAGTAGAATTTGTGATGAGAGGGGAAAAAAAAACAACTTTTACACGAGTGAATGGGCGATGATTCTCTGCCTCCACTCGGGCCCTCCGTTGTTGCTGTCAAGGCTGAGCTGTAACCTCCAACCACTGGGCCTCTGTTTAAATAAGCCTGCACCACAGGGGGTGGGGGGGGGGGGTGCTCTGTTAGACCAGACCAAGGTGTCCTACAGAGACACAACACAGGGACAAACTCTTTAGTCAGTCAAGGGCAGGAAGATGAGGAACAGCTTCCCGCCACCAGAAAGCCACTGGCCCACTTCCCCCCACTCACAGGCTCAGCTACACCACCTACTACGTACCTGCTGTGTGGTTGTGTATTTCTACATGTAGGTATGTGTCTATGTACCACCTACTACATACCTGCTGTGTGGTTGTGTATTTGTACATGTAGGTATGTGTCTATGTACCACCTACTACATACCTGCTGTGTGGTTGTGTTTTTGTACATGTAGGTATGTGTCTATGTACCACCACCTACTACTTACGTGCTGTGTGGTTGTGTATTTGTACATGTAGATTTGTGTCTATGTACCACCTACTACATACCTGCTGTGTGGTTGTGTTTTTGTACATGTAGGTATGTGTCTATGTACCACCTACTACATACCTGCTGTGTGGTTGTGTTTTTGTACATGTAGGTATGTGTCTATGTACCACCTACTACATACCTGCTGTGTGGTTGTGTTTTTGTACATGTAGATTTGTGTCTATGTACCACCACCTACTACTTACGTGCTGTGTGGTTGTGTATTTGTACATGTAGATTTGTGTCTATGTACCACCTTTTACTACATACCTGCTGTGTGGTTGTGTTTTTGTACATGTATGTATGTGTCTATGTACCACCTCCTACTACATACCTGCCGTGTGGTTGTGTATTTGTACATGTAGATTTGTGTCTATGTACCACCTTTTACTACATACCTGCTGTGTGGTTGTGTTTTTGTACATGTAGATTTGTGTCTATGTACCACCTACTACATACCTGCATTGTGGTTGTGTATTTGTACATGTAGATTTGTGTCTATGTACCACCTCCTACTACATACCTGCTGTGTGGTTGTGTATTTCTACATGTAGATTTGTGTCTATGTACCACCACCTACTACATACCTGCTGTGTGGTTGTGTTTTTGTACATGTAGGCATGTGTCTATGTACCACCACCTACTACATACCTGCTGTGTGGTTGTGTATTTGTACATGTAGGCATGTGTCTATGTACCACCTACTACATACCTGCATTGTAGTTGTGTATTTGTACATGTAGGCATGTGTCTATGTACCACCTCCTACTACATACCTGCTATGTGGTGTACATGTACAAATACACGTAGGTACACAGAGTGAGTTACAGTCCTGTTTGATATTTTACTGCTGTATGATCCTACCATTTAGCGTCACCTGCCTTTCATAGCATTTTAGAATAGCAAATACCAGTTTGCTGTGGAACATACGACTCTACTGCATAATGTAGTATTCTGAAACATCAAATAGCACTTTACTGTATAGCATAGTACTTCAACATTTCAAATCACAGTCAACACACCAGAGTGTGAGGAGGGAAGATGACGAGCAGAATTCCTCAGGAATCAGGAGAAGGACGGTTATCAGTCTTTCCGCGTTGGTACTGTTGTGTTCTTGCAGGACTTTTACACAATAACAGATGCAGACATGCTGCTTTATGTTCACCCGTTGTAGTACAACCGTGTACCCATAGTAACCTTACACCCACCTGAGGTCATGTGTACTACAACTGGGTAATTATGTGATGAAGCCTGATGGAACTAGAAAGTTCTAAGGACCTACAGAATGTGCGTCTTAGATATTTGGCTCTGCCCACATTGGTTGAAGTAAAAGTATCACAAAAATGGTTACAAAATGGTGTCACACGTACTGACAGACAGTTCTCTCATAGCCACTGCTCCTCATCCTTTATTACTGTATGAAGTTGTTGTCCGGTTGCCAAATCTACTGTAACATGACATCATCATTTGTAATATGGTTTGCATTAAAAGCACCAACTGGCTGCGGCGTTAACTTGTGTTTTCCAGACGAACGTTCAAACCTAGAAGCACATTCACAGGCTCAGATGGGGGTTCATGTGTGAAAACCTGCTGCAGGACAGACGAGAGCACGGCTGCTGATTTAAATCTCTGGTGTAAAGCAGCCTGAATGTCATGTGTGCTGTACTGTTGTTCCTTTGATTTTTTTTTTTCCCCACTTGAAAGTGCAGAGATGTTTCTTCCAGTCATAAAAAAATGTGTCCATGCATGCAGTAACGTGCCTGCAGCAAATACTGTTGGACATAAACAGTAAAAAGTGTAGTTCTAGACTCTCTGGGGGAAACTGCTGTTCCACTTTTAGCTTTTGAAATATTTTTAGACTGACAAGTGAAAAACAAGTTGTTTTCTGGTTTTGGTTTAATTTCTATTCTTGAGACTAAAGCGGGAACGGAATGCGGTTTTGTGTTTGTGTTAATTCATCAGTAATGTGTTTTATATTTGTCACACACAGGAGATGATCTGCTCTCCTTGCAGCGGATCATGGTGGTCATTTGTTCACTTTTAAAGTTGCTGCCCCAAAGAATTGTGGGAAGGTAGGATGACCTCTACGTTCAGGGAGGGAGGGCGGTCCAGTCTCTCTAGAGAATGGGAACAGCTCTAATCTCGGCTGTTCTGAGAAACACTCCTGTCAGCAAATCAAACCCTTATTTTGTAGTTTGGTGTAGTTTACTGTTTTGCGACTACATGCAAATCAACTCTGACAGTCCTGCTCCTGTATGTGATATATTTTTGGCCAGAAAGCCAGAGAGAATTTTCCTTTCTGAAAACTTCTGTCTCTGAAGAAAGCACTCAGCAGAACCAGCCACATAATTGGACCTGAAGGAGTAGTTCTTCTTGCACAGGTTCCATTAGGAGAGGAGAGGATGGCGTCTGGCGTCTCCGGGGGCAGCGGTGGGCGATGTGCTAAACTGGAACAATCAACACAAGTTTAGGCCTAATCGTAGCATTGTCTTCGTTCTGCTTGAAAGGATCAGCAGCTATGCTAAGCTCCTCCGGGGTAGCAGCCCTCCGCTGCTCTCTGCCATTTGCTTTGTCTTTGTGGGTATTGTTTATGTTTTCTGAACTGAGCATTGTTTTTGTTTGTTAATTTCACTCCCTTTTTTTCAGTTTTGATCTTCAGTTAATCACTGTCTCGCTTCTATGAAGCGCTTTTGTCATAGTGGAGGTGCGTTTATGATTGTGCAGTGTGAGAGAAGTACCTACGGTGTCAGTCGGTGCAGTATTTCTATCAGTAGTAATTTACATCGATTGTATGCGTTTTAAGAGTGCCTGTACTTGTTGGAAATGAGAGCTGCTCTCATGTGAACTTGCAAGTCTCGCGTGATCTTGCAGATCGGGCTGTATCGTGTGATTCGACCTGGACCTGGTAGAGTAAAGGGAAATTGTAAATGCGGAAAAAGAGGAGAAAATGTAGTTGGAAAGTTGTTTTTCCAGTCAACAGCTTATTGACTTGGTCGTGAAACAGAGAAAAGAGGAAAAATGAAAACATCATGTTAACTGCTACACTGCTGCTTTAGTAAAACTACAGAAATAGAACAAGTCACATGCTCCTCCTGATGTCATCGTCTCTGTAGAAGTGATGACCATCTGCTGAATATTCAGAGCTGAGGGATTCATGGCCAGGCCCACCTGTGTGTATGTGTGCAGGACATTGTGTTGCATGAAAGTGTCACGTTTGGAATTTAAGTCAACGCACATCACAGGTTCCTCGAGTCAAGCTGCAACATCCTGCTGCCTGTAATTTGCATGTTTTCAGGAGATTAATAAAAGAGAGCCACCAGGGGTTTTTGGTTTTTCAGTAAGCTTTAGAAAGGGTTTGTCCCACATGAGGATCAAATGTGGATCCAGAGGCTATCCTAACCACCCGTTCCACCTCCGCTGGGCATCGCATGCTAAACTTTGGTAGAAACACAACAAAGCCAGAGGCAGAGCGAGATAGCAGCCTTGGACGGGAGGAGAGAGAGAACGAGAGAGCTTGTCGCCCCCGAGGGCCTCCATCGTATCTGTCACTGTGCCAGAATGATTCGCCCTGTAACTGATCCATGGACACAGAGTCTCCAGGTCAACTGTGACAGCCCGCTTGCTGTGTGTGTGTGTGTGTGTGTGTGTGTGTGTGTGTGTGTGTGTGTGTGTGTTTGTGTGTGTGTGTGTTTGTGCGTTTGTGTCTCATGCGGTTGTGGGTGGATACTTCAGTGCATCTGCATTCTGTCTCCCATGATGCCAGTGGCTGTCAGTCTTCATCTCCTGATGCAGAGATGTGTGTGTGTGTGTGTGTGTGTGTGTGTGTGTGTGTGTGTACAGGAAGTGGGTATGTGGTCATATTTCTTCTAATGAAATGAAATTCAGGTAGAGACGCGGCGAAGGTCATCATGGAGTTGGAGATGCTTGAGCGCAATATGTTGCCACAGCAACAGTCAATGAGACTTTGTCCACATGAGAGTGGCTCATGTAGGGAAAGTGAGAGAGAAAGACGATGAAGTGAAGCAGTTGCCATAGCGACTCTCCTTTGCAGCTGCCTGTACAATTCTCTCTCCCTAGTGTGAGTATGTCTGTCTGGCTGGTTTTAACGTCATGAATGCGTGTATGCGTCATGGCTGCGTGTTAGTGTGTGATTATGTCTGTGTGTGATACCCTGGTGTATCACTGGTATTTTAAGATGTGTGTTTCATGGGAAATATTTGATGCACACACACACACACACACACACACACACACACAAACGCATGCACACACACACACACATACACATATCTATACTGTTTTCAGAGGGAGCCAAACACCCACCATCTTTCTTCCGTTCTAACAGATGCTGTAGAGGTTATTTATGTGGATGTTCTGCACTGCTGCTCTCTCATATCTCCAGGCCTACACACACATACTCACACACACACACACACACACACCCTGACGCTGTGCCACAGGTTTTGTGTGCCACATGCTACCAAGGCTCCCGGCAGGCATGAGTATGGTCGCTGGGAGTCAGATGGTAGACTTGTTCAAAGGCCAATGACGGACGCAGCATGAGCAGACGTATGTCGAAGGATCTTCCATCTCTTTTTTTTAAAAAAAAAGAATATTGACAGTTTAATGCTTTCAGGACGACAGATAATCGTAAAATCCACCTCACTCGAAAAAAAACAATCTTGCAATGTTTGCAGGTAGAAAAAAAAATCAAATCTTTCACATGACACCTTTCTATAATCTTGTAATATTTCACCTGGAGACCGACTCCACAAACAGTTGCTTTCTAGCCAATGCAGAAATAATGGCATCCAGGAAAGTGTGTTTTCTCAAGATTGCCCCCAGGAGAGCTGACCTAGAAATAGGTTGATATCCAGCTGTCCCTGCAGCATGGCGGTGCTGCAATTTACATTTATGGGAAATAAAATGAGGAAATTATGGAAATGTACATCAGACATGATATATGAAGAGCCAGTGGCCTTTCATTATCTGATGATGGCACACAGAGCGGGATACAGCTCTGCAAACCTGGCTTTAATGTGTCTCCTCACGTGGTGCTGTGTTGTTGTTTTGCTGGCTGAATTGTGCTTGCCTGTGTGTTTTTGTTCAGATATCTCCTCTCCGCAGCAGAGGACTCTTCAGGCTGAGCTTTGACTCCAACCCTTTGAGCTCCCGCATCAAAAAGGACTACTGCACATTGTTTAGTCCTCACATTTGTAATTTCACTCTTGACAAATGACCGTTTTTATGCTTTCGTTTAGTGAATAACCTTGAACCAGCCGGATCAGTTGTGCTGCTTGTGTGTTGTGTTGTGTGTGGCGTTACATCGGTGTTAGGCCTCAGTGTGAAAATAAAAATTGTCGGAGGCAGTGATAAACAGGCTGGCTTTAATATGCAACACTACCCAGTGATTTTCTTCAGCGATATCTCTTTAATCACCAGGAAACCTTTGATTAGATTCTTGTGGTGGTGTCTCATTTTATTGCCTGTTGCTAGAATCATTGTCTGAAATCTAAATTACCTCAAGCTCATTTTTAAGAGCTGACATCCAGCTGCTGTAGACGACTCCTGGTGATCGGAGTTCTCATCCAGCCAGTGTATTACCCCACAGAGACAGAAATGTACTTATTGACTCTCTGTATCCTCTGCTTCCGTGTAGATATCCGCGACCGCAGGAAGAAGCCGGTGATGCTGTTCATTCACGGAGGTTCTTACATGGAAGGCACCGGAAACATGTTCGACGCCAGCGTCCTCGCCGCCTACGGCAACGTGATCGTGGTGACCATGAACTATCGCCTGGGCGTGCTCGGTGAGTTAACCCTGATTCACATTGACAGAAGTGCACGAACACATTGCCAGTGTTCAAAGTAAAAACTTCACGAACGACACACCCTAAACGCTCCTCTACACGCCATCACGGTGCAACACAAAGCAGATTCTTCTTCTACTCTCTGAATTGATCGAGTCGGTGATGGATGACATCAATAGAACTCATCAGTCTAATGTCAGTCAATGCAAGCTTTGATTAGGAGAACTCATTTTCCATTGATTTTCTTCAAATTGTGGGAGCTTTTTATCCTTACTTTGGTACACCGGCTCTGTTGTAGAAAAAGCATTCCAGGTAAATTACAGTATGTCAGCATGTCTGGATTGCGTTGGCAGCAACAGGAAAAAGAGAATATTGATTTTTTTCTCTGTGTTTTTCCACTGTTCTAATGAGTAGTTTTGATGTAAGATTTTAACAATCTGCATAAAAAAAGAACCCCGAAACAGATCACACAACTCTACTATTATGTGCTTATGATAACTTTATTTCCGTGATCTTGCAGTTGTCAGCAGGACATTTGCACTACAGCTGACCCTCCTCCCCTGTGCCGGCTGAATCCTGCGTTCTGTTTTTAAGTAGTTTGTCACTTTGACAGAGAATGCAGAGACTTGAGGGAACAAGCCAGTCACATTCTAACCAATTTTTTTTTTCTACTGACGCAGAAATTCACCTTTTATATGTGTCTGTTTGGCAGCTGTGTATTTCATTCCATAAAGAATAGAGGTTGTTAAAGGAGTGATGACGTGGTAGAAGTGCCTGGTGATGATGCGCTGTCAAGCAGGCGCAGCGCTGGGATGCTAACTGATTAGGAAAACATTTCAGGTGGTTAGTAGGCCAAGTGTAACCCGCATGATGGGCCGTAGAGAGAGTTGGGCATCATCTGTCACCTCAGCTCTCCAGCACGAGCTTGTCATCCTATTCTTGAAAATACACTTGACAACTTCCTCTTTGTTACTCAACCTGCTCTGTTTCGCTCCATTGAGACCAAGTAATTTAGCTTGGAGAGGAGGAACATGCCTCTGAGGAGCCAGGTGCTAACCAAAGGAAACTAAGTGCCTTAGATATTTCATTAAGAGCGAGTGTGCTGCTGGGAGCTGCTTTGTAATAGGCTGCCTGATTTGTTTTTTTGTTTATTTTGTTGTTGTTTTTGAAGGGGGTTGCTGCCTTGTTGTTGTTTCTGAGCTCTTACACAGCTCCTACAATGATGCCAGATCTTCATTTGCATGTCATTAACTTGCATATGTGCTTTTTAAATGCATATTTTTGGAGTTCAGCTGCAGGGTGGGACTAACCAAGCGTCCGCTCAGTCCCCCGTGACCACTAGGGGGCCCTCAGACACCTGCATCATTTTTTGAATTGACTTGTAACCCCACGTCTTTCCAAGGAAGTGGTACTGTGACAGTCGTCTCAGTAAACACAGGAAGGCAGCAAGCGGGAGACCGTCGTATCCCCCGAAACCCGTAGTTTCCTTGAGACGCTTTTAAAAAGCCGTGATAGGCTCGCTCAGGTGGTCGAGTGGTTAGAGCGTATGTCACGTACGCAGCCGACCCTGGTTCAAATCCCGGCCAGAGGTCCTTTGCTGCATGTCCCGCCCATTTCTCTCTCCCTTGTTTCCTGTTTGTCCGCTGGTAAAATAAAGGCATCTATGCCAAAAAAAAAAAAAGCGTGTGAGCACTAACTGTCTATCGCCAGATGAGCAAACTAAACAGATCCAGATTGATAACTGCCTCCAGATTTGAAGTGGAAAAGGGGGCAACATGCTGAAGATTATTTTTCTCTAATCTAACCTGATGTTTGCCGCGCGGCCGCTCACGCGTCAGAATTACAGAGTCGCCGTCGTGAGAGGAGCGTTGGAATTTTAACTCTGGATTATTGTACTTTTGTTTCGTCACATGTGATCACATCCCCTTGGTGTCAGGATGAGGGCATGAACTTGTTATCCTGAAAGGGAAAATATCGCAGAGAGACAATCAACCAACAGGAGCACGAATTCGACACTGCTTGGCTTCTGTTTAGGCCGGCAGAACATCAGCAGAAAGAAAAATGATGATTTCCAAGAAACGGACCCAAAGGAACTGTGAACCATCCTGTTGATAGAGTTACAGATAACATGCTGAGAGCTCATCATCGCTCCAGGACTGATGATGTTTCACGTTCCCTCTAAGGTTTGGATGTACGGTGGCAACTAAATATGTTTAATGAGGTACGAAGTATTATAACTCTGTCGTATTCGTCTTTAGTGGAGTCTTTTTATTGCAGCTGGAGTCCAATATGTGGCGTTCAAGATGGATAAAAGATAATCCCTTTCAGATTGGATTTATATAAATAGATTACTAATAGAAATTGAGTCTGAGGTATCAGTAGCAGCTCTGAGTTGTTTACCAAAGGAAAAAAAAGGCCGAGCTAATGTATTCTACTTTCAGATTAGGCCTTCATCGTCGTCTGCTGCTGCTTCCTCACAGGATGTTTATTAAGAAGTCTTTTTTTTAATGTCCTCGTATGAATTGGTGAATATTTGTATGATATATTTATATTTCCTTCTTCCTTCAGCATCTGTGACACCCTCATCAAACTCTTTGAGTCAAGGAGAAAGCAAAACGAGAGGACCATTTTGTCATTTGTATTCACAGGGAGAGCCGCAGCTTTCTCCCAAATATGAGAGCCATCCAGTGCAATTTGGCCATGATAGGAAGAAATGGGGGTAATCTCACCCCCCACCCCCCCACCCCCATGCATGCTATATGATGGATGGCATTTCACTTTGACAGTGAGAGACGCGCAGGGAAGCCGGTATGGGTTTTAGAAATGTGTGTCTGTGTGTTTAAAGGTGCATCAAGCACATTTGGAAGAGGTGCATCCATGCATAGTAATGTCTGCTCTGTGGACACACTGTGAAGATTCCTACTGTGTCATTGCTTCAGTAATCTGACATGCTGGTTTGGAAGGGCAAAGCAGGAATTACTGATGCAGGAGCTCAGCGTGGTCATGTGGAAGGCAGGCAGACGCTATGGCGCTCCCGCACACGCTGGATGTTCCAGCTGTTCAATTGATAAACGATTGATAAACGGACTCAGAGTCCTTCAGACTTCGCTAATCCCGTGTCAAATATACTTGTTTTTTTAATTTAGGGGAGTGATAATAATAACCCTGCTTATAGATGTGTGTGTGTAAATATAAATATACATATATGCACACACACGAGTGTAGCTGGAGCTGATGAATGAACTGCTGCTGATCAAGACATGCCCTCCACACTCTGTAACTGGGAAGCAACAGATTGTGATGGTTCCCTGCTATGAGCTTGAAATGCCGTTTGTCAGGACCAATAAACAGCCTTCAAAAATCTGAAGACTGTTTTTTCCACAAATAGGAAATGATTACTTTGGCCCAGTGCATTGTCATTTGTAGTTGGAATCTGTCGTGAGTCACAGATTCATGGGTTTCTTATGGATTCTGCAAGTCAATAATTCTACTTGTAGGCTGTAAAATGTCTTAAATGGGATTCTGGCAGCTCTTAAGTTGCATTTACGTGCTCCCACAAAATCAAACCAACATGAAACTAATGACCACAAATGCAGGTTTGGCCTAAATGTTTCGCAGCACGTTAGTGTGGAGGCTAACGTGATGTAGTGTGCTTCAGTGGTTTTCTACTCACTCTCACACCAGCGGAAGGTCCTGGAAAGTTTTTAGCCCACGGTACACCGCTGGGGTTTCACGGGACGATCTCCCAAACAGCTCAAGTGAATGGAGACCAAGTTTTAACGCAGGAAAAAAAAACATAATGAAACCATTTTTTAGCCTCACCAATGAGGGAGAGTAGAGTGACTTTTCATTTTTGGGAGAGCTATCCCTTTAAATAAGAAATCTGTTGAAAGAAATCGCTGACGTCTCAGAGGAATTGCTGGAATCTTCAGATGTATCAGACTGTGTAAACCTCCTCCATGTGTCTGTCTTCTAAACTCCTCCTTCATTAGCCGTTATCTGAATGTGTGTCATCTGCACGTGAGACTGTTCAAAAGCAAAAACAAACGCATCGACACATAAAGACATGAATGCCGTTAACAGAGGCCTGATGAAAGACAAATCAGTCCCTCTCAATCTTTTTTTTTTTTTTCCAGCTGGCTGATTGAGAGACGTGATCTTTTCTCCCGCCGTCTCCTCTGTAATTTAACAGCTGCCTCTCCACCCCTGCCAACACGATACGCTAATGCTAACCACCTCATTCACATAGCTGCTGAATCTGCATGCTAATATGGAAATGTACCTGTCTTCACCCAGACTGGCATGTTTCTCCAGCGTGAGACGCGGCTGAAGAGGCGCTGTGGCGGAGGGGGAAGCAGCAGGCAGCCTCCAGCTGGGTCTGCAGGGAATTCTGCAGTTAAATACGTAATGAAAAGCTTTCACTGGGCCACCGAGCGCTTGACCTTGCGTCGGCTGCCTTAGCGACAGACGTGCTTTACAATACATACGTCACCTCCACCTCAATCGGCTTTTTCTATCCCCTGTGCCACCTAAACAAGGTGGGGCGGGGGGGGGGAACAAGGGCGACGAAACGTGCGGCTCCACATTCACTCAGATATTAACGATGAGAGATTTAAAGCTCAGAACATCTTAGCAACACTTATGTCGACATACTGTACTCAGCATGAGCTCTAGTGTGCGCTAACGTGGCTAAGATACACAGAATAGTGAGAGATGTTGAGAGATGAGAGAAGTGACAGTGGGAAAGAGATGAGAAAGAGGGCAGAGAGCAGGGGGGAGGGGGAGGAGAGGGGCTGTATTTGCCTGTGAAGCTAAAAATAAAACCTGCAGAGCCGCTTTTGAGTGTGCACTAGAGCAGACATTCATCTAGAGCACAATTATGCTCTGTACTGCTGTCAGTGCACATGCACACAGTAGATACGGCATCATCTGCATCATAGTGAGACGTCTGTGCATTCAGTGAATCAACGCAGTACACAAACCGGGCTTGAAATGGCTCCACACACCCAACGCTGCTTTGTAAAACCCAGCCAATTGGTATTCAGGGGGTGAGGAGAGAGAAATGCACGCTTCAGAGAGGGATCTGTAGAGTGTGTGTGTGTGTGTGTGTGTGTGTGTGTGTGTGTGTGTGTGTGTGTGTGTGTTTGTGTGTGTGTGTGAGAGAGAGAGAAAGAGAGAGAGGTCCTATGACCAGACAGTAGTGTGAAACGTGACCTGACAAGACCAGAGAAGTTATTAAGACATACACACACACACACACACACACACACACACACACTTCACAGTCTCTATAGCATCCTCTGACAGAATTGACAAGCTATGTCCTCTTGACTCTGAGTGAAGTAAAGAACTATGATGTTGTGTGTGTGTGTGTGTGTGTGTGTGTGTGTGTGTGTGTGTGTTGTACTTTTCCACATTAATGACCACCCAGGAACCCTCACGCATGGCACGTGAGGTGCCAGCCTGCTCATCAGCCTCATCTCACTAAAGAGTGTAACTTTGAGAGAGTGGACAAGCTGGTCCAGTGTGGGAAGGAACACACACTCACACACACTCACACACACACACACACGCACACGTCTGTGCTTGTCTTAGCCTCATACATTCTCAACTTACATGACTTCATAGCTCTCATCTCCCCTTCTGTGACCCACAGGACCCCCATAGGGGCGTCAGCCACCTCAACATAATTGCCACTCTCAATCACTAGTGGCCTCATTCTTATTTTTTTTTTAAAAAGTGTCTATTATGCATCATCCCGGTGAGAGTATGGATTTAACCCCTGATTGTCTGTGGTTGAACCCAGCACTGCTCAGCCTTTACAAACATGCTGAGAAGCTTCATTTGTCCCTGCATTCATTGAGCGTAGCATTTACAGCCTATTGACACATTCAGTCTGTATACACACACACACACACACACACACACACACCAATATATATACAGGCAGACACATACACACACACACACACACATTGGAGTGTCCAGGGGTGCAAGGTGCAGTTGCATCGATGCTTAAAAATGTAATCATTTGAGAAACAAATTAAAACTTTGATGGATTTTTAGCAAATGGTGGGGAAAATGGGAAAATGAGCCCCCCGCTGTGTTTAACCTGCACGCGTGAAACTTGGTGAGCTCATGTTACATGGCAGTACCTTCAAAAAATTCACTGGTGCTTTGAAGTCAAACCATTCCCACTCAAGTTTGCCATTTTTGGGGGGCCTTATCCAGCTGTCGTACTTCCTGCATTCTGCTTTGTTTCGAGGCTTCTTGCTTCTGTTCTTGCTCATGTAAAATTAATTGTTCTCACTGAAAAAAGGACCCAAAAAGGTAGTTAGAGTCGCGACAGGGGCGGCAGGTACGACTGCAGGACTGGAGAGACACACTCATGTATGTGTGGGTGTCTTTGTTGTCCTCTTGTCTTCCGTGTTTTCCCTCCTCTCTCATAACTGCCACCTTCTTGTCTCTTGCTATGCTGGTTCCGTCTCATCTTCCCTCTTATTTAACTCCAGTGAGTGCTCCTTAAAAACTGAGTTATGGGGCAGATTATGCTGATCTATGTTTCACATGTCAAACAATCAGCTTTGTAAGTGAAGAACCATGGGCTGGTAACAGCCGGGGATGGATCATCATTATGGAGGGATGACAGCCTTTTGAATCATCACGCGCCGCCACGGGGCAAACTGAGAGACTCAGATCTCTCACAGGAGCAGCAGAATTGTTTGGGGAGCCAAACTAGCGTCCCTTGCATGTGCACGTTCAGACTGACACTCATAAAGATGTGCTGTTAATGACTGTAAACACCAGCGCAGCAAAGGAGAACCGCCTCTCCGCTGGACTAAAACTAACACAGCCTTTGAGCTGCCTTTGCATGCACCAGCACCACGTACACTACAAACAACATATGGCATCGGGATGCTACGGCGCTGCATCTTTAATATTCACCGCACTAAAGGGCCTGCTGTTGAAACAGTAATTAAAACACACGGTCAGATGTAAGATCCACTGTTGAATATATTTATAGCATCGAGCATCATCAATTCACAGTCTTATCTGGGATGAGGAGGATTTTATGGTTGAGTTTTGCAAAGTTTCCATATTTAATTTCCCAAGTTATTCTACATTTTTAACACAGTTCTTCAAACCAGAACTTAGTCTAATACTTGGACTCTGGTCACATACACGTGATGGGAGACTTGATTCAGACTGACTGGCTTTGAGACACGTGGACAGTCTTTATTTGCTGCTAAACATTATGGAACTACATGTGACCAGCTGTCCACATGCGTGTCCTCGCTCTCACAGTGGGGCTGCGTTTTGTTGTCCCGGCCCGACCGGAGACTGACAGGCGTTCTGATTTTGATGTCCGAGCCAGGCCCGGCCTGATGCTGTTAATGCCAGCTGAAACTCCTGAGTTTGTGCTTCTCCGTCATGCAACAACACAGACGCGCCGCAGAAGCAGTGTGGTCGCCACGACACATTACGCTATGCTAGCGGGCAACACACACATTTGGCATTTTAAAATTTGAGTCTTGCTATTTATGAGACTTTATCTTCACAAACTAAAATGTCCTGATAGATGCGCCTCTCGCCGTCGTATGCCAGTTGGAGCCCAAGCGTCAGCAGTTACTGCTACAGTATATTTCACTTAACTTCCTGAATTGAAGACTAAATCCACATGAAGGTTTTAAAGAGTTTTAAAGTTCTGTTTGATGTCTTCTGCCTGTGTGAATACTTGCCGACTGATGTACTGTACGTGATGCATTCAGGGGCGGTTGTTTATACAGTATATAAGAAACCCTGACACTGATGTCAGTAGGTTTCTACTAACTTTAAACGAGGTCTGGCCAAGCGGGTCGTCCAAACCTGAACCAAAGTCCAAATGTATTTTTAATGTGATTTATCCACAATCTATAACTGACGGTCCTCAAGGAAATATTCCTCGCATTTTCCACCATTCTGCAGCATTCATCACGACGACTGTATACTCTCACTGAGTGGTTGCTGGCAGTGACAGCAGGACTATTACCGTTCCTACTTTCTGATTACTTGGCAAGCCCGGAGCAGCTGACTGTGTTGAATCTGATACAAGTACCACCAAGTTCTGATCACGGAAATCAAAGCGCCTGAGATGCAACAGCCTGGACTGCTGGTCTCTTCACTGACACCGTCTCTCACCTCAACTCCTGCAGTGACGTTGTTGTATGAAGTCTACGTGAGTGAATGAAACGACCTCCTCTGACATCTCTCCAGTCTGGAGCAGGAGCAGAGCTGCCTGCAGCCCCAGAGCAGCTAGCATGTAATCCAATGGGGCAACTGGCTACCGTCAAATTACACCTGGTAAAAGTGCATTTTTTCCCCGTGCTGGCAGACTCATTTGTTCATAGTTAAGTTGGAGTTAAGAAAACAGGTTCCAGGTTGAAAAAAAAAAGTTGTCCTTTAACAACTTTTCGAGCAGATGTTGTTGTCATCGTCCTCCGCTTATCCGCTTGGTCTGGGTCACAGCGGCAGCAGCCTCAGCAGGGAAGCCCAGCCTGTCCTCTCCCAGCCACTTCCACCAGCTCTACCAGGGGAATCCTGAGGCGTTCCCAGGCCAGCCGAGAGATATAATGCCTCCAGCGTGTTCTGGGTCGGCCCCGGCGCCTCCTCCCCGTCAGACATGCCTGGAACACCTCCTGAGGGAGGCGTCCTCTCCAGATACCTGAACCACCTCCACTGACTCCTCTACATGGAGGAGCAGCAGCTCTACTCTGAGTCCCTCCTGAAGGACTGAGCTTCTCACCCTGTCTCTAAGGGAGAGCCCAGCCTCCCTGAGGAGGAAACTCATTTCGGCCATTTGTATTCACCATCTTGTTCTTTCAGTCATTACCCAGAGCTCATGACCACAGGAGAGGGTTGGAACGTAGATTGACCGGTAAATGGAGAGCCTCGCCTTCTGGCTAAGCTCCCTCTTCACCACAACAGACTGGTTTAGTACCCACATCACTGTGGACGCCGCCCCAATCCTCCTGTCAATCTCCCGCTCCATCCTACCCTCACTCATGAACAAGACCCCGAGATACTTGAACTCCTACACCTGAGGCAGGACCTCCCCCCGACCTGGAAACCACCCTTTTCCGGCTGAGGACCATGGCCTAAGACTTAGAGGTGCTGATTCTATGTTATATTTGACTTAAATGCACCAATTAGTAACGAAGAGAATTTCAGGTAATCTAAAAAAATGTTAAACAAATCCCCTGTGTCTCGACCATCTAAAGCTGCCAGTAGAGTACAGTACACTTGTGCTCCCTGGTTAAAAGAATAGTTGATTTAATTCCATGGAACCAGCAGAGAGGATTCCCACCTCCTCCCCAAACTTAAAAATAGCTTCTTGTAAAACCCTTTAAATAATATAAATTGATTAGTCTGGGCTCGGCCAGCCGGATGACAGACGCAGGCTCTCCTTCAGAGTTGTTCACATTTCAGCAGTGCGTAGTGAGAACTCCATTATGCTCTTTGAACAGTTTGACACATTTAAAGCTGTTCCCAATTGCTGGCTTGTTCACTGAAGATCCGTTTTCAAGAATGTCACATAATTTTCTTTCCCAGACATTTTTTTTTTTAATGTTTTGTGTGTGAATATTGTGTGTGTGTGTGGGGGGGGGGGGGGGGGTGGGGGTGGTTTGGTTTTTGTTTTGTTTTTTAGCTGAAATGTTCGAAAGTAATGAAATTTCCTGATTTCGTACCAAAGTCGTGCGAGACAGCTCAGGGTTTGCAGAGGACGCCGCTCGTGTTTGGGCGGAGTTTATGAAGCGGATGAGAAAACGGTCCGTGTGATGCCGCTGATGTGATTTTTTTTTTTGCAGCACTTATCAGTAAACTAATGTTCATTCCCTCTGTGAATGCAACGTGAAAGAGGAGTTTGCAACATCATCAGCTCTATTTTTATGTCGTTCAGCGCTCTGTTCGGTTCCATTGTGCTTCCGCTAAGATGAGCCAAATATCTCGGCTCATCGTCGCATCATTTCCCCCCACCGCCCGCCACTTGCTCAGCCCATTACTTCACCCTGCGCCGCTTCATGCCAGATTGGCCTGTTGACACATCATCCAGTGGTGCTCCCTGGCCCCTCTCCTCCTCTGGATCTCCGCAAACCCTCGCTCCCCCACATCTCCACCCAGCTATAGCAGCTGAATTAACCCATCCAGCCTGGCCAACACAGCACCTGCGGCCAGGTGTGTGTGTGTGTGTGTGTGCGCGCACCATACATTTAACACATAGAGAATACACAAACAGACAGAATAAATGTCATTTAATTTCGAGGGAGCATCAGTTCAAGGACAGGACTGCCTGGTGATGACCTCATGGGCTACGACGCCAATGCACAGTTGCACGCGCGCGCGCGCACACACACACACACACACACACACACACACACACACAGTAAAGGCAGTCTGCAGAGGGCTGATGTAGAGGGAGTCAGACAATGAAATGCGAGGAGAGTACATGGAGGATAGTGACAGCAATTGAGTTCATTCATGCGTGCGGTTCACTCATCTCCACAAACACACACACACATGCCCAACATAAGCTGGCCATTGTAACAGATGCTGCGAGCAGTGTGAGGGCCGGACTCCACCTGCTCCCCTCTGCTGCTGCTCTACATCCTCTGTGGTCCACAGACCCACATCCAGACCCACAGAGATGCACTTCCTGCCTTCCATTTCCACAGCCAGACCCCCGCCGAGCCTGGCCATGCACTCTTCTCCATAGAAGCCAAGATACCCAGTAATGCTAAAATCTGATTTTTTGCAAATGCGCAAAAGGAAACATTTGGTTTGACGTCCTCACACTGGGGGATTCCTCCCACGTCCAAGACCAGTGTGTTGGACTAGTGTGATTGCTCCTTGCTGCACCCGTGTACATGCATCGAATCTATTTTCATTTGGGGAGGAAAAGAATTGTTTGAAACAATGCAATCGTTCCTTCTGAGCGCAGGAAGACAGGGAGACACAGGAAGTTGACACCTTTGAGTTTTCTCCTGCTGCCGCAAACAGCAACCTGACTCCGAATCACAAGTTTGGGCGCCGTCGGGCCAATCTGCTCCTCCTCACTCTGTCTGTCTGTCTTTCTCTCTCCGTTTATGCGTGTTTGTCTCTCTTGCTATGTGTTTAGACACAGCTGACATATAGCCTCCATCAGAGTGTTTTATGGACGCTCCGTTTACTTCCTGCCCAGCTTGACGCGTTCCTTCATGTCTCCAGGAAAGATAGACGCTGAAGCTATCGCTGCTGAGCCGGAGCCTGTCTGATGGGACAGATGTGGTTAACGCGTGTGTGTCCGCCGTGATTCTTCACCATCTGCTGGAGCATCATCTCCGTCATCCATGTCCTGTCACTGCGAGTGGGTTGGGGCCTCTGCGTTTGTTTGTAGCTTACCAATATCAGGCTGCATTTATTAGAACTGCTTATTAAAGAACACACTCATCTCAGTAAAAAGGCTTCAACTTAATGTTTGTGTTTTTTCATCCTCACCAGCTGTTTTGTGTCAAGTCTTTATTTTCATATGTTCTGCTCTTTGACATCCATCCACCACCTCTGATGAATGAACTGTTAACGCGGTACATCACTCGTAGATGGGATTAAAACAAAGCTGAAATAGACTCAGTAGTTCATAATTGCAGTGCATTTGAAGAACGCATTTATTTGATATTTTAAGGAACAAGAAAAGGGATTTTTATGCCTACTTCCGCTTTTATTGGAAAACTTTTACTGCCTCGACAGATACAAATACCAGTAGTGCGTAGTCGTAAATACCACTTCATGTCCCTGCTGGATAATCTGGTAGCTCAGCGGATGGAAACACAAAACTCCAGTGGTGAGACACTACGGATAAACTAATGGCTCTTAAACCAGGTAGCCACACTCTGTGTGAGCTGCAGATCAGTAGTGACGTCAGGCCCAGAGCCGGAGAGCGTGGGCCGGCGTGGGGAGAGTGCGGAGGAGGCAGCTGCACCTAATGTGCTCTTAAAGTCAAAATGAAAAGATAGATTTTGTAACTCTGAAGGAATTTGAATTTTTCAGTTTTTTTCCAACCTGCTCTGCTTACTAACCTTACACTGACGCGTGAACGTGTATCTGCACGGGAACACGGCAGCTCATCAACTTGTATTTTATGAACACTTTTTTGTGTGTGTGTGTGTGTGTGTGTGTTTGTGTGTGCACACATTCATCCACCTGTACTTAATCTCTCCTCCCCTGATCAAGGATGAAGCGGAGTAGACATCTCATTAAGAAGCTGCTGGAGCTAATTAACAAATTAACCAGCCTATCCTGGGGAACCAAACCTTTGCCAATCAGCAGGACCTAAATGAGCTGTTTGCCAACCTGAAGGGAGGGCTGTGCCCAGCTGTAGATCTTCCTGTGACTCACTGTATTTGCTTCCAGTAACCCTGACAAGCTTTCTCACACTTGGCTGGGCTAAAACAAAAATGGGCTGATGAAAAAGAATGTTTATTTGCTCCCCAAACAGTGCTATCTGGTGGACGGTTGTGCATGGCTGCACACGGACACGACGTCAGGTTTTCGTATGGAAAGCTGTGTAATTTGAATGAAGCAGATGGTACCTTTAAAGCACCGCCACCACAAGCCTAAGCTCCTGTGTCATGAGTGCTACTTCTCTCCATGTACGACGATCATAAAAATACACAAACGTGTTCTTAAAACTGTTGCACGAAGCCTCTTGATTCTCCAGTGAGAGTTTATCGCGTGTGTGTGTGTGTGTGTGTGTGTGTGTGTGTGTGCATGCATCCCTCTACAGTAACTTCTGTCCTCTCTCGTGCCCTCTGCTAGCCTTTTGTCAATGTTTGCACATGCAACAGCTGACTTGTTGAATTAGTAATAAACGCAGCTATGACACCTCTGTCGTGAATGTGTGTTTTAAAATCTGATTTTTTGCTTTTTATTTGCACAAAGCTTGAGTTGGACGCCCAAAACCTGACAAAATAGTGTGGCTCAGAGGCACAAAGGCTCAAAGTTGTGTGTGCTGCTGATTCCCGCTGCGGCTGAGTGAATGTCCGTGTATGCCCCTGCTTTCTTGCTCCCCTTGTGATTTAGTTACGACACCTAGAAAGTTTTAATGTGGTCTAACTTGCAGCCATGTGACCACCCGTATACATGGCTGTCAGAGGCACGAGTGTGATGGCACCTGGGGGTCTCACCCACACCCAGACCGGGTGATGTATATGACACCATCCAGCAAAGAAGCAGCAGCAGCAGCTTCCCTCTGGGGATGTCACTGACTCTGTCTCTAGTTTACCAGAGAGTTGATCCCAGCGCAGCATCCAAGGCAGGACCAGATTATTTCCCTCTCTAGTACTTTATAGTGTCAAGAAAGTTGAGAAGAACATGAGTGCAGCATCCTTCTTCCACCCCCCCCGTCTGTTGGTCATACAGTAGAGGGCGCCATTGTGCGCCTTGTGACTGTATCTCATGCCAAGTTCTAAAACCAAGCGAACAAGAAGCTTCTGTATCATAGGCAATAATTCATATTTGCGCATGTGTTTGTTTGTGAAAGTTTTTTTCCCCTTTGTTTTCATGCTGTTTTTGTAAAAAGGGAGCAGTAGTAATGATTAATCATGGACTTAAAAGGACTAAATACCCATGAGGGGGTTTTTCAGATCCAACACGGAAGGTCCTGCTATTTTGCATATAGAATCGGATCAAATGGCGAGTGTAGCCTTACGCTTGTTAACACGATGTCTGGTTGACTTTGCAGATGTGAGCAGTGTGGGGGAATTACAAAAAAAAAAGCAAATTGTAATTGGCGTCTGATCTGACAACTTGGCAGTGTTCGTTCCTCCGTCCTCAATATGAGCGCGGTACATTGAGCTCAGCCCAATATGGGAACTAGATTTGTTTATTTCTCTTTTTTGGCTTGCTCGCAAGAGTGCATGTCAGCAGATCCTCTAAATACTGCTAAAAATCAGAATTTGACGTTGTACTGTCTGTCTTAATTTCAAAATGGCTTCTAGGGCTGCCCTACTTTGTGCATGCAACACATCAGTATTAACATGTAAACCGTTTAGGTCTGGTACAGTTTACACTACACACACTCGCGGTGCAACACACACTGTTCAGTTATGCATTAGATGTGTTGTACCATGGATAATACATGGCATGAATAGAAAAAATGTAAAACACTCCAAGGAGGCCCTCCACCTCCGACTTCATTCCCCCACTCTGTTGGTCGGACCGATTTGCTTGCAGGAGCTTCTTGATTGCCCCTCAGCTCTCCGCGCTACATGGCTCAGGGAAGATGGATAGAGCTGTGCTACCTCTGACTAGCATTATGCACCTCTCCATAAGTATTCATGACTTAAAAAAGTCTATTCACACTTACACAATATCGCCGTGTTGCAGATCTCTTGGCAGAATTGAGGATTGTGTGTGTGTGTGTGTGTGTGTGTTATTTTGAAAACTGCAGAGACCTCTACTGGGAATTCTGTCAGTCAGCTCCACCCTACCTTTTCTAGTTGCAGGAGGCTCCCCTTACACACACACACACGCGCACGCACACACTTATTTTTATCCCCACTGCCGTTTCATACCTTCCTATCTTCTCCTATCTCTCCCTCAACCTCACTGTAGTGTACGACTCCAACGTTCCCTGCCATTATCCGTTTTCCCCTCATCTCTCACCTCACCGAGAAATAAATAAAATTAATTCTCCAGTTAAATGGTTTGCCTGAAAGATGAAATTGAATTAGTTATTTTTGTCATGTGTTTCTAATTTACTGCTTCAGTCATTAGTTCTAATCAAATAAATATGAAGTTGTTGCTGTCAGTTGCAGCCCCTGTGAATTCCAGATTACAGCTGAGATTTTAAAGACACATCTCTCACCGCCCTCCTTTGTTTCTTTGTTGTCATTTTGCGAATATTAATGTGTCATCGCTCTCTCCGTAGATTCCATTTCAGGAAAAAGCAACGTGTTTGATAAAGTTCATTATCAAACTCATTGTAAAACCTCGGTTGTCCCAGTCATCCCTCTTTTTTTTGCTCACTCTGGTGACGCAGCGCAGAGCTTTTCAGGACTGAAAATGTTTGAAAAGTTTACTGGATCGAGCAGAAACTTTGATTGAGAAATAGGTGTTGGTGGATGATTGAGACGGCTCAGAAACCGATTAGTTCACCTGGCGAACGACTCGAGTTCCATTTCAAATTCAAAACCCCTTAAGCTGTAAAAAACCAAACACGAATAATCACGCTTAAAATCAAGATCAAGTAACAAGTCGACACAAATAACTCACAATATCAGGTAAAGCACGTCGAAATAAGAAAAACAAAAGAAGGAGAAGAGAGAAAGGAGAGGAAAGAGGGTTGAGGCTGATTTCGAGTTCTCGGCGTGGAAGAATCCATGCTGGTCCGCCTTCAGGCCCATTTATGCTCAACGTCCGTACGAAAATGTGTGCGTCCGTTTCAAACGGTGTTACCATCTCTGCTCACACACTTCCACACGTCCTTTACTTTGGCGTGGATGTTAACCAATACATCCACCGGGGGGCAGCCCACAGTCAAAACTTGATGACAACAAACTCAAAAACAAACATGGCGGCTGTGGAGGCGATATTGATGAGGTATATCTTGCATAAAAGACTTAAACGGACGCAGCGTTGTAGGAGGTGGTGGTTGCTGAGGCCGTTAAATACGTCGCGACTGGAGGACGGAGAAATCTTTTCTGTAGCGCTGCTGACGAGAGAGATTGACAACCAGCGCCATTTCCAATACCACGTTTCGATACCTGGCTTCGCCCCCACATCCAGCAGGACGACACACTCTATCTCCCCTCAAAAAGATCCGCAGTTGCTATTTCTTCTTTGTGTCTCACTGGAGCTTCGTACTGGGTAGTGACAGCAACACTGCCTCTACGATATCCAGTGGCACTGCTCCGTTTGGTCCGTATCCGTAAGCCTCATGGAAACATGCAGAAATAAATACAGAGGAAATGAAGGCAGAGGACGGACAAAAGACTCCGTCGGTATCTGTATGCGCGTTTAACATTGAGCAAAAATGGGCCTTTGTAGCTCAGGGCGCACTCCTGCACACACACGCTCACTGAAGTTCCCTCAACAAGTCGGTTACAGTTGCTCCTCAACTATCAGTCCCTGCTTCCGTTAAAAGTGTTTATCTGTTTTCTGCTTGGATTTCACACTGCTTGGTGTTCATGGTGGACAGCAAAGAGAGAATTTCAAGGAAAGATGTTTCTTTACTGTGCATATTTGGACATTAAAACTTTGAATTGAATTGAACAACATCACTGGACCGCAGAGAATTGGAATCAACCTAAAAAAAAAATCGGAGCTGTCACTTTAAGATTCTGTTACAGGCCTCACAGGTCATGTGATGTAGGATCCACCTCACCGCTCTGCAACCGAGTCGTACTTCCACACTTGTGGTGCCGCTGTAGTTGCTGGCAGAAACGACATCTTTCTGGACAGAGACAAACGTGATGCTGTCTCAGCTTAAGTTCTTTGAACTGACCACTCGAACGTCTGACCGCCAGCAGTTATAAGGAGACATACTGCCACCTAGTGCCCTGGAGGCTGATGGACTTCAGTGGATAAACTGATTCCTTTGAAGTGAGTGTGTAAACATGCTGACTGACTCAATGCTCCGAGCTGCACTAAAGGTGGGAACGTGGCAACAGACGAACTGCCCGTCAGTGTCTCTCCCAGCCTTGTTTTCTAGTCCACCATGATGTTCCTCAATCTCTCTTCACCTCCTTTCCAATCCCCTGCATCCTGAGTTGGGCCGGTCAGCTCAAAGTCAAGCCTCCTCCTCCTCCCTGTCACAGTTTGCCGTCCTTCCTCCTTGTTTCTCCTCCATCTTCATCGCTCACCTGCGTCCTCGGGCAGCGTGGGTCAGGCCGGTTCAGAGCGTCAGGGTGAGCAGTCAGCTCCCGTTATGACAGCTTGTCCATGTGAATACACCTCCCTCTCCTCTCCTGCTCCTCCTCTGACGACCCTTCTTCTTTTCTGTCTCTCTGAGAGGCGGCTCCTCTCAACTCTCAGTCCTTCCACATCCACCCTTGCTCCCTCACCCTCTCTCACTGCGACACGACTTCTGTGACCTTCGCCATCCTCTTCCTCTTCTATCACATGCCCCCATTCAACCATTGTCATCCTCTCCTCCTCTCCTGTAACCCCACGTTGGCCCCGGCATCCATCACCGTCTCTTCTTGTCCTCTCTCATTGCCATGCATATGTCTCAAACCTTAATAGCTGTCCCTCTGTCTCAGTCTCTATCAGTGCATCTGCCTCCTCCTCTCTTCTCTGGTGCCCTAACACCATCACCCTTCATCTGTCAAGAGCTTCATCCTTTTTGCTTCTATTCCTCTCATGTTCTTGTACTTTTTTTTCCAAATGAAAAGCTCAGTTTGTCCTGAACCCAGGGGTTATTCATCTTCCTTTTACTTATGCTACAAGCAGCCCTTCTATTCATTAATCTTAAGCGCTCTCCCTGTCTTTCTCTCTCTTATCTATCATCTATCTGCAACCGGCTCCTCTTAGCTTAAATCTGAAATATATTCCCAGCGAGCATCTGAGGGTAATTCTGTCTACAAGTGTTTAGCAGGTAGGAATTAATGACAGAGCAGGAAAACATCTTGTGAATGGTCCCCTTCAGCCAACATGTAATTACACTAAAACAAAGGGGACGTTTTTATATTTGACTGATTCAATTCAATATGCAACATAATACAACATGTTCCCTCCGGAGGAGCCCAGCCTCTCTCATCAAGCTCTCAGAGAGCACAGGAACTGTGAACAATTGCTCTTATTGATTATTATTCTCTTTAAATGTGACAGTGAAGTGATTTTTTTTTTAATGTAACTTTTTCACACTTATTGTTTTCTTATGGCATCCAATTAATTATGGAAAAAAATATCCATCCGTCTTCAACCGCTTATTTGAATTCAGGTCGCGGAGGTAGCCGCTCCAGCAGGGAACCCCAAACATGCCCCCCCTTATCACATGGATCATCATGGAGATGTAGTCCCTTCACCCGGGTCTGCTCCACTTGCTCCTCCCAGCTGGACGTACTTGGAACTCCTCCCCTGGGAGGGGCTCGGCTAGCGTCCTGACTCGATGCCCGAACCACTTCAACTTGCTTCTTTCTACTTGGAGTCCCTCCCAGGGGACTGAGCTTCTCTCCTCAGCCCTAAGAGAGACACCAGCCTCCCCCCCTGAGGAAACACATTTTGGTCGCTCGTTTGCGTGATCCTGCTCTTCTGAGTGGGAGCAGGAACGAAGACTGACGTGTGGATTCAGAGCTTTGCCCTCTGGCTCAGCTCTCTTTTCGCTCCATAGTCCCGTCGGTCGAGAGCGAAACCCTGAGATACTTCTACTTTTCTGGCGGGGAACCATTTAAAAGACGTGTTGGAAAAATTAATTTCTAGGATTTAGCTTGTAAATGAAGAGCAACCAGTAGAGGGCAGTAATACACCTTGACCCCATGCTCCGGAGCGCGCTCCATTGTTTTGCCACATTTTCGCAGCCCTTTACATATTTGTACAGAATAATCTAGTATTTTTTTCTAGTCATTTCTTTTGAGAAGCGTGATACAGGAATTAAGAAAAGCACAGAAACTGTATTTCAGCTTCAGGATTTCTAAATCAGAATCTCTGAGAAAACACTCACCGTGAGTACATAGCTGTGCTCGAAGGAGGAAGTAGCTGTCAAACTTGGTCACATGACTAGTATGCGTTACATTTGATTAAGCATTCCAGATTAATTGCAGCCTGAATAAACATGCTGCATCACTGACATGTCATCAAGGAGAGGAGAGTTTTCTGAGAGGAATCAATAACACATCACATTATGATTGATAACACGCTAATTGGTGTCATAGGCGGCCATTATTTAGCCCAGTGATGTGGTTTTCCTTCCAGCGTCACTGCTTTTCGCACTCACTTTAGCAAATGTCAAATGAGCCGTGAACATGGGCTCTGACAGTGTTCATTTTCAGATGTTTGCTTGTGTCCAGAGTTCCCCGTTCATTAGCTTGAATTAGCCGTTAGCATCGGTGGAGATGGTGCTAGGTTTTTTTCTTCTCCCTGCTCTCTTTCTTCATTGGTTTGCATTAGTAGTTAGCAAGGACAGTGCTAAGGTTTCCCTAGTCATCTCCCATTAGCAGCCGTTTAGCTCCAGCTTTCCCTTCCCATTACTGTGAGTGACAGTGCAGCCGGGTGGAGGAGAGCCAAGCACTCAGAGGACGACAGACCAGCACACATTTCACTCTGATTATGCATCCAACTCACACACACACACACACACACACACACACACACACACACACACAGTAACAATGCAAGACTGAGGACCTTATTGACACATTTTATCTCTCCTACACAACCCAAGAGTCTTGAGTTTCTGCCCACTCTAGAGAAATTATCACCCGAAACCTCTGGGGGTGGGGAAGGCTGGGGTGGGGTGTGGGATGTGTGGGGGCACCAGCATCGGACATTGTTCGAGTAGATTAAAGGTCTATCTTTGCTGGAGTGGGGTCAAGATTTTCCCATAATTCTTGACAGCTCCTACAAGCAGGCAGACACATGTTCTCAGGCGGTGAAGCAGACAGCCTGGGTTTGACTCCCCAGATCCCCAGAGCTGATGTCTAACTTCACCCACCCGGCTATCAGAATCAAAAAATAGTGATTGCCATTTTTCATGCTTGTTTGAAGCTTATGTTTTCCCCCTGCTCTTAAAATAAAGGGAACATTAAAACTGCAGCTTTGTCTTTACCCTTGAAAGCTTGAATTATTAGATCAACTAATGATTGACATGTTTAGAATTGTCCTTGAGCTATTTTATTGATTACACTTTCCAAAATGAAGCTTCTTCACACGTGACTTCTGTCCAAATTTTGCAGCCGACCACCTGCTTCGGTCGCTGTCATTCTGCAGGCTGTTGATAGTGTGCTGTGTTTAGTAGCTGATGCTACTTTAGCTACCACAGAGAGCCCGGTGATGGCCGCGGGAGCCCTGATCAACCTCACAGCGCTTATCGCTCTCATACAGTCATTCAGCAGGCCGGGGTGGGGTGGGGTGGGTCACGTGACTTTATCCTAAAATTGAAAAATACACTCATAATATGTATCCATCCATCAATCCAAAATGGCCACGCATGTCGACAAACACCGCAGTGAGTGTCTGTACTAAAAATAGAATTCTATTTTAGTTCATGGACATGTACGAATATCAAAATATTGAAGCATATAACTTTTATAACATCTGAATGGTTGTTATTATTAAGGTTTTTAGGTCTCGTACTTTGTGTGGAAAAATATGAACGCAAGTGGATCGTAGTTTTTAAGATCTTAGCACCTGAATTATGAACTGAAATATACCGCACTTGATTGTTTTGCTGATAGCCGCTAGCTGATTTTTACGGACGTTGAGTTATTTACATGTTGAAAAACACACGTAAACGATGTGACTGCTAAATGATACATTTACCAGGATGCTGGTCATCTGTGAATCATGATGAGGAAACAAACAAACAGAACGGGCTGCTACCGATATCAGACCGAGGTATTTTAGAGGTGATTAATATTTGACGATAACAACGACTGTGTTTTGTGTTATTATTAAACATTAGATGAATTTATACCCTGAACAGGAAGGAGATACAGGATGTAAGTTGGAAAATAAAGGCCATGTTTGAAAGAGAATATCATGAAATGGTGTTATTGTACACTGGATACATTTAGAAATGGCAATTCATTAATTTCCCCAACTGTTTACATTCACTTAAGGCTCAATTAAGGCTTTAACAAGTGACATTAAAACAAAGTGCACATAAAAATAACAAGCCAAGCTGCCATGAAGCGGCAGGCGATATATTCTGAAGCAGCTCTTTGGTTGGAGGCATGAGTCAGTGTTGCTCAGCGGTGCTTGAGTCTTGCAAGAGCAGAGAGAAATTCAGGGTGGAGTGAAAGACAAAGAGTATGTGAGTAAGTTATCAGGTTGATTGGAAAGGGAAAGAGAGAAGAAGTGTGTGTTGATGAGGGATGGCGGAGAGAGTGGAGGAGTTAGTGTATGCGAAGTATGGTAGTTTGACGAGAATGGAAAGGACGGATCAGGGAAGCGAAAGGGACAGCAATCAACACCTCCTGATTGCCTCAGGTGTCCCAGGGGAGAGATCGATCTTTGGGGATGGGGAGAGAAGAAGAGGACGGAAAGATAACCGCCCCAGACACTCGTCAGAGAATACAAAGGAGTGTCATATCGGGAGCCGCTTCTCCGTCTCTCTGCAGGCCACTCGGGGGGAATGAGCCAAGATGGAGCAGCTTGTTGTTGACAGTAAATGAATACTCTGACACTCCCTCCCCAAATGCATGTGCTAGCCAATCTGTCCAGCCATCAATCACTCAACCTTTGTGTATGTAACTCATTACTTAACCCAAATACAAGCCAAAGCATTAAAGTGAATGAATGTGAGAATGATCGCCGGCCCCCGGCAGGAGGACGACTTGAGAGAGACCTGGATTTAGAGGGGTTCTGATGCATATTTTTATTTTTATGGAAGCAGCGTAATCCACTAAAACTGCCCTAAATTTTGGCTTTTATGGTTCACGAGGTGGTTTTGCAATCTTTAAGCAAATCTGTAACTCATGTGACTGCCCCGCTGTTCACGCCGCCGTTATTCCTGTAATTTGCTGAATCTATAGCAGATCTGGGAGCGTAAGGTACAAAAGGAGCACAATTCCAAACCAAGAAATGTCAGCTGTTCAAGCCAGCGCAGGGTCTTGGAGGGTCTTGACCTCTTCCTGCAGCCCCCTGCACTCACACAAAGCTACACTTTTGTTCAGTTTCCTGGTGTGTTCCCATCACAATCCACCACATCCTATCAACTCAGTGGAGGGAACTCCTGACGCGATAACCCCTCACTTGTCGAAAGAGACCTTCCTCCAAGCAGTTCTTAATCAAAGCTCAGTTATCCACGCCAAAAGTGGGTGTAAGGAAGAAGACGAATCGACCCATTTATGTGTACCTGCTGATTACCTTGTCTCAGAATCACAGACAAGTGTTGCGTCTCCCACACAGACCCCGTCAGCATGCCCAGCTCTAAATCCTTGTTCTGCCTCTCGCTTCTTACCACAAACACGAGGCTATGATGTGAGCCGAAGCAGCCGCGGCTCAGTCACGTTTGTGTTCAGCTGACCCAAACATGGTAGAAATCAATGTCCTGGAGCCCCTTTTCTCACCCGTCCGCCATCACTCTTTCTGCCTTTCTTTCATCCCTCCCATCGCCGACATCTCCCCTTCTCAAGGTTGCTAATGAATAATGAATCCCTCTGATTCATATCCTCACCATTTTCTATAGCTTACAGCTTTCGGTGAGGAAAATAAGGGAGGGTTACATTATTGTTGTTTCCTCCTTGCCGGCATTCAGTAAATGTAAACGCACATAACAGTCTGAGTCAAGGGGAAATGCAAATGGATCCGCCTGAGAAAGAAGGACTGACCGGGAGAGCTCTGACTCGCTGCTTCTCTGTCGCTCACATTCATGAGAATGATTAAATTAGAGATGAAACAAGGGGCTTCGGATTTCTCAGTGCCATCTCCAGTTGTAGTGAGTAGACCAACTCCTCCAGTCTTACTCGCAGCGGTGGTTTGAGAATCTTGCATGTGAGGGGGTTTGTGTGTGTGTGTGTGTGTGTGTGTGTGTGTACATGTCAATAATGTGAATGAAGGACCAGAAACTTTTCATTTATCCTTGTGGTTTCCCGCTATTGTAATAAACACGAATTGTTGTACTGCAGATGTAGACACACGGACCTCGAGAAAAACAAAAAGAAAAATTACTCCTCCCTTTGCTTTTCTTTCGTTCTGCCATATTTCTGTTTTTTAAAAGTGAAGCTAGCTAACTGAATGACGGACGGCTATCAACTTCCTGTCGCAGCCGCGCCCCGACTGGTGCTACGCCACTAGGCAGCATGCCCAGGGCGCTGTCTTTGCTCAACAAGTGGCCGGTAGAATAAACTGTGATGCAGAATCAATCCAAATTCATCACAAACTGCGATGTGAACAGGAGCAGCGCTTGTTAAAAGCGAGTTGTGAGCCAGAATACGGTTTTGCGTTAAATACCGTGGTGGGACGTCCGGAAACTCCCACGGACTTCAGAAACACCTTTGTTTCATGTCGATCCTTATCACAACAACACTCTTCACATTTTAATTCAATGGAAATTAGACAAATGGCATATTTCAATAACAACGTCACTCAAAATGAATGGGAACCCTTTCTGAACCCTACACTCATTACGTGTTCTGCAGTCTGTGGTTCTGTTCAGCTCTGGCATTAATTAACGTGCGTCTGCGGTCTGAGAGCCAGCAGGCGGATCTGAGGACAAGAGTTCACTCCTGCCACCAGAGTTTACCTGGAGTGCAGCCGCACTCTGGACCTCTCTCACGTTTTTGCGGCCCAAGTGACCACATGCAGCCCGTGCTGCCTCCGAAACAGTCTGATGGGTTGAATAGCGATCAATAACTCCTCAGCGGCGCGTCCACGTCGGTCTGCAGCGCTGTAGATCGGACCACTAAGGATGCATGTTAGCATGAGGACTGCAAACTGATGCAGAAAAAAAAGAGCGGGAGAGAAAGAGAAAACCGACAGAATTTTTGGGGATAAACCAGAAAGAAAGAATATTCAGTGCTCTAATACCTAAGTGACTCTGGGCCTCCAAATATACCCAAACTCCCAGTGAGCTCCGTGTGTCGGGCAGGATCGCCGGCTTTGGGTCGGTACTGGGAGGAATCGGTTACGGAGCACAAATAGAACAAACCGAATGCGTCTTTTTTCCATGAATCCGGCCATTTTGGGGTCTGATTATAGCTGCGTTGCTCGGTGAGCCTGAACTGTGAGCACCTCCACTCTCAGACCATCCACCCTGGGATGGATTAAGAATATTTATTTTATGACCTTTTCTCTCTCTGCGCCCCTCGGAAGAATGGCTGTCACCATGGTAACAACTAAAGAATAGCTACAGTATAGACTCAATAAACAGTTTTAGTGACTGCGGGTCTCATGCATCAAAAGGACAGAACTCGTGATATATTATAAAATAATAATATCCCAGAGTTATTTTTAGAGGAGTAAAACCCTTAAAAGGAATTTCTTATCTGGAATACAAAGGTTTTAAACCCGTGGCAGTGAAATGAGTTTTGTGTTTAACTTCACGGGGGAGAATAAAGTTTCAACTTTGCACCCCCACTCATACACACACACGCGCGCGCACACACACACACACTAACTCACTCACTCATTGTATAAGAGACCTTCAAACAGAGGAGCAGAGGACAGTGATTTCATTAGCCATCGTGTGTGTGTGTGTGTGTGTGTGTGTGTGTGTGTGTATGAGCAAATGTTAATTATATAAGGAAAGGAAGGAGAGATAAATGAAAGCTGTGTAAAATGTCAGCCGTGCACATGTATATGTGCGTGTGCGTGTGTTTCAATTTTCATTATTGCTCCAATTTCTCTCTAATACTTCCTCTCTCTCTCTCTCTCTCTCTCTCCCTCTCTCTCTTTCTGTTTCTCATGTTCTTGCTTTGCAATTATAACCTTCATTAATTATGAATCAAGCCCCGGATGAACGGGGCGAACCGGCTGCCGCTGTCGATCCAGCGAGGCGGCAGAGAAACCTGGCGCAATCCTGAGCTGTTGACGTCGCCGGCGGAAGCGCTATATTTTAATTTTCCATGTATTAATTCAGGTCGCTACTGGTTATGAGCAGGTAGAGGATGGGCGAGGGGAGGGAGTGACAGAGGTGCTGGGGGGAGGAGGGGGTGGGTGTGGAGAAGGGAGACTATATAGCTATAATTATCCCACATTATTGGTAATGATAATAATAGTGCTGAGATAGTGGAATTTGTTTGCCCCTCAGCCTCCCACTTGCTGCTTCGTTTCTGAGCCTCGTGATGAATTAATAAGAGCTCTCCTCTGACTGGCTGCTGGAGAGCAAGACAACATACATTTCCTCTTCCTGTCTCTCTCTCCAGGTGACTGATTCACTCCTCAAAGACCAGCCATGTGCGATCTGACATGCAAAGCCTGCAAGCCTTTGCGTGTGTGTGTGTGTGTGTGTGTGTGTGTGTGTGTGTGTGGCTCAAGCTGGGGAATACCATGCACTATCAGTCAAAATTTCATTACTATACGCCGCGAGCCGACGCCGGACCACCTGGAGTCACCCCGAGCATCTCTGCATGACTTGACAAATAGAGGAAGATTCTTTCGGAGATGTCTTTCATGAAAATGCCACCTTGAGACACATTTCTAAAAGTTCCTGTAAGGTCAGGGATGTTCCGCCTGTTCCGAAAAAGTGAGGATGTTTTATAAGAAACTTTATGCATTAAGTGTGATGGAGAAAAGTCTTTTCAGGTCATCATCTTTTCCTAATGAAGTCCCAATCTAACACCCTCCATGTGATTAGAAAAACCAGAACTTCTTCCTCTGATATTGCGCATCTCAAACACTTTATTTTGCCGACCAAACTCTCAAATCCCGAGTGGAGATGACAGTTTTCATTCTTCCTCTGTTTTTTAATGAGACGCCATCATGTCAGGTCCCCTCATTAAAGCGCATGTTCTGCTTAGCGTGTTCCTCTCACTCAGACGCCGACCATCTCTCGAGGCCGACTGCTCAGTTACGTGCGACTGTCGCCTCTGATAGGAGCCCTAAGAAGGTTGGTATTCCCCTTTCGGCCTCCTCTGACAGCTGGAGATGGGCAGGCGGGTCAGGGTGGTGAGTGGAATTAGCACACGAGACGAGCGGGTGCTGCTGCTGGTCTCTCAGAGGGGCGACCGTGTGGGGGCCTTGTACCCGCGTGTCATCTCCTAATGCACGCTTTGGTCTACATTTGTTTCCCAGCTAGAGACACATTTCTCATCATGGAGGGTACAGCGCCCCCCCCCCCCCCCCAACACACACACACACTCCCCCCGGGCTCTTCAGGGGGCGCTGGGAGCAATATTTAGGGAAACGGAGGTCATGGAGGTGTTCTTAGCTCGCAGTTGAGTTGTACGAGCTTTATTTCTGTCTTTCTCTCTTTCCGTCTCCTTGCTTTCCTTCCCGTCTTCCTCCCTTCCACTCTTTCTTCATCCTGTATCTCCATCTTTCTTTTCCTTTCCCCCTTTTCCTCCCTTCATCCTTCCTGCCTACCTCCCCTCCTCTCTCTTTTGCCCCCCCCCCTTCCTGAGCTACAGTTCCTCACCTGTCGGCCAGTGGGCCTGATGGTGGCGCTCCAACAGCATCCTCTCGATTACAATGGACAGAAAATGTCCCCATCGCTGCGATGTCATGGCGATGAGGTGTGAGGGACTGAGAGCCATTGAGCAGATGATCCTAATAGACCTCCCGTCGCTGCTCTGCACACATTGTGATTACAGTGTCAATACATTGTGGTTAAAAATACACACAAGTCCTGCACGGGGGAGGCAGAGTGCAGCCGCGTCACAGAGGAGACGGTCGCGGATTTACCGCTTCACCTCAGGAGACCGCCGCCACTCTCCACCTGCAGACTGCAGCTGACACACTTACTGTCCCGCTGCAGGGTTTTGTCTGCTTCTGCCACACTGACCTGAACAGACAAGATGACTTCTATGATTATAGAAGCCATGATGTAATTTTAGACAAGGCATCCGAGCAAAACCGTTCTATAAGTGGAAGCAAAGAGACACGAAAACGGCAAACAAACATTCTCTCCTAGTCATCAACTGCCTTGAAAGTTCATGCGTCAGTTCTACAACTTCAGTTCTGACACCTGAATGCGACGGCGAATGCAGATACAGGCGCTAACTTAAACCCAGGAGCGCCACAGGAGAGGAGCCAGAGAGCAGAAGCTTTCTGATCGGTTCATGTTTGTGATCAATCACAAAACCTAATTCATGTCAAATTTATAGCCATTACATTTGTTTCTGGTCACATGGCTTCTTTCGCTCCCCGGAAACTAACAATAGTGATTTTCAACAGTCCGGCTACATCAAATCTATAATTTGGCTCTGTCACGTTCGGCGTGAATATAATGTCTGCTTTGAAAGTCTGATGTTTAAGAGAAAGAGCAACGCCGAGCCAGGAGGTTCTGGACTTCAGTGGATTCTTGAACATTTTTCTTTTACGAGAGGTGAGGCTAGTCACAATAATATCACAAAAATGGTTAAAAGAAATGAATTGAAATAATAAGTGAATAAAATTAAAATAAATCAGAATATGAGCGATAAAATAGGGTGGGTGTGGCCTGTTGAAATGTGGGTGAATGAAATGCTGCTGAGCACGTTTGCTATGGCGCTGTGTGGTAGAACTGCACGTTTGCTAGCAGTCATGGAGTTGTTTAAGGAGCTCCAGCTTCCCCTGTCAGGCGGGTTCTCAGCCAGAGTCACGAGCTCACCAACATGGATAGAAACACATCTGTGAGGAGGAAACATTTGGCCCACATTTAGGATGTTTGCCCGTGATGACTCAGGATGGATGGCGTGTGCTCGATACGCAGACGCAGGTACAGCACACGTGCGCGCCGAGACACAGTCAGTGTGTGACCTTTTGATACACCTGTGCTGCGAGATCACGCCACCCTGGATACAACAACAATTAGCAAGTCTAATGGTGCATCGACTGCCGTCTCCTCCTTTCATCAGCTCACTGGTGATCCTCCTCCGTCTGTGCAACAATGCAGGACGCACCATTAAAGCAATCCGTACAGTGAGGTCATCGCTCTTCACCGCCATGTCAGGCTGCAACACAGGAAGTCTTTTAGAGGTGTTGGCAGGAAGTTTGCAAAATTAGATAGCTAGGCTGTCGTTAGCATCATATCGGCTGCTGATAGCCAGCACTGCACAAATGCCACGCGTGAACATTCAAACACAAATCTTTAGCGGCCATCACGCCAATTGCTGTACGTATTTAGGAAAGCGCCTGTCATGTGATGCAGGAGCGAGACGGTAGCAGTTATCTTAATAAGGTCATGCTTGCACACACAGAGTAATCCTGAGAACATGCCAGTCAAGTCATGTAATCAGCACTGACATTGCATCCACACAACACCTAATCCTGCTTATAGGCTAATAGAAATGTGTGTGTACTCTGTATCGCAGCATATTCCCCAAAGAAACAATATTAAGATGCTCTGCCTTCCTCTCTCCGTCCACACAGGTGCACGCGCACACACACACTCACACACACACACACATACCTCCATTTTCGGTTGTAGGGGGATATTATTTAATGGAATCATAGTTTTTTTGCTCTTATCGGGCTTCCCACAGACACCCTGTTAGCCCTGCCAGCAAAACAATGAGAGCGCAGAGCCTTTTGTTAGGATGAGTATCCAGCTTTTCCACCCCCACCGCCACCCATCCCTCAAAAAACCACTACCTACAGTGTATTCACATCTCCCTATCTGAGTGCTGGTGCCCTCTCTCTCTCTCTCTCTCTCTCTCTCGCGCTGCCCACCACACTTTTGGCTGTGGGGTTGTTGTTTCCTTTCTTGATTTGCATCGTAGTCGAGATCTGCTGGAAATTTGCTCATGGGACGGTGGGAGGGGCTGGAAGAGCGGGATCCAGGTGGAAAGCGTCTCCGCTGTGATGCTTCAAATGAGGGGCAACTTATCTTTCCGGACCTCTGTGTTCAGTTTCCACCATCCTCTGTACCAAAGATGACATCATTAAAGCATGATTCACCTCCTCAGTGCGACTCTTGAGATCTTCCCTCCTGGAACCATTGTCAGAACACACCGTACTAACGCCGATCCAGCCACAGTTACACACACATTTACACTGTGAATTTACAGATGGCAGGTTTTATTTCTATATGGGGAACACACACCCACAGGGAGAAAGGTGTGTGTGTGTGTGTGTATGACATTATTCATTATTCAGCTGCTGAAACATTAGTCAGAGAGATAAAGATGAGATGTGTGTGTCTGTCTTTGGTGTGTGAGGGTGCATGAAGCCCCCCTCCCTCCTTATGAATCTGGTACATGTCGTAAGCCCTGCCAATGGCCAGGATAAAGGAGTGTGTGTGTGTGTGTGTAAGTGTGAATAAACATTCTATAATCACAAGCTGAAGTCCCCAGGCATGCACACACTCGTGTACTTTGCAACCGTTTCACGTCTTGTTGTTAATGATGATCCAGAATGTCGCAGATTTGACTACTTGAACGTTCCCTCTCGCTTATTTATCTCCATCCGTGTTCTGTTCTTCTGATAATGTTGTCATCATCAACCCTCTCTTCTTTTTCTTTCATTTTTTCCCTCCTGTCACTCTCGTTTCTCATCTCCTCGCTCTTGTTACAGGCCAATCAATCCCATATTCTATCTTTAATGCGGCCTATCATAATTTTCTCATTATAATCAGAGAGTGATTGGATTCTGGGGGTAAATGAGGGATTCTGAGAGGTAATTAGCAGGCTAATAACTCCAAGTTCTGACATGCTGAAATAAGAGACGGATGGAGGGACTTTGAATCTCTCATCTGTGCAGATGAGGAGGAAAAGAGAGGGAGAGGTGGAGGAAAATGAACCTCCTCTGAAAGTTCTCTGCACAGATACATCAGTTACAAGCCCAATATTATTCTGTGGAAGTGTGTGTGTGTGTGTGTGTTTATTTGTAGAATAATGCAAGTTTGTCTGTGTGTGCATCGATTCTTTTTTTATTCTACAAACCTGTATTTTCCACACTGCTGTGAGGACAGAAGTGAAGTGACCCCGCCTCTGGGAAATTAGCTTTATTCACCACTAATTTGCTCTAATTTTTTCGAGAAACATAATTTATGAACGATTTGATGTATTGCTTAAGAAATGAATGAAAATAAAATAGTGGTTAGTTTAATTTTTTTTTTAAACATCTGTTATAATTAAATATAACAGGATATGCTGGATGGGTGTCTGGCCTCCAGTCTTTTCTTAACTCGTTTCCGCAGCTTCAAGTTCCAACATCCAGGAATCCCAGTTAGCAAAAGCGGAACCTGCAAGCAAAACCAGTTAAATAGACCGACAGGGAACTGATTCCAGCTGTTTCAGTGTGAATGTTTTGCAGCTCGAAATATATATTAATTAAACATGTTTTGTCGTGTGGATGAACAAGCAAATTTGTTTCAGTGATAAGAAACAGAACCATGGAGCACAAAGTCTTTTTTCGGGGAACGGAGCAAAAAAAAAGCCAAGGCTGGATTTGGAAATGATAGATAAGAGCCGATGTTAGCACACTTCAGAAGATGGAGCTGAACTTTTAGTTCCCGGGGCCTCCGCTCCAAAATCAGTAAAAGAAAAAGAAGACGACCTCCATCATGAAGCGATTCGGGAGGCAGAAGAGTGCGCCGCCTATTTTCCACAGTAATCTGTAAAAACTGAAGGACCTGTTTCAACTGTTGCCTTTGAATCTTAAATTGGTGGAACTGGAGAAGAGAAGTTGAGGTAAATTCACAACGATTCTAAAATAAATAAATAAATACATTTTTCTTACAACGTTACCTCAACTTGTCTTCTGGAGTTGGGGAAGTTATGTTAAAACGAACAGGCTCAGGTAAAAAGCGACGCACACCTTGGTGACGAGAGCGACGGGTGAACGCTAAAAAGGCGCAATGCAGCCGCCGATGTCCCCGCGAGTGTTTGCGCTGCGTAGCCACGCGTGTGGTGAAGTGGGAACGGTGACGCTGCGTGCTGAGCCCCGTCACAACGACGGAATGGGAGGAGAAGAACTTTGAAGGTGCTATTTAGTACGGAGATGGACGGCGCTCGTGTTATTAGTCTTAGTTGTGTAAAATATTTCAATGTGCCGCACCTTTTTAGATCAGCTGACTGCTGCGCCACCTCCTGACTCTCAAACACTCTGATGGTGTAGTCGCTCTTCGTTGTGTGCGTGACTATTAGCGCCGGTGCTAGTGTTTGCGATGAAGCTCAGCTGCAGATGACCTGATTGGATCAAATGCAAACAGAACCGGAGCACCCAGACTTCATTAACTTGGCTTCGTGGAAGCTGCGTGAATCAGGCAGGTTGGGCTTCTCGGTCACGTGATTATAAGACTATTTTCTTTTAGGTTCAAGTGTAATGCTCACTTGACTCCTTCGCGGTCTAGGATTTGATCCCTCAGCTGTCAAGACCAGACCAGTGTGACTTGAGCAAACGACACCCCCGTGTGAGTCCCGTCGCATCGGGACACTGAAATGCGTCAGACGTGGAAACCTGGGCTTTAAGAGGACGTCAACTCTCCGGCAGCACGGGTTAAGGAGGCAGTAGACGCCCAGCTGGTGTGTCAGCATCGTTGACCACAAAACCATCAACTCCACTTTGCCAGTAAAGGAGAAACACAAATCCCCAGAGACGTGCAGTGCTTCAGCCAACTGCGTTGTTACGTCATGTTTTTGTTTTGAATTTGACCAAAGGTGTGCAGCATCTTGGAGGCCAGGAAACCTCCCTCTCTCTCTCTCTCTCTCTCTCTCTCTCTCTCTCTCTCTCTCTCTCTCTCTCAGCTACAGGGAGGGTGAAGAGCTCTCCTCTTCCTTTTTGACGTGTGCAATGACGTGATGTGCGTTGCTGTAAGTCCAGTGCCCAGTGGTTCTGCAGCCAGGTTCCTCTCTAACAGGGCCTGGGCTCCTGGAATTTAAAAATGGTCGACAGTGACTGGTTCCCTGGAAATGTCGTCTCTTTTTTTAAACTTTATTGCAGGACTGCTAGAATTTGTCATAGACTTACGTTGTATTGCAGTATTTTTACAGTACTCCTGCAATATTTATATTTTATAGCGTGAGACAAAAAGGAAATGAGATAATAGTACTTTTAGAGTGATACTATAATATTTAGAGTGATACTAGTAATGATTTGAATAATTTGATTTAAAATATACATCTCTGTGTACACAAATATAAAAAATAAAGTAACAGTCTAGATGAATAAAAGGGAAAACTTCAAAACTCCTTGATGTCATTATTATGAGCAGTGTGTGTTTCCATGGTAACAGCACACTCCACCAATCAGATGTCGCTGATACACCTTAGGATTGTGGGTACTGTAGTAATAAAACCCACCTTGCTTAAGAGAAGGTGGGTTTGCTGCTGACCATCCACCTGCTCGCTCGTGGTTGATGACGAGCTCGTCTGTAGGATGTGAGTGAGATTTCACCCTCCAGATTCAAGGTGGGTGGTCACTGTTGATCCCCGCCACACACACGCAGGGTCGCCACGGAGCTGCAGGCGTGTGCGTGGTGGCCAGCAGAGCATGTGATTAGTCAGCTCTTCCAGCCATCCATCTTGGTTGGTGGAGGTTTTGCAAAAGAACTGGCTGGTCTAGCCTGGGGATACAACTGTGTCCACACACACACACACACACACACACACACAGAGCAACACCAAGCCTGCAGGTTAATAGCTTTGACTCCTGTCCACTCCATCTATCTCTCTCCCTCTCCCTCTCTCTCTCTCTCTGTCTCTGTCTCTCTCTCTGTCATTTCTTTGTCCTCGTCAAATGTTTGCTCTTTGTCTTAATCTCTCTCCGTCCTCTCCGCCTCCGTATGCTTTCACACCACCCTTCCTCTGCACCTTTTCTTTTCCATTCCGTTTCCCTCATTACCTTTTCCATTTCCTTATTACCTCACTTTAAGTTTCTTTCTCTCCTCCGCTCTGTTTATTACCTGGATGCCGCGTTGCATATGTATGAGGGGACATGACGAAGTGCTGCGCTCAGCACTAACAGCCAGGCATCTGAGAGAGAGCGTCTGGAGGAAGGCGTAGATGGAGGGAAGCAGGTGGTTGAGTTTGGGAGAGGAGAGGAGAAGTGTGGGAAGGAGAGAAAAGACAGAAACTGATTTTTTTTTTAGCTCAAAACCCATTATGAATGAGCAGCCTTTCATCTTTTTATCATCAACTTAACATAAGTTGGAATTCGCTTGGCCAACTTTGTTGTTGCGTTCGATTTTATCGACCCATTCAGTCTTAGCAATCTAGATAGACAATAATGAAACACAAATTCAAAGGAGTGGAGAAAAAAAGTGATGTATTAGTGTGTTTGCACACACACACAAACCTCTCCACTGATGTGTTGCAAAAATACCAAGAAACAAATCTTCACATCTGATCCGCTTCCATATTTGCGCCATCAGAGAAAACGGAAGCGCCCTCTCATGTCAGCACAACAGTGCTGCTTTACATTCTTCATCGCTAAGTGATAATGGTCATAATAAAACAATATATGCATAAAAAAGAGATAAATGTAGGTTAAGATTTGCGATGAATGACTCCCACAGTAGGCAGGACAAGTCACAGGTCAAATGCTTTCGATCTTATAAAGACCCCTGTGTGGGTAGTTTAGGTTGCACGCCAATCAACCATGTGAACCACAAGGCTCATTTTCCTCTGTCGTCCCTTTGCCAGATGTTTGAATAGTTTTTTTTAACACTTCTCAAGATGAATCCAGCTGGAAGTGGCAGCTTGACTTCACCGTGCATGTAAACAAACTGGTTTTCCATTCAAACAGACTGATTTTTTGTTTTAATCAGTGATCAAGGCGCACATCATAATACACACCATTCTTAAACACACACACATACACTCCCTGCAGCTAAGATTGTAGACATTACTGTTCTTGTACGTGTGTGTGTGTGTGTGTGTGTGTGTCCTTCTCACTGGCGAGTAAGCGAACACCTGTGTGTCACGCCATGCTGTGCTGATGCCTTCGCTCCCCTCTAAGTCCCCAAGCAAACACCTCGATAGAGACCCACCACTGTTTACACCTGTAGCTAATGGTAATGCTACCATTAACAGACACACACACACACACACACACCATTGAGATGGAGGAACAAACAGCTGCAGGTTATAGAGGAAGAAAAATAAAAAAACCCAGAAGGGATCAGAGAAATCCTGAAATGCTGTAAATGTCATTGGTGATAATGACAACAACAGGAAGTAAATACAAGGAACTGATGGAGATGAATCGTTCAACTCAGTTTCTCTCCAGGAAATATTTGCAAGTCATCTTTTTCGGGCTGTCGGAGAGGAACTCTGTGATACGTAAGCGACAGTATCACATGGATTCTGAGGGAAGAAATATACTGCAAAACAACTGATCTCCAATACTTCATTATTCATCTTAACTGGGAAAAAATACACCTGGAAGTCTCAAACCTTCGAATTCACCATCACCCACTTAAACTCCAACTGGTCAATCCTGGAGCGCAGAGATGCTGCGGTGCATCGCCTCCTCACTCTGTCACTCATGAGCCCATTAACTGGTGTCACCACAATGAAGAACAAGCTGAGAAGTCATGAAAATGTTTTTTTCCAAATGTTTCACTTGTATCGCTCCCCCTGTGTGTTGTTACTCACTGTGTGTGTGTGTGTGTGTGTGTTTGTGATTGTGTGTTCATTCATGCATGTTCCCTCATGAGTAAATTGTGACTTAAAATCTGTAATTTACAAGTTTTGTTGTCAGCAACCGCATCGTACCCAACTATTGCTCTACGTTTGGAGTGTGTGAGAGTGCACCTCTGTGAGAGAGAGTTTTTGTGTGTGCGTGTGTGTGTGCCAATGTGTGCCTGTGTGTCTCACACACGTGTGCGTGTGCGCACGCACGCGTGTGTGAGAGAGACAGAGTAGGAGGGACAGGCGTGATAGTGTGAATGTGTGTGTGTGCGTGCACGCACGTGAGTGTGCGTGTGTGAGAGAGGACAGAGTAGGAGAGACAGGAGTGATAGTGTGAATGTGTGTGTGTGTGTGTGTGTGTGTGTGTGTGGCATTAATTTAACAGAGCGCAGGAAGACGCCAGGCAAGCTAGTCGGTTAGCGTAGCTCCTCTGCCACTACATATTAAATCAAGCTGGCAGACAGACAGTGGTGGCACTGCCCCTCTGCCTGCCAAATAGAGAGCTGGCCCCAGTCTGATAACTTTCAACACATTACACCCACAGCTCTGAGGCTGCCAAATTAGGAGCAGCTCTGACTAAGATAAGTCTAATAGTGCCGTGCTGCAGGGGGGTGATAGACTCTGGCTTGCCTCGAAGACGGATGGTGTTGGTCAGTGTTGCGAGGGTAAGTGAGTAAGGCAGCAGAAGAAAATGGAAGAATTGGGAGTTCTTCTTTTCTTTGAATGTACGCCATTTTACATTCAAAGTGAAGCATTGCTCTATTACTCCGCTGGCAGATTACTTATAGTTTTCTTTCACGTGGGACTTCAACACGAACAATGTCACTCACCAACTCATCCAACAGCAGGGGTTTCCGTATTTCCCTGCATGTCCACTATTAAATGATCACATGTGGTCTAGTTTAAGTCCAGCACCTGCCAGTCACTCGCCAGCGTTTGTTCGTGCATAATCTGAGGGATCATGGACCCACTTGATCAAGGTGCCTGTGCAGCAGCCCCGACCTCGCTCCTCCTCGCTGGTGACGCTAACATGTCTGTGTTCTAGCCTCCTTATCAGCGTGACAGGGTCGTGAGTTCGAGTCCGGCGGGAAAATGCAGTATGTGCAGATAATTTTGACAATGCCAATGTAGTCACGGTCTGGTTAGGTTGTAGTGATCGTTCTGATGTCACATGACCTAACAACCAAACCCACCTTTGGGCTGACATATGTGTGGAAACATGTGATTCGTCGTCTCTTCGATCTTTCCCATTCCCATACTGTGAGGTGAATACTTTGGTTAAAATGGTCAGAATTTTGGACATTTTTGGTCTAAAAACTGTGAAAACACAGTTAAAACCGACCCCAGTGAAGGTTTCCAGGTTGTCTGGCGCCTGCTTTGTTGCTTTCATAAATTATTCATCAAGGCTTTTGACATGTTTTATTCCAGTCAGTCCTGATTCTGTTCTATTTCACCATACTTCGACTTGATGCTCCCTCCGCAGTTTATTTCTGACATTTCAGACGCTTCGCTGTTTGCTCCTCAGCCCCGGCGACGAAGCACAGAATCTAATTCACGCACAGGTAAAGAGCAGCATCCTCCTTTCTGTGAGATGTGAGCGAACCTCACAGTAGCAGGACTGAACCTCGTCGCTGTGCTCCGAGATCTAAGTAGCCGAACCTTTTTGTCGCTGACCTTCAGAGGCAACTCAGGGAAAAATGTAGATATGGATGATGGGTCTCACTGGCGCCGGGACTTTAGGGTCCACAGTAAGAATCAAAGCTCATGCCGACTTTTTGTCTTTGTGCAACTGTTAAGTAAAAAAAAGAAATACGGTGGTGGTAGTTTGAGCAGATGCAGCGTGGATGTAAGGTTGAGTCATGGTTGGTCGCTACACAGGGATTTAAAGGTGGGATTGTAAGACGGGCGAGGTTAGAGGGGCGGGGATGACATCTGGACAACAGCAGGCCAGCACGCATTGAGATTACTCTGCTCATCAAGCCAGCCAGCCGGGCCAGACGCAGCACTTTAAGTAGATAGAAGGAAATTATAAGGTCGGGTCAAGCTGCCAACTTCCTGCTCTGTGCTTGTATAGAGTCTAGAAAGGTAGGTCAGAGCTGGAGAAAGGTGTCACCTGTCTTTAGGACACCACAAAGTAAGTTGGACAGAGCCAGGCTTTCTCTGAGTAAGCTGGCTCAGCAAAACCTAAAGCTCCAGTCAGACGCAATGAGAGTCACTGCGGTTATCAACTGACTCTGTCAACCCGAGTCGCTGCTCGCTCACATAAAAAGGGGCTTTGGTGCATCATTTGATTCTTCTTCTTTCACAAAAAAACAAAACAAACAACTGTTGCAGCAAAAGAGAAATTCTGCCAGCAGAGTGCTACTGCTGGCTCCCGGTTAGGAACGTGACTGTTTACCCTGCAACCTGGCTTGGTAGGGCACCTCCTCGGCCTCCCAAGTCAACTTTTGGCACTTACTGATTTCTCCTCATTTCTTTTCATCCATTTAGAAAGAGAACAAACTTGAATCAACATTTCTGCACATGTGCTACTGTTAGCCAGCTGGCTAGTTTTCAACTGCAGTCCTCGGGCAAGGTGACCTCCCTGTGTCCAGGTGCTCCAGGCGCCTCCTCCCTCACACCAAAGACATGGATGTGAGGGTGATTGGACATTCTGGATCACGCGTGGCTGTGACAGACGCTCTGATGGACTGGTGATGTTCTCCACCTCTCTCCCAGTTACGGCTGGCTCCATTTGTTGAAATATTTCTTAATGTCTCGGTGGGTTGAGGCGTATGCTCCATCTGTGGTTGTCCAGCTCGCATGGGTCAACGTCATTCATGCAGCTGATGAGATGACACCACAGGAGAAAACTACAGGCTCCGGGCTGTCCTCCAGGTCCTCAGAGATTAGAGGAAATGTCTGACAGACATAGAGATGAGAGGACGCCGGGTGCGACTCAGTCACAGCTGAGGACGGTCTAGAACGCCACAGTACACAGCGCAGTTCCATTAACACTTGGGCTTGTTCGGGCACAGCTGGCTGGATTGGCGAGAAGAAAAGAGGCGAGGGACGGACACACTTGATAACAGAGAGAAAGCGGTAATAGATCCGCACTGTACAGACATCTGACAGGTGTTCTCTCTTTGTGCCCGTTCGCCCTGCAAATCGTTCCCTTCTTTCCATTGTAGTTCGTAAGCGGTTTGAAGATAAAAAAAGCATTTGTATGTCTTTGTCCTTGAATCCCTCAATGGACGTCTCTCTCATACAAGAAATGTGCTTGATACATTATGTATCACACATTTTAAGATTTTTTTATTACAATTTCATGGTTAAATTTATAACTGTTTATGTACACACACTTGTAAATAAGTGTAAATGCATGCAAATTCATTTCCTCCCTTTTACAGTGCAGCTTAAGGTCAATGAGGAGAGCTGTATAGAGAATAAAAAGTGCCTGTGCAGCCAAAACTGTCTCTTTATGGCTGACTTTGGTTTTTCCTCTAGAAAGTGATTACTTGATAAATCAAGAACCGTGTTTACCTCGTGACAGAAACAACTCATGTGAGTCCATCGCACTCGCCCTCCCTGACGGCGTCGTTTTTCATACATTCAGAACGATGAGTAATACGTCGGCGTTACAAGCATCATACGGTTGACAGACAGTGTTATCTGGCGGTGTTTTCCTCTTTTACGCCGTGACAGAATACAACCTCCACAAAAGCGCATGTGCTTGTTTGTCTTTTATTGTACTCTGATGTAGCACGACGATGGGCTGCAGACACACTCCCACCTGCCGGTGCAACGCCACCTGCTGTAGAGCGAGGAGGCCACACGTCACCCTGCCACACCGTCAGTAAGGTGACGGTGATTCCTTGTATTCCCTAACATGTCATCAACAAGCAGTAAATATAAAGTATCTCTTCTGTTACGTACATGAGAATTTGCAGATGGCCTTCACTGTGTAGGGAAGCACAAACAGCACTCGCTCAATCTGTGCGTGCTTCATTATTAGCAACATTGTTTATCCTGAGTATTTACTGAATAAACATGCTAGTGGAAGGTCAGAATAATTAAAAAAGATCTGAGCGTGCGCGCGTATGTGTGTGTGTGTGTGTGTGTGTGTGTGTGTGTGTGTGTGTGTGTGTGTGTGTGTGTGTGTGTGTGTGTGTTTGGGCGGGGGTTGTTTGTGTGGGTGTGATGGGAGACGCTGAGACACGGAGCGAGAGATATGAACAGCACACAAACGTCATCAAATCATCAAAACCTGTGATTTGAATCCATCCTGGCTGACAACAACCTTCCAGTATTTTTCAGGGCGTTGGGCATAACTGCCATTGTCTTCAGCAGAATGGAATGCTTTGATCATATCATTTGCATATTTTAATTACAGTGCCGTGGAGAAGGAAGGAGGAAAACAGCAGACATCTTGATGAATGTCTGTTCTGCCGGTTTGCTTTTGAAGGGCAGGATTAGCATGCTAACACGAGGAGGTCGCCCAGCACAGCTTCCATATGTGGAGAGCAGGCAGGCACATGGCTGATATTAGATTCCAATATCATATTGTTGTTGTTGTTGTTGTTGTTGTTGTTGTTGTTGTTGTTGTTGTTGTTGTTGTTGTTTGGGGCCTCCAGCGAAGTCTCTGAACTTTTATTAATACTTCTTAAACAAATATTGACCGAGGAAACAACTAATGAAGAACTGCAAACTTGTGTAAATGTGCACAGGAGCACCTGACCAGCAGCATTTCTGTTTTTTGGTCCTAAACCACATGAATATGAACCTTATTTTGAAACACTAATGTATTCTTCACCTTTAGAAAATAGTTGAAACTAAAATGTGTGCGTTGTCTGCGTTTCTTCAAGATGAAGGATCAACTTATTATCCTCTCTGATAAAAGGTAACGTCCAGCAGCAGCCTCGTCAGCCTGTAGAGGGTCAAAGCGGACACAAGGGGGAGCACTGACATTGAACCACAGCAGCCACACTGAGGAGGCTGCCTGCAGGCTGAGGCGTCTGCAGACACAAGGCGGCTCAGCTCAGGATGCCCAATAATCAGCGCCATTGATCAGCCGAATGATTAATCTGCCTATTAAGAACTGAAGAAAGAGCCTTGGAAGTTTTGACAGGCGTGTGTTTGAGCGGTTGTGTGGACTTGACGTGTCTTTATCGTCTCATATTATGCACTCTGTGTATTTTAGATTTATGTACTCACGTGTCAGACTGCAGCTCTCCTTCCTGGGGCGCAAGATCTTCTCTCCAGATATAAGTGAAGGTGCTTTTTTGGGTTCACAACCCTGAAAGAAAAAAAATCACGACAATGATGAATGTGGTTTGACTCGGTGAACCTCACGAGCAGCATGACTGACCCCAAGTGGAGATGCAGAGCGATGACGTCAGCATGTGTGGTTCCTTCTGTCTGGTTTGACGCACGCAACAATATATGTACTATTGGTGAGAGGTTGTTAAACAGCTGCGCTCCATTACAGTCATTTGCAAACCGGTGAAGGTTGTTAAGATCTTTTTCTCATAAAATATGAGAAATGGTCAAATAAAATGGTTCCATAAAAGCGTAAACGTTGCTGTCTGTATAAAATCCCAGCTCAGCTCAAGTGCACCGTGCTGGATACATTCAGCGCCATGCAAAGTGAGTGTCATGAGAGGAGGAGTTACAGTATCTAGGCCAACCAGCACAGGCTCCGTTTGAAGTATCACTGCGTTTTGCCAACACGTAGTGGAATAGCAAGGGTCTAGTTTTAGCTCCTGAAGAGAGATGCGCGCACACACACACACACACACACACACACACACACACACACACACACACACAACAGCCATGGAATTCAAAAACAACAACAATAAAAGATGGCACGCACACTCCTTCACAGATACACTCATCAATCCAGTGAACAAATAAATACCTGTATGCACACACACACACACACACACACACACACACCTCAGCAGATCCACAATGAGAATGTATCCATTTCTTCATTCTTTTTGTTGCTCTTCTCAGTGACTCCTAAGCACCACACAGCTGCTGCTGCAGGGATGTGTTAATTCATAACTCAACCAATTTAACATGCCAAAGACAATCTAGCAGAGTTCTGCTCAGTTTGAGAAAACATGCTTCTTCTGTGGTGCTGGAGGATCTTAATGAAGTCTAATTAAGTCACTCAGCTAACATCATTGGAGTCGCATCATCTTTGTTTAGTCTTGCAACGCCAGCACGGAAATATCAATGAGGTCATTATCAGAGGATGTCATTAAGGCACTTTGTGCTTTTGGAACTTGATCCATGCTCCAGAGACTGAAAAGTCACTGCTACCTGAGTTCTGACCAAACTTTTAGGTTTCCATCGTCGCTCTTTAGAGAGTGAACGTGTGTTTTTGGAAGTTCTGATAGCTGAAATAGGTCTAATAGTTGGTCCCTCAGACTGAACATCAGTCAACCAGAAGAGTTCTCCAAGTTTGGATTGCTTGGTTGCTCGCAGGCATCGATCCGTCATGATGCTAGATAGCGGTCGTCATGCTGTGCCATCGCAGCAGGGCTATTCAATCAAATACTGCTATTGATCATATGATCAAATAAAAACGGGAGATCAATATGTGCCTGTACTTAAAGGTGGATTTCCTTGTACTCTCGTGTAATGCACTCAGCATTTTTGCTGCTCAGCAATATGTAGTGAAACGGCACGCAAAGACCAGCCCTCATATTTATAATGATATGTTCCAATAAAAAGAAGAACACAAAATAACAATATTTGAAAAAGTAGGGACGCAGCTCAGCCAGACAAGATGGTGGAGGCGTTCATTATCTGGCTGTAAACTCCTGCGTGTTTAACTCGCGTATCTCAACACTGTCTGGATTTAATTTATTACTCCAGTGGTCACAGCGGCAAACCAACAAGGACTGGTGCAAGAAGCAGCTTATAGACTAAAATCATGGGTTCATATCAGTCAACACCTCTCACTCATGACATCATTTGACACATGACACACGCGTTACGACATTAATGACTCATAAAAGTACCACAAGAGGGGTTGTGGTACTGTCACTGGGCGGCAAATACAGCAAAGAATAAAAACAATAACTTTAGTGTTGTACACACACACGCACACACACACACACACACACACACACACACACACACACACACACACTCACTCACTCACATTATGCCATATATCGTGTCCGATCTGGCTCATGGCGCCCCTATTTCACCCGCCATTACCCTCTGACTAGGTAGAAGCCCACAGGCACAGCAGCACCGAGGGGAGCCAAATGATGGATCAACAGGGGTGAGGGGAAGGAAGACGGGTGAGGTCGAGATGTAGGAACAGGAAAAAAAATAGAAGGAAGTTGAAAGCTGTTCGATTCTGACACACACACACACACACACACACACACACACACACACACACGTCTGAAAAGGCCGATGATGGGATCGTATGATCAGGCTGGTGAGCTATTGTTCGTTTGGGCTGTAAAAGTGTTCACAAGGCAACAAAACCTGATCGATAGACACACACCGCCACTCTGTAAAGACTCCAGTTAAAAAAAGAGAGTGAAATAGATAGCGGTCCTTCTTGCTCCCTGTGGACACACACACACACACACACACACACACACACACCTGACGATCTATCATCTCACTTCCTCTCACCAAGTTTGTGACTCATTCCTTCACTGTCGTCCCTCTGACCAGTGCGTCATCTCCTCGCTCTGTGCCACATCCAGTCCAGCATCCCAGTGTCATGGAATGCCAAAAAGAAAAAGAACAACTGCAACAATACGATGTTGCAGTTAAATAACAAAGATCAGGAACATTTTACATCAGGACGTCTTGGTTTTTTTCCTCTAGCGCAGGTGAATGCAATAGAATAAACAATGCAGTCGCTGGGTTCATGAGGGAAACACGAGTTGATTGTGGCTGTTGTGGACTGATATTGTGCTACGATCCCTGGAGGAATCCTTATCAAAGCTGTTCCCTTAAGTCTTTAGGAGATGATGAGTGGGTAGAACGTCTCTGCAGCGCCAACAAATTAGATTTAAAACGATATTTGGACACACAACAAATATCGCACCTTCCTGCGAAAGTTGCAGGAGGCCGTGTGGCGATTAATGTGCCGCCGCTCTGTCGGGAGATAGCGGCGTCCTGCAGAATGAAAAATGCATCAGATCAAACTCATATTGTGCCTTTTTGCTGTTCCTCTGCTTTGATTTTATATCTTTCAGTTTCTTTATTGACTCACTTTACAAACTGAACAAAGTAGTTTTGTCACAGGTCACCAGCATAGTTTCCTCCTGGGGAAGATCTTCTTCTACGACTTCCAACCTCTTCATGACTTCCTTCTTGGAGCAGTTGATAATAAACATTGCTGGATGAGATATGAACGTGTCAGTTTGCTAAATCTTGCAAAATCCTACATTCTTATTGAGAAACACTATCAGTGGGCGCTCTACCGCCCTCCACTGGCCAGCTGCCTCTGTCTCTGACACACTTGGACCGACTGGTGACAAAAACAAGAGCAATCACACGCCTCCATGTCAATAACATGCATAAACATGTGTGCGCAGACGGAGGCTAAGAGAAACACTTGTGTGCTCACAGTCACGCTCTGCTGGGAACTGGCCTGGTTTCTCTTTCGCCAGCATCCACACACAAACACACACAGCGTACAGTGTGGCAACACACTCAGCTTGAGACTTCATAAAAAAAAAAGCTCAAGTACACACACACACACACACACTCACACACACACTCACAGGGAGCAGGAGAATGACAAGGTCTGCACCCACTGAACCTCTGAACGCACGGACGACATCCTGAGAGATGGAGGGTGGAAACAGATGGCACATTAATTATATTCAGTTTTGATAAAGAGTCCGTCAGCAGTGCTACTTACTCTGAGAGTTTGTATATTCTGCTGGCACTGGTACCGGTCCCAGTGCTGGTACTGGCACTGGTACCGGTCCCAGTGCCGGTACTGGCACTGGTACCGGTCCCAGTGCCGGTACTGGTCCTCTTGCCAACATCAGCACACTAGTTTATACTCTCTTGGTTTGTGTCACTGAGCCAGCTCGCGTCATGGTCACCTTCTTCCTCCTCTGGTGTAGTAGACACACAAAAATAAATCGCATGAGTTTTTTTGTAATACTGACTAAATGTTTACTCTTTTTTTCCTCATATGTAAAATGAACATTGCATTCCTGTAAGCCGACTATTTTCAGACCTTTTACACACATGGAAAGTGCCTTTCTGTTCTGTATTCCTCTCTAAACACTTATTCAACCTGCTGGCTCGCTCCACGTTGGCTGTTGTGTCCTCCAGTCAAAGGAGATAGAATTGCTCCTTCTGTGGATTCCCAGGGTTTATCCCAACAGCTGAGTGTCTGGAATCATGTGAGGACATCTGACCATGGTGTTCGTCCTTTTTTTATGGGTTTATGTTGTTTCCCTCCAGTTCTTCTGCGTGTACTTGGATGCAACCGATGATGTTTCTGTTTCCTTGAACATCGTCCAAGTGCTGCCACTGTTTTGTTTTTTTTTTTCCAAAGAATTAATTCTCTTTTCCACTGTGAACATCAGAGACAATAGATTCAATTTTCCTGTGGAGTGATTCGATTTTGTTTCCCACAGATTTCACTTAATGTTCAACTGATACCAGCATCAACGGTGTTTTCCGTCTGTTTTTTGCGGAATACGGTGGAGCCGGTCATCACGTTCCTGTGCGAATTGTTCTTTCTTCCCTCCGTCTCTTGTCTTCAGCAGCGTGGCTGATTTGTTTGTCTGATTTTAACAGGTGAGTCAGTTCTCTGCAGTCCGTCGGAAGTAGAAACGCGTCCTGTTCTTGTTTTCACACACATCCAGTATTTCTGCTGGATCTTCATCACAGTGCAGTTTTGGGCACAGCTTTTCATTCCCTCGCATTATTAGTTCATTCATTTCCATCCATCCATCCATTTTCTACCTCTTATCCTGTTAAGGGTCACAGGGGGGTGGAGCCTATCCCAGCAGCCTTCCCCCTGGACGGGTCACCAGTCCATGGCAGGGCCAACTCATAGAGACAGACAACCATTGGCTCTCCCAGCCACGCCTACGGTCAATTTAGAGTCTGGATTAACCTGGTCCCTCTTGATGTCTTTGGACTGTGGAGGAAGCTGGAGTACCAGAGAGAACCCAGCAGGAACAGGGAGAACATGGAGACTCACCCAGAAAGACCCGTGCTGCAGCCGGGGCTCCACCCACAACCTTCTTGCTGTGAGGGGACAGTGCTGACCACTGCTCCACTGGGCCACGTTATTTCATTTCATACTTGATAATTCATTGATTACATTTGTTGCTTATTAATTACATCGTTACATGTGTGGTGAGTGGAGAACCAGGGTGGACAGGGACGTGATGACTGTCAGCAGATACCGCTTCATCAGACGCTTAGATGATGAAGCAACGCAGTAAATAAGTCATTTATGAGGCAAAGAAAAACGTTACTTTTTCAATATCGCACGGTGGTTTTCTGTACGTAAACAAAAATGTTAAGACTATATGCACATTTTTTTACACGGGTAATATCACGGCATAACGGCAAAAACTGCAATAGGGTGCACGTGTGGTGTTGGAGCGCAGCTGACGAGGTCCTCCTCGCCTTTGACTGTCCTCTGAAACACACAAGACAACAGCAGCATCATTAACACGCTGCTGAACACAATGTCAGACGCGAACGCTTCAAAGAGGAAGACACGCTGATTTTAAGGAAACAAACAAAAGGATGAGGATAGATTAGGGACACCGAGCTTCATTCAGACGATTGTTCACATGGCAGTTGTTTCCCTGCTCAGAGATCCCGTCCTCCCACACAAGCACACACTAACCCACGCTGAGAGGGGTCCTGACCAGTATGAGGGCATAAAATCTGAATATTTTCACAGATAATTTGCCTGTCACAGCCAGGCAATAGCAATAACAACTTTAGAGAGAGAAAAGAGCTCCAAAAGAAAGCGAGAGGAGAGTGCAGTAAATCTCCTGAGTGGTGTTTGTGCTGAAGAAAAAAAAGGACTTTCCAGAGAATGTTTCTCATATCCTATCCGCCTCTCGCCCGTGGCCGCTGGGATGGGCTCCAGCCCCCCGCGACCCTTAACAGGAATAAGCGGAAGACAATGGATGGATGGATGGATGTTTCTCATATCCCTTTTTTCTCCCACGTCCAAATCCCTCTCCCCCTCCCCTTGTATCCCTGTGCCTGACCCTTTAGAAAGCGCTCAGTGTGGTGGGCAGCATGATTGCGGCGTCTGCTTGCAGCAGCAGTGACATCCAGAGTGAGCTGCGCCGCAGCTGTTCCAGTCGACACGCGTTTAGGCGGCGGCGGAGGGGGAGCGTGCTGCCTGGCTAACAGGCCAACAGGCCACAATCACAAATGTGTGTCCTATACATTATTCAGACGCTTCAGGCCACCCACATCATTTCTCTGGACAATATACACACACACACACACACACACACACACACGACTGATACACAATAATTACTCTGCCGCCAAGCAAACACACATTCACACATTAGAAGCACAGTTTGTCATCCAGCAGCCGAACTGCTCACATCCAAATCATAAAGTCACAGATGCATGCGCTTCTGCAGACACATGCAAATCATAACGACAAGTGTAGCACAACAAAGCTGCAGAGTGCGTTGCTTCTATTAGCGTCATTTCATGGCTGTCTGACAGCACATAAAAGACTCATCTCTGCTTCATTGTGACTGCTGGATGGATGCAAAACCCCCAAACCAAAGTAACCAAAGTGGGCGCCCGCTAGTTCCTCACAGGCGCTAGCACATTGACATGTGTGAAGTGGGAGAGTTTGTCTTAGCATTATGCACGCAACATGTCTATGTGTTGTGTGCATATTTGCGTGTGTGTGTGTGAGAGAGAGAGAGAGAGAGAGAGAGAGAGAGAGAGATGGATAGAAAAGGAGGCAGTCTTCTCTCTAGTGTCAGCCTTTGATCAGTATCCCTGTGTGTGTGTGTGTGTGTGTGTGTGTGTGTGTGTGTGTGTGTGTGTGTGTGTGCGTGTGTGTGTGTGTGTGTGTCTGTGTCTTTTGGTGTCTGTGTGATCCAACCCCTGGTGTCTTGGAGGCAGATGAAACACTGTGTCTCTATCCGGGACTCACAGGACACCCACTATCCTTCTCTCCTTTCTCCTTTATTCTTGCGCTCTCTCTCTCTCTCTCTCTCTCTCTCTCTCGCTATCTCTCTCTCACCATCTCTCTCTCTTTCTCTCTCTCTCACCCATTCCTCTCCACAGCCATTTTAAAGACTATTCATGCAGAGCTTCACTTTCATCTTGCGTCGCAGTGTTTTAACCAGCTCTTCAGTTTTGTCGAGCCTTTTATCAGATTATAGAGGAAGGGGAGGACGGGTGAAGTGGCCTGCTGTCGCACCGTCAGATGGGTGCAGCGAGGAATCGGCCGCCAAGACAACAGCTCTGCCTGTAACAAGATCACGTCTGGCGTCATGTGTACCGTATATGTGTTGGTGTAAGGACGGCGACTGAAGAGCAACCACATAGCAACCGATGCTTCAGAAACGTCCAGTAGAAAAACTCTGTTTCCATTTGTTGAAGGTCTGGACTTTGCCAACAAAATGTTCTCAAGAAACTATGTTGACATCAACATATTTGCTCTGTGTTGCATTAATTAGCTTACTTAATGACCATATTAGCATAATTGGTTATGTTTTATATATCATGGTGATTACAGTAGGGCATTAGGCAGCTTATTTCCCTCTTGTTTGTGCTCGGCTTAATTAATGCAACCAAACATGCAGCCCATTGGTGTGTGTTTGGGGTGTTTAAGGAGTAAATACACGCCGTGCTGACGGGTACGTGTTTTTGTTTCACGGACCATTTGTGACGATAACTGTCGATGGAGAGTGACCCACTGTAGCGGGGTACGTTTTTGGGTAAAGCTACTAGTGCTGTGGCTGATGTTGGAGGGGCTGGGCTTGGGGTTGTGTTACATCACCAAACCTCGCACGATCATAAGGTGATGTCCCCCTTTGGAGTGCAGTGCCCGAACCTTGACATCACAAAACCCGTCAGAGATGCCAAGTTTTTGAGAGTCGCCGCACACTAAGATGGCTCTCTTTTTATGGATGTTTTTAATCTAAATGTAGCAGCTCTTGTGTTTCGCCACAACAGATCCAACTGTATACACGTGTTTCACCTCCACCGCATAGACTTAATGGATGACCTTTCCCAAGCACCTGCCTTTAATAAAGCTCTAATTAGGAGTCCCATTAGGGTCTGAGAGGCTGCCAGTTAATAAGTACTTAAATGGAAAAGATTTACTTCTTTGGTGGAACAATCGAAGATCCTCAGCACTAATCAGGAGAGGCAAATGTCGGATAAAAACAGAGAAGCTATGAATGCAGAGCCGTGATGAATAAACAACAACTCCCAGGACCCTACAGTGTCGTCACACAAGGCCGGTGTGAGGTCCAGCCATCGTTAAATTGGTGAATTAAACATCGTAGGAGTATAAATAGTTGAAGAGGTAAGACCTTTAGGTTAAATGAGTCTGTCTCGAACTTAAAAGCAACTTCATGCAGAAACTAAAGTGAATTGGGAACAAACCCAATAACCGCTGGAACCGTCAAATAACGGATATTCTTGTTGATAAGGGTGCTGGAGGTCCGTTCATGCCCAGATGAATATCTCCGCAGCTCTCAGGTGTGTCTCTCTGGTCAGGTGAATATTCGGATGTGGAGTAGAACCTTAGATAACAGCGTGATAGCAATGATTCCATCCACAGAGGAACCGCCGGATCATTGACTGACTCCTGGACTACAACTGGTGGGTCTGTGGGGCTTAAAGCGAAAAAATCAGAGTAACATTTTCTTTGTTGTTTATTCAAAAAAACAATAAACAAGCATAATTTCAGCAAGTGCGTCATCACATGGGATCCAGTTAGGGGGTGCGATTCGGCGTGCAGGCTGCTGTACGTAAGTGGCTTTGAGTTTAAGTTCCTGCTCAGTGGTATTAGAGGGAGAAAATGTCATTAAGTGAGGAGCAGAAAAAGCATTTTCTCCCCTCGCTCCCTCTGCTGTGTACCGTCTGTCACCCTGTGCTGATGAAGCTCGGTGTTGCAAACACATTCTCGGCAGTTTTGCTCTCAGTCAGACGCTGATTTACAGGCCAGACTAGGGAACATTTGCCAGACAGGTACTGAAGGTACTGACAGTGACATCATTCTTCTCCCTGCTTCCCCTCCCCTCTCTTCATGCTTTCCCTCATTCTGTCCTCACCTACTCTAATCCCTTCTCCTCTCTTGCTGTCAATCCCTCCCTCCCTCCCCCGACATTCATCTCTGTTTCTACCAGGCTTTCTCAGTACCGGCGATCAGTCGGCCAAGGGGAACTACGGCCTGCTGGACCAGATTCAGGCCCTGCGTTGGCTCAACGAGAATATTGGACACTTCGGCGGAGACCCGGAAAGGATAACGATCTTCGGCTCTGGAGCTGGGGCATCCTGCGTCAACCTCCTCATCCTCTCACACCACTCAGAGGGTAAAGGAAAAGCCGTCATTGGCTGATTTACTGTGATTTGTTTTGCTTGCTCATTGCAACATCCATTCATGTTGGCTGGTCCTGCCAGAGCTAGAATATCATAGAATATCTCTGATGAGTTCTGCATAGCATGTATTCACTCTTGTAAATCACTCAAAGCCTCGTATTCCTCAACTCTTACATTGTGGCTGCTTCCGTGAAATTTAGCTGGCTGAGGGTTTTGTGCTTAATTTAGGACATTCCCAAATTCATATTTAAACACCGTCTCTGTTGCAGAGCTGTTGTATTTTACCACGCTAGTTTTATCCACCTGTGCCTGAGAAAATGTTCACCCGACTCGTCTGTCCTCCAAAGAAAACCTGACTTTTCCTTTGAACTGCAGAATTTGAGCAGTCATGTCTATGGAGGATAAATGACAGGGGAGCTCCAGCATTACCCCACATTACCTGACTTGGCAAGCGTGCTAGTTCTGTTGATGGTCGGCTGCTCTGCTGCAGCGAGGCTTTACCTCCACTGAAAACCTACATCCATCTGACCTCCTGCTCCCCATTACCAACAACACACCCCGAGGGCTACGTGTTAACACTGCACCACCAAAAGAGAGCGGCCTCCGGACCAATCGACTTTGATCTGAATTAAGATCAGTGTAGCTGATGACCCACAGCCAAACGGTCACGCACTCCTCGCCTTTGATCACGCCGTTCTTGAAGCTGTCCTCCGCCGATCGTAACACTGCTCGAGGACCCTCAATAGCCCTCTCATCTCTTCATTTTCCGTCTCACACACACAAACCGTAAAGGACATAAACACACAGGGATGAAGTGGTGGGTGAAAAGAAAGCAATAAATTAAAGAGAGCATGTTCACACAAGAGGCTGCACGGTGGTGCAGTGGTCAGCACTGTGGCCTCACAGCAAGAAGGTTCCAGGTTCGAGTCCCGGCTCCAGCACAGGATCTTTCTGTGTGAGTCTCCATGTTCTCCCTGTTCCTGTGTGGGTTCTCTCTGGTACTCCAGCTTCCTCCACAGTCCAAAGACATCAAGAGAGGACGAGGCTGATTGATACTCTAAATTGACCGTAGGTGTGGCTGGGAGAGCCAATGGTTGTCTGTCTCTATGTGTTGGCCCTGCCATGGACTGGTGACCTGTCCAGGGTGAACCCCGCCTCTCGCCCGTAGATGCTGGGATAGGCTCCAGCCCCCCCCCCCCCCCCCGCGACCCTTACTAGTAAGGAATAAGCGGAAGATGACGATGGATGTTCACACAAGAACGTGTGTGTGTGTGTCTGTTTGCGTGTGCGTGCATGCAGCCACCTGACACCTCTCTAATTTTAACTCACCTGGTCAGTGTGTCCACTCACGGAGCCTCATGTTACTACTACCATGTCTCAGCCCCTGGTATTAACACAGGCGCACCCAGCCCTCGCCCCAGCAGGCTCTAGACAGCTGAGTAGCTACATGACTCTGGTCAAACTGTCCTGCTATACCTTCAGCATCCACAGGGAGGAGTGTGTCGTTGTGGCTTTTATACCTCAAAGGTTGTTGACTCCTTCAAAACTTTTTTGGGGGGGTTTTCGGGGGGGATAAAAATCAAACCCAAATTTCTCCAGTTTGCGTGGAATTTTCTTGCTACTTTTAAAATTCTAATTTCATGACTTAGCACAGTTAAGTCTAACATCACCTGAGCAAATAACATCTGCCAGAGCAAGCAGAACGTATCCGATTTGTCTGGCAACCGGGCTACTTGGGAACGGGCTTCTATCCAAAGCTTTATTCTGCATTTTTGTAGCTGATGGGAATTGAAAACAAGCCAGTGAGTACCATAAAATACTCAGGACATAACAAGATGGAGAGGTGACTGCTGAGCGGAACTGCAACATTTCCATAAGTTACTCTTTTGCACTTTACTGTATGTTTAGCTAAAAGCTTCCTGACTTTGTGTACATGAGAGTACATTCTAGGAGGTATTCCCTTTACTACAGTAATATTATTCAAAGATGGATGGATATGTTAATAGTTGCCAGAAATGTATTTTTAGGGAGCCCCACTTTTAGACGCGGAGAGGTCTGTATTAACCCCTTGTCTCTTGTTTCTGACAACTAACCCCCCCCCCCGACCATTCACTGCTTAACTGTCATCACCCCATCGTCGTCATCACCATCCTTGTCTCCATCAGAATCTGTAACATCATCCCTGTAGACGCCATCTGTCTGTCACGCTCCCTCTCTCCTGCCAGTGATCGCAGGTAAGGAGTCTGTCATCCTCACCCGTAAGAGACACCAATCATGTCAACAGCACAGCATCACTACAAATCAAAGCAGACAGCAGCGGCTTACAGGATGGATGGCAACGTGGAAACGGCAGACAGGATGGAGGGTGGGGTTGTAGTACCTAATATGATGAAGAGTGGGAAGCAGAAGCGAGGGAAGGAGGACAGACAGGTAATAATGCTGCAGGTGGATAAAAGGAAATGCTCTGACATGGCGAAGGAACCAAAACGATGACCACAGGAAGGAAAGATGCGCTTAGGGAGTGACAAAGAAACTGTATCCCTCGGTGCAGACACGTAGGTGTAGCAGTTTCCGAGCTACTTCTCAATATATAATTGATTTCCCAGGGAAAAGGGCTCTGCAGTTCTGCTTAATAATTAACTGACCAATCTTCAGCCCAGGAGAGGGAAGAGAAGAAATAAGGAGCACGAGAGGAAAGGAGTGATTCAGGCGGCCCGTTAACGAGCCACTTGAGTGGCCGGAACAGCACAGGACAGGCTGAACTAAAGAATCAGGGAGAGAGAAGGAAAATGAGGGACAGCTAGACATAAAGAGAAGGAACAGACGGCGGTAAAAAAAAAAAAAGAAGAGTCGATTTGACATCACAGATAGTCCCTGTCAGTTTTGAGCTGCACCACCATACATATGTGATGTCTTGGACAAGTAGCTCCATCCTGTAGCTGCCAACTTTGCTCTTGATGGAATGATAAGATGAAAAAAAACACAGTTGGCAGTTTGTTTTTAAATGAAAGGAAGCTCTATGATGTGAAAAAGGGAAACTGGATAAGGAAGACGTGAACCCTCCGTGAACTTGTACTCACTGTGCAGACCTGCGTAATGTCTGTAAAAGGGCTGCAAATTGAGGTGGAAACACACAATTAAAAGAATCCGTCGAGGGTGCGAGGATCTCCTCTCCGCTGATACAGAAAGTCGTTTCCATCCAGCAACTTCTTGGTCTTTTCTCTCAGGGCTGTTCCACAGGGCCATCGCCCAGAGCGGGACGGCCATCTCCAGCTGGTCTGTCAACTACCAGCCCCTCAAGTACACCAAGATCCTGGCCAGGAAGGTGGGCTGCACCTACACAGAGACCGCTGACCTAGTAGACTGTCTGAGGCGTAAGAACTTTAGAGAGCTGGTGGACCAGGACATCCAGCCGGCCCGCTACCACATTGCCTTCGGTCCTGTTGTGGACGGAGACGTGGTGCCAGACGATCCTGAGATCCTCATGCAGCAGGTGAGCCTCTGGATGTTGTTGGCTCTGGATTTTTATTGTGCACCTGAAGTAGCTTGTATCAGTAGGTGCGAGCTTTCCACCGGACGAAGACTAAAAATCGGCAGTGTTATTGATGATTTTCATTCGATTTCTATTTCTTGGCACGAATTAAATCCATGTTTCCCCACCTGTTTCCTTGGAGTGCCCCCTTCTTGCATGTGAAAGTAAAACAGAACAGATGATGCTTTGTGCACCCCCTTGTGGTCTGAGACTGGACCCCAGGTTGGGAACCACTTATTTAGACTGATGTATTTTCATATCCCGCCCTAAAATATGATATCATTTTATTGGAGTAATGTTAACAGATTCAAAACAGTCGGTCACAAGTCAAGAAAATGGGTGGCATCATTTTGTATTTCCTCATTTCTATTGTTAAATGTTGCACTTTTACACATTTACATTTCGTGTAGAAGCTTTTTCCTGCTCAGGTTTTGCGTTTCTGTGTGTGACTCACATTTGAATGCGGTATGCGGACTCAAGTGCATGATGGATGAAAATTAAATCGGCGTAGCACAAAGGGATACTGTAATTTCGAGACTGAGTAAGGCCGCTTACTTGTAAAAGTAAGTGAAGCCTATATGTCACAAACTATACACATTGAACACACCATAATCTCACAGATGAAAACACCCATCAGTGTTTTCTTGGGCAGAATTTGTTAATGTTGGCATTTTAGTCTGAAAGTGCTCTTCTGGTACTGAATGGGTTCTTCCCTTTCGGCACCACTAGGGAGAGTTCCTCAACTACGATATCCTGATAGGAGTCAATCAGGGGGAAGGGCTGAAGTTTGTGGATGACAGTGAGGACAGCGACGGCATCTCAGCCGCAGCATTTGACTACACCATCTCCAACTTCGTTGATAACCTCTATGGATACCCCGAAGGTATGAAAAGTCCACGATAGCATCCAGTTACAACTCACTGGTGTCCACATCAGTAAAGAATATCGCAGAGGTCTTTATTAAAGTACGAAGGAGGATTAATTACAAATGGGAGGAGAAGGAATTCCTCCCTTTTCATTATGTGCTTGGAGAAAAAGTCAAAATGTCATAAACTACATTGATTATGAGCTAAAAGAGAAGCTTTTGTGCTTCTTTGTTACTGAGGCTGATTTTGGAGTTCAGTTTCACTGGTTCACCTGTGCGGGGTACATTTTACAGGCAGTTTTATATGTGCTGTTTGATCTTAGTCTCAAATGGTCGACTTCATCTCCAAATGTCAAGTTTATTCTTGGCATTTTGTCCATATTCTCCAAATGCACAATGAAAAAAAGAATCTTCGTTCAGGTTTACTAAAGAGATCAGCTCTCGCTGTGGTGGGTCTGTGCTTTTGCCTTTGAGGCTCTGTGGGTACTGATGTTCTCTCTCATCATGCACAAGTCAACCAGTTCCCAATCACAGCGCTGTGGTTTCCAACTGATCTGACCGTGAATGCCTCACAGCAGGTCCACAGTCATAATACAGGCACATTTGGATAAGGCAGTCACGCTCCTGCTCGTGTGCCTGTCTCTCACTTTGCTCTCCGACAGGCACATTTCTCTTTTTGCCATTTGTGTCACTCAAGGTGTACTTTACTTCCCTCTGTATATCTGTCTGTCAGCCATGCATACAAACACAGGTATTTTTCTGTGTTATTTGAGTTCATATTTAGCAATGTGCACTTGTATTTTCCTCTCATTTACTCTTGCATACTACAACTATTGACTTTTCCTTAGCATGGCTTTAACTTAATTAATTTCTATGTTTCTCCTTATCGCCGGCTGCTCTTTATTCTACAGGTAAAGACATCCTGAGGGAAACCATTAAGTTCATGTACACAGACTGGGCCGACAGGGATAATGGTGACATGCGGAGGAAGACCCTGCTAGCTCTGTTTACAGACCACCAGTGGGTGGCTCCAGCTGTGGCCACCGCCAAACTCCACGCCGAGTTCCAATCGCCAGTTTACTTTTACACATTCTACCACCACTGCCAGACAGAGACCCGACCTGAATGGGCAGATGCAGCCCACGGAGATGAGATACCGTATGTGTTTGGTGTGCCCATGATCGGTGCAACAGACCTGTTCCCATGCAACTTCTCTAAGAATGATGTGATGCTGAGTGCTGTTGTGATGACCTACTGGACCAACTTTGCTAAGACTGGGTAAGCCTCACTGAGGTGTCACATTGTCTGTTCATGACGGGGCTGCAGAGGGAACCAGGTAGAGTCGTGTCTCTTTAGAATGTCTTTCACAGGGTTCTTCTTTCCTTAGAGTTTATCAGATTATTTTTAGCATTTGACTCCATTTGAAGTCCTGTAACTAAAATAGTCCCTCTGTCCTTCACTAGGGACCCCAACCTGCCAGTTCCTCAGGACACCAAATTCATTCATACCAAGCCCAACCGATTCGAAGAAGTCATCTGGACCAAGTTCAACTCCAAGGACAAGCAGTATCTTCACATTGGTTTGAAACCTCGTGTCAGAGACAACTACAGGGCCAACAAGGTGGCTTTCTGGTTGGAATTAGTCCCCCATCTCCACAGTCTACACGATGAGCTCTTCCCAACCACCACTCGCTCACCACCAGGCCCTGGCCCTGGCACACACAGACCTTGGCCCAGACCACCAGGTCCTCGCACCACACGCCATCCCTACCCTACAGACCCGGAGCCAGAAGGTTCAGAGCGTCCACATCAGAATCTTTTCCCTGGAGACACACGTGACTACTCCACTGAGCTGAGTGTGACAGTCGCTGTAGGGGCATCACTTCTCTTCCTCAACATCCTGGCCTTTGCTGCCCTTTACTACAAGCGTGACAAGAGGCATGAGATGCGCCGCCATCGGCTGTCTCCTCAGCGAGGTGGCCCAGCCAATGACCTGGCTCACAGCCAGGAGGAGGAGATCATGTCTCTGCAGATGAAGCACTCAGAGCATGACGCTCACCACGACATGGAGCCCCTACGGCCCCATGACATCCTACGGCCCGCCTGCCCGCCTGACTACACGCTGGCACTGCGCCGTGCCCCAGACGACGTACCTCTGATGACACCCAATACCATCACCATGATCCCCAGTACCATCACCAGCATGCAGCCTCTCCATGCCTTTAACACCTTCCCCACCACTGGCCACAACAACACCCTGCCACACCCCCACTCCACCACCAGGGTATAGTAGGGACTGGCCCAACATAGCGCCACCTAAAGACCAGGAAGCCTGGCTTGTGCTAGTGATCTAGATGGGAGGCCTCTGGATGTGGGCCTTTGTTCTATTCTGTTATTCTCTTGTTCCTCAAAAAAAAAAAAAAAACAACCACCACAACAACTCTGCACCTCCTCCGTCATGGGCTGTCGAACTTTAGCAGCCCCTTCCACAGGTGGTGTGTGGAGAAGCAACTGAACTGCAAGGCAGCAGATGACCAGTTTGGGGGATACTTCGGTCTTTCAAAGATACTGTTTTCAAAGAGGGTCTGATGTTTCCAGACCAAAGCCCCCCGCCATTTGCTGAAGGGACGAATGCCTATCGCCTTTTCGCTGTTTTCCTTTTCTTCTTTTTTTTTTTTTTACTTTGGTGTCAGCTCTCTTCTCTCTCTCCCTTGTGTTTTGTCCACATATATCATTCTCTTTTCTACATCTGCATTTTATTCCTGCTTTCGTCCCCTCATTCGACATATTATTCTCGTCTCATCTCCCGCTCCCCTTCGCTCTGAGGATTTATAAACTCCTGAGCTATAGGAGGGAATGTGGAGTACAAGCTTACAACGATGAAAACGTGAATATCTGATACCTTCATTCTACCAGCATTCTTGGTGCCAAGTATGTACTTCTGTGTTTGCATTCTCATCAAGGGGAAATGCTAAAGAAAATTCTAGAGTATTCCTATTTACTGTCAACTAACAGATGCCGTGTGTTCTCATGACAAAGTGCCAAACTGGCCCTGGATTGTGTCTTCTTTTTTTTCATCTTGTTACTTTTGGGGATTTTTTTTTTTTACGCATTTGTTTAATTGTTGTTTTTTTTGTGGATTTTTTTTTTTTTTTTTGCTGAAAATCTAGATAGAGAAATGATATTATATATAGTTATATATAAATGTGTACAAAGGAGAAAGTATATAAATGGGTTTTCTCAGTTGGGATCTATGCATGAATTATTTTTAAAGATGAAGATGGGTGGGTTTGGGGGGGGTGGGGGGTGGGGGGACACTGTATCAATGCACGTTTCCCAAATCTCGGTCTTTGTTTGACATCCCAGACCAAGAACATGGCAGAAAATCCTAAACGAACCCATCCAATCCTCCTTGCCTCCCAACACTGATTTAGAAAAAAAACAATTGCCACACAAATCAAAGACCTGACAGTCAAAGCAACATCTGTGAACATCATTTCATCCTCTCATTTATGACGTTGTTTAGAGGTATTTCTCCAGCCCGGTGATGCAACCAACCGTAAGCTTATCATTTGACAGTAGCTACTTCTTCTTTCCATCTGATGATTTTCATTCTTTAGCGTACATAAGACGCCAAATCTGTTGTTGTTGTTGTTGCTGTTGTTGTTGTTGTTGTTGTAGCTCGCCTGTGCGGAATTATTTTTGTATTTCAACAGAGAAATAAAGCAGAAACAGGCAGCTTCTGCTCTTTTACATAAACTTTCCTAATCCTGTCTGCACCCCTATTTCCAGCACATGCATATTCTGATTGACGTGTGTGTGTGTGTGTGTGTGTGTGTGTGTGTGTGTGTGTGTGAGTGATCAGAAATTGCTTCACATGGGCATAGGTGTGCACTAATTAGGCAGCAAAGAGATAGAGAAACAGACAGGCAGGTTCATCCTCTTGATAAAACCTCCGACTCTGAAATGAGCTTCCTCCTGCTGCGAACCCAAACACCCCCTGTCCTGATCACCATCATTTACTCGCTCCTCTCTTCGCTCTCCGTCAGCTTTGCATCCACCCATACTGACATCAACCGTGACCAAACAACACCAAACTTACCTGACTCCACTGTGTCAGCATCAGTTTTTCCTCATTTTCTGACCTCCGTTCAGCTCTGTGATTATCCTCATCTTCAATGGATGTTTTGCCAAGATTTTTTTTTTTTCCAAATTATTAGCTCACTGGTTGTAAATTAAACTCTAAGCACACTGGGTAACTTAACGGCACGCCTACATGGAGCTGGTGGGTGAGAAGGGGACTTGGATCACCTGAACAGGGTAGTAGAGGCTGTTTCTGATTCTGGTCCTCTCTCTGGTGAGGATGTGGAGGTCCACAGCTCAGCAACGCCCCCATCTGATTCTTGCAAACAGGGATCTCAAAACACCACTCATGGATGAAACCTATTAGTACAGTATTTTAACTGCATTCATGTGCTGTTGTTTGAGCCCACAGGGACACAAGGTAGCCTACATCTAATATGGGAGAAGTTAGTCACTGGTGCTGTCTTTGCTTGTGCTCTAGCTTTAGCCTGTTTGTTTTCTATTTTATTACTGCCCTACAGGGCTGGTGGGGGAGGGCTCTATCTCTCTGCTCTCTTTTTAAGCCGATTGAAAAGGGAAATGTGCACAATGTAAAACACAAAACAGCTGAATTGGATATGCTGGTGGATGAATACCGTGGAAACAGATGACGGACAGTGGCTCAAGAGAATATGGACGCCATGGAAAAAGACTCTGGCAGGATAAATGGGAAAAGACTCACAGCCTTAACTGTAGAAATCAGATCAAATGAAGGGATGAAGTGATGGAGAGCAAACAAGGACATCCAAAGGCATGGCCGTCTTTCTATCCACCGTGTTTGCCAGGAGTACTTTTACTAATCTATTTTATGGAGGATGTGATCAGTGTCTCACTCCTGTGAGTTAGAGGCAGCGAGGGGCCATGAGGTAAACATCACGACGTCAGCGGAGGTGGAAAACAGCTACAGTTTCATTTGGTCTGTTCTTTTTCCTTGTCTATTTTCTAAGATAACACTGGAGGGCGCCATCGTGTCAGATGAACTGCCCATGTTGAGGAAATTGAAGTGAAAAGAAAAAACACCAAGCTGGGTGTCAGGACAAACAAGAATCAAAACTGTACATTTTTAAGTGTAAGAATCAAAAAACAGAATATTTGTAAATATTAAGTTTCTTGTTTTTTCTTTCTTTTTTGAGTGAATGAATGAATGAAATGCTTATTTTGTGACAACAGAGGACAACAGGTGCAAAGACGTGGACACAAGCTCGAGGGTTAAGCCTCAGCGGTGATTCAAACAAAAGCTTACGGCCAAACACGTTTCACGAAACTGGACGATTTTATTTTCATTCCTTTAATTGTTCTTTCGTCGCTTGTGATCATGTGGGCATCCTGTAGCATCGAGACTCCTTACCAGAAAATTCACTGTAGCAGAAGTTAACTTTGGCTTTTACTCATTTCCAATAAATATAATGTTTTAAATGTTTTGAACATCTGTTCTGGTTGTGTAGTGGAACGCTCAACTGCCCTTTGTGTTTCTCCTCTTGATGTTCCTGTTTTAGCGAACTTTTACTCTGAAATATATCTCTGGATTTGAAAATATTCTGTCAGATGGAAACATCCTTGAGGCGAGAAGCACTGATACAAACCAGCTTTGCCTTTTTGCCAGCTAACTAATGTAACGGTGGTGGACGTGGCCAGCCATTCACGGTCAGAACTTCTAAACTGAGACCAGGCAAGTGCAGTCAATTCAGGGTTGGCTCGCTTCACATGTAGCAGGGTTTACATGTAGCCACTTAGTCACACGCGGGATGGACATGAGGGCTTTGATACCATAAGATGCCTCATACACAGTGACATCACACCGATGGCTCGGCTTTACACTTTGGAGGTTGTGTTGACCTTCCAGTTGTGTGATGTATCCTGTTTTTAACAGTCTAGAGGTGGATAAATGTTGAGTATGTGTGTGGAATAGCAGATTAGCCCAGGTGTGTGTTAACACACACTGTCAACTTTATACAGTGACTCATTACAAGCCTTGGGACTCGCGTAGTTGGGTCTTGTTGCAACACACCTGAAAACTGCAGTACGTCGAACAAAATGAGCTGATTAGGTTTCATGTCACCATGGTTGCTTAGACATTCTGCTGATAGCCTCCACGCAAACCTTCAGCTTGATCTCCATTGAAAAGTTGCACCTGTTGTCTTATTTTTACATTCTTCGTTCAATTCAGAAACCCAAGACTTTGAGATGAAGAAAAATGTCAAATAATGGAATTTTAAAAAAAAGATGATATTTAAAAAATAAAAAAAAAGTAAAGTAAAACTATATAAATAAATGAGGTGATGATATTTCTGTTTACTTTACTAGGAGTTATTATACACTGTATGCTGTGATTCTGATCTGGGAAACATTAAAGACATTCATAGCCAGTCTGCCAATTATTTGTCTTTATTGAATCAGTGGAAAGTCAAGTGTGCATCCTTCCCAAATCACATGAGAGACCCCCCCCAACAATTCTTTATGTCTTTATCATTTCTTAACAGTACAAGACAAATGAAAAGCCCTATTTTGAATCATTATATCAAAATTGTTGGTCCTCCAATCAAAACAACATAAAAACACAAACAGCAGAAATGCCAAAAACCTCAAATGGTATTTGTTTTTAACAGTAGAACACATTAACGAAAAGGTAAAGCGATATTTCTAATGAATGGACTCAACTCTTCAATATTTTTTTATGATTTGTGTGCCTCTGGACGTGTACTTCCGCAACCTCAAAATAAGAAAGCTTTGAGTGCCATTCCGCTCAACGAATCTCAGCAGAAATGTATTGAAACACCTCTGCTTAAGGGACAAAACACAACAATTTTGATGTGTTTGGAACTCTTCATCTGACTGCTCTACCTCAGTTGGTGTTAAAGGACTCTTTCAGGCTTGCCTCTGCCTGCTTACGTGTGATCAGCCCCCAAGTCAGGGGAATATCAGCAGGCTTTGCTCCATATGCTTTGGCAAATTTCTTGTTGTAAGTTGCCATTACATACTTCCAGTAGTCTGATGCCTCCAGGCTTCCATCCGGAGGGATTTTCCAGTTCGGGAAAATTTCTTTGTAAGACTTGTATGGATGAAATTCAAAATTTGTTTCAAGACAGCGAAACCTTCTCTCAGTGACCACAAGAGAAGAACAAATGTCAGTGACAAGTTTTTGTGAGTCAATGAACCTGTAGCAACCCAGACCATTTGAGCGATGTAGTGACGCCCAGTGCTCAGTATGCGCATTTCCTCCAGCATCACAAGGTGCAGCACAGAATGGACACTGTTTACCACATCCGATCACTTTTGTGAAAAGCTCGTTCTGGGGTTTGACGTGAAGCTTGAATAATTTCGTCTGGATGTCGGTTTGTTGAAACTTCTGTCTTACAAGTGTACTCATATCATCCACAGACGCTGTGAGCGCAGGAGCAAACTCTCCAGGGTTGGCATTATTCAGGATCATGAAAGCACCAAGAGCGTGCTGAGAAATGACAAGTTTATCACCAAGTTCTTTGCAGACATCGTCAACAAATGTCTTTAGGTCGCCACCCTCCTGTTTTTTGGCCTTAATGATTGCATTATTTATGCTGTTGACGCAGGAGTGAAGATGCTTTTCCTCAAAGTCAAACATTCTCTCATTTGAGAAATGAGTCAAGATTTCGTCAAGGATCCATTTCTTTACGTACACCTCGTAAGAAGAAACATAACTCAAATACTTATCGAAATTGTTCTTGTTGAGTAAATCCAGTAAAACTGAATACTGGAAGAATATCCGCGTGCTGAACTGCTGGAGTGTCAGCATTTCCCCGATGATATCAGGACCCAAGGAACGGTAGACAAAGTCTTCGACCGCAGGTTTCAAGCATTGGTTGGTGAATTCTTCTGCCTTCTTCTGGCACTGGTCCTGTTTAAGGAATACGTCCTTAAAATCTGCCCGAAACTTCTCTTTGTTCTGATTCAGACATCTGTAAGGATCATTCACTTGAATAAAATCTTCGTGCATTTTCTGAAACGCTCCGGCCGCAAATCCACAGATGTGCTGTTTTAGTGAAACTTCAAAGTCAATATCTGCAATCAGATCTTTGTTGCACTGGAGCCTTGCATCAATCATGTGGAGGATCTCCTGGATGTAAGTGTCATGGTAGTTACCCTTCATTTCCACTTTTTCACTTACAAACTGTGTGCAAGCTGCTATGATGCTGTCAGCCATTTTCTGTACAGCCATTGTGTGATCTTGAAAGTTCAACATCACTTTGATTTTGTTTTTGAAGCGGTTTATCAATCCTTCAGCTGTATATTTGAACTCCAAAGTTCCACAATTTTTCAGATTCTTTTGCCTAAAAAGTTCATTGGCATGACTGCCTTTGCACTGTAGATTAACTCTCAAGTAGTGTTCCACACTGTTGTAAATGTTGTCGATGTTTGTCCTGGATGTGGACAGTTCCTTCACAGTTTCGTTCCACATCCGATCAAACTCTGTGTCTAGCTCCCTGTCCGTCATCTCAACTTTGGTCTTCCGGCACTCCTCAATTAGGTCACACACCCGCACTTCTAATTCATCGGTGTGTTTCTTCTTGATTCTATCAACTTCTGTCATTCCCTGTTTGATTTGTGCTGTTGCTGTGAGCTGATAATGTACATTGTTCTCGATATCTCTACGAAGCATTTTCACGCTGTTTGCAAATTCCTGTTTGTATCCTTCAACTAGAAACACATGGCCCTCTGTTTGCTTGAAGTATTGTGTCAGATTGTCAAGAAGCTTTGTCTCCCAACCAGTCACCACTGCGCAAGCTTCGCTTTTCAACTGCGCCAGAAGTTCCTTAATGTTTGACATCTCAGATTTCCCAGCAGCTGTACCAAAATTGGAGATAGTGGTTTCAGCCTTGGTCACCCAAGTGTACATGGCCTTTTTAAAGTCCCATTCCCATTTGTTATATTCGGTGCACAGGCTCATGTATGCATCTGCTACAAGGCTGTTTCTGAAGCTGAAGATGAAGTTTTCATGCTTCACGGCATTCCACAGGCTTGACATCCACTCTGTGAAGCCCAAAATGTTGTTAGCAGATGACCCGCAATGTCCCAGTACTTGGACTATGTTTTTCTTCAGCTCAAAAACAGCCTCACTGTACCCTGCACTGACTGGTGCCATCGGTGGCACTCCATTCCAGAGTCCAGGAATGTACCAGTTGCCAGTCTCTGGATTGTATTCCATCACATCAGTGAAACTCTTGTTTTCCTCCTTCTTTTCCATTTTGGCCGCTGCCTGGGTCATCTCATTTAACTGCTCCAAGAGCAGTTTCCTGTCTCTCAAGTTTTTCTCGTGGGCTGACACATCTGACACGTTCTGGTGGACAAACTGACATTTCGGCTTCTTGCCAACTTCTTTCATCCTGAGAAAAGCATGCACGACTATTTGGAGGATGTCCTTCATTTCTGTTGAGTTCTCCATTGCAATATTGATAATGGTGATATCACTCAGTCCCACAACAAGTGTTGCAAGCTCATTGTCATGCTCATGACTGTCATCTAGTTGTGCAAGCTCTGGGGACTTCAGGCCCTCAGTGTCAATGATCACCATAAAGTCGCAGTTGAGTTCTTTCTTGACATCCTCACTGATTCTGATGAGCAGCATGAAGGCCCCTCGTGTGCATCGACCACTGCTGACGGCAAACTGCACTCCAAACATTGTGTTAAGGAGAGTGGACTTCCCTGTGCTCTGAACTCCAAGAACTGTGACTACCAATATTTTGTTTTGAGGAGACACCAAGTGATTGAGCTCAGACAGAACATCACTCACCCATCTGAGAGGTATGTTGGATGCATCTCCATCTACAAGCTCAAGGGGAAATCCATCAAGCAACAATTCTGCACACAGTTTCGGAAGGTGCTTTAATTGTTGACGGGCTGGGTCTTTTTCAGGAAGGGAAAGCGAAGCTTCGTAGGTCTGACCCATTTCACGGAAAAAGTGTTCAGTCCCCAGTGAGCTGTTGGAAAGTTGTCGGTCGATGTCTTTGATTTCCTCTTTGTTCTCTGAACTCTTGGACTTCTTTTTGTACTGCTCCCTGAGGCCAGACAATTTTTCTCGAGACAGATTATCGAGATTCATTCGCATCCATTTCAGGAAGTAACATCTCTCGATCCCTGGGCTTGATATTGCATTGATGAAGCAGGTTATACCACTTGACATTTCATATGAGTTCTGCTTGTCACGAAGATTTTTTCTCTGTACCTGCAGATCAGATTTGTAGTTTTCTACGCTTTCTGACCCAACTTTGCGAAGCCGAAATTCTTCCTTCTCCAAGCAAGTCAGTTCCTTCCATATTTTCCCTTGCCGAGGAAGCTGGTGGAGCTTGTATTTGAGGGTGTCTTGAATTCCTGCAGTGATTCCATCTGCATTTGTTTTGGCCATTTGGCACTCTGGAGAGTCTTCATCAACCAAGATTCCCAGTTCATGAGCAATAACAGCCATCTGCTCAATTTGCATCCTCTTATTCATTGAGTTCTCCACTACATCCTTGACTGTTTCCCTCAAATTCCTGACAAAGTCTGCATCATTCATGCGCTTAGTCTTCAAAACAATGTTGCTGTTCGTCAAGCCTAATTCAGTTGCTACTTTTTCTAAATCATCCATGGAGAACTCCCTACTTTGATGGTTACCCACTAAGAAAATCTGCGCTTTTTGCCGTTGGTTGGTCAGTAACTTGCACCCAGATTTTAGATCATCAAAGAACACAAAAACTGCTGCAGATGTCTGACACAAAAAAGAGTACTGTGTCTCAAACTCAGCAATGTTCCCACGAAGGTTAGCAACAGCGACGGCCTCGTTGAAAATATCCATGTTTTTGTTTCCACAAGGAAGATACCAGGTAATTTCAGTCAGTCCATCTGATATTCTCCTTGGACTGTCACCACACTCCATATCGTGGTGAACAAAGGTGTCATGGTACTGCTGAGAGTTACTCAGAAGCTTGTTGAGAATCTCTGACTTTGACAAGGAGCACTCACCCAGTCTCACGAAAGATATCAGTGGAAGCTCAGAGAGCACTATTCTCTCTTCAACAAAGCTCTTGGATTCCGAGTGTGACTGAGGTCTGTACTTTTTGACAATGTCTCTCATGGCCCACAGCATGAGTGTGCATTGTTTTGAGTCACAATTAGGAAGCAGCAGAGGTACAGAAAACTGACACATAGACATTTTGAGTGCCATTTCCTGCTGTACAAATCCATCAGAACACAGAAAGAGAGCTGTGATTATGTCAAGAGGGTTCAACGTGTCACCTGAGGTTGAAGCATCAACTAGATTCTTCAGGTCTAACTTTGTGTTCCCTGATGGAGCTTCACAGTGCGACTCACAAGCTGGTGTACATTTCACACTCCTTCCCGTCACATTAACCATCATTAATTTTTTTAGAAAATACCATGGTAGATCTGAAATGCAGGTGACAGTTTCATCAGTGATGGTTCTCTCACCAATCTGAAGTATTTTGCTCAAGGATAGCTTTGCTGGGTAGTACTGCTCCAAGTCCATAACTTCCAACAAGTTCTCCATGTCTGTTTCTGTGGACATAAAGACAATAATTACAAACTTATTTCATGCTTATTGAACTTAATAATCAATTAAGAAGTCCCTGTGAATATTTCTCTATCTTTTCTTCAGTCAACACCAAGTATCAAGCACTCTTTGGGTGAAAGGGTGACCTGTGTCTGCTAAACATAGATTGAATCAAAGTGTGGATCTACCCTGATGTCATATCTTGGTTTCTGGACTCAAGGAAATACAGAAATACTCAAAATAATGAGGTGAGGCAGCATGGTGGTGCAGTGGTCAGCACTTTCATCTCACAGCAAGAATGTTCTGGGGTTGAATCCCAGCTGGAGCACAGGGTCTTTCTGTGTGAGTCTGCATGTTCTCCCTGTTCCTGCTGGGTTCTCTCTGGTACTCCAGCTTCCTCCACAGTCCAAAGACATCAAGAGGGACCAGGTTAATCCAGACTCTAAATTGACCGTAGGTGTGACTGGGAGAGCCAATGGTTGTCTGTCTCTATGTGTTGGCCCTGCCATGGACTGGTGACCCGTCTAGGGTGAACCCTGCCTCTCAACCGAAGGCTGCTGGGATAGGCTCCCCCTGTGACCCTTAACAGGAAAAGCGGTAGAAAATGGATGGCTAGATGGACAATGAAGTGATTCTGACATTCTTTATGCATGAAAACTAACAGATTACAATCCATGACCTACAACATGTAAGCTGGATCAAATGGAGACTCTAAATAGCCTCCAGGTGTGAATGTGAGTGTGTCGGCCTCCATGTGACAGCCCTGTGCTGGACTATTAGGAATCACACAGCTAATTTATCCTCATAGCACCAAAGCCTACATTCAGATGTTCAGATATAACAGAAGAAATTTAACGTTTCACCAATGATTGGGAAAAAAAGCCTTCAGGAGTCAGAGTCTTAAGTGTTCTCCCTTCAAGTTCTGCAGTTGGTCCGCCTCTGCTTAAATAGCTCTTGCAGCAAATAGCAGCATCTTGTGGCAGATAGCGGTACTGCTCATTTAAGCAGCCCTACGTTGTGTGTTTGTTGACAATACGTACTCATCTAACAATGAAATATCAAAAGGAAAGCAGTGGAGAAAAAAAATGACTAAGCAAAGTTTCTCCTATGAACTGGACTGCTTTTGAATGTGGACAAATGTACTAATGTAAAGAAAGATGACCTGCTCTAAAAATAACCAGAGCAGTAAGTTAACCAGTAAGCTACAGGGGTGGTGAGAGGTTAAACATGTTTCTATGTTTACTGTCCCATGGAAAAATAACAAGTGATCAACATTTGCTGCTAAGATTCACACATCAGCCGATCAGGTGGAGTGAATCATACGACATGCTGGGAAAAGTGAAACAAGGACTGCATCCATGCTCACATGCAGCACCCACACACCTGCTGTAACACAGGCACACTTCAGAATAAAAAGGGTCCTGAGATCTTCATAGAAATTTGGAGTCTTGCTAAACTGTGGGCTTTCATACTGACAAATGCCAAAAAAAAACCTCAAATCATGGCCCGACATTCTTGCCATATTCTGCCTGATCACATCTAACGAATTTAAATGAGTATGGTGGAATTTTTGAGGTCATTTCTAAAACAAAGATGTCTTTTATACCTGTGTGTAGCAGGACGTCTGTGCTGCACTCACTAGAACAAGTTGTTATTAATTTCTTGCAGGATTTGCTCCCACATGTGAGCCACGTGACGCAACACATTTCCTGCATGTGATCACGTATGTGGCCACATGCAGGACAGGAATATAATAAGAGTTGTGCCCTTCTACCCAAATAGCAATACACTGTATTGTCTGTCCTTCACTCACTGGTGCGTGCAGAAGTTACGGCTGGTTTGCTCCGTCTCCCATTCTTCAGTTGTGCTGAAACTTGGAGGGTGTAACACACCCCTGGCCTCAGGCTTCTAAAGGTGAGGCTGTTTGCTGTTGTGAACTGTTGCACTCTGTACTCCGCACAGGAACAAGTGGCGACATAGCGCTCCACTTCGCCAGCAGGGGTGTCCCAGCGTAGGGACACTGACTCGCTGCTGAGCTGAGTCACCGTAATCGTGCCAGGAGGGAGAGGCTCTGTAGGAATCATAGACGAACAAATCACGCTTTTTTTTTTCCCTACAGCATCATTAAGCAATATCACTCCAACTTAAAGTGCGGTGTAGATGTACCTGTGTAAACAGAGACAGAGGCTGCTTCGCTTTGCTTTCCATTCTCTGCTCTCCTTGTGATGTAGAAAGTATACACAGTCCCAGGATGCAGTCCTTCAATATCTACAGTGGTGGAGTCTGCCATGATCACACTGCCTCTCTGTGTGTCACATGAGTAATCTATATTAAGTCTGTAATTATCAGATGAGGCAGTGGGCGCCAGGCCAAGACTAACAGTCTCACAGCCAGCACGTAAAACCGTTACTTCTGGCGGAGGAACACCTGCCATGAAGGAAGAGAAAAAAAACTCTCAGGAACTCCTAAACACTGTTGTGTGGATTTAGTACTCCGACATCTGCAGTTACACTTACAGTCAGAGGGTGGTGCTGTTGGACAGTTTCCTTCCTGGCAGTTGGATTCAAGGAAGTCATCTGACGCATCAAAAAAATCCTAGATAAGTGAGAAAAAGTGTTTAATGAAGTGCAACGTTTATTCCAGCCTGGAAGTGGAATGAAGTTTTATTGTTTGTATTTGGACTACTTTCCATCAACTACTTTTACCTCATCTCCTGAGTCCTCCATTTTGGCTCTTCTCTTCGCTTGTCTCTTTAGAACTGCTTCTCACTGAACAAATTGGTAAATGAAACTCAGAATTGACTAAAATATGCTGCAAATATTCTTAAAATATAGACGATTACTGCAGAAATCAGCATTGAAGAAGACCTCATAAAGATCAGGGAATACAACATAGACAGGCGATTTAATACTAACAGTAATACTGTTGAACGTCTTCCATGAGTGCATTAATGTTAATGAAGTGAAGGCAGATAAATAGGAGTTACTCTCAACATGAGACAAATAAAACATTAAAAAATCATTGTGACGTACCTCTGTTCGTGAGACCGGGGCGGATTTCACCTGACAAGACGCCACCCTCTCTTGTCCCTCGATTACTCAGGAGTTTCCAGCCCTCTCGTCCTCTTCATACCCAATTAATTTGCGATGGACAGGGAGCTTCAAATGTGGTGTCACGCGTTCCTAACAAATGGCGGTGCCACATGTCAGACCTCTCCTTTTATTCTGCTGGTGCAGGACTTTCAGTTTCACTTTGCAGAAACAGAGTTGTTGCAGGTAAAAGAAACTTAACTGGATTCACAAGCGCAATACATTTTAAGAACCCTCGTTATTTCGTCTTAATATCCGAGGGTTCTCACACACTTGACCCTGTCTGATAAATACGGCATTGACTTCACATATTGTCGTGGGTAGCCTCAGGACGAACTTTGCCCTGTTTGCTACCATAAAGGCTTAAGATACGGCGGTGGTGAAAAGACTGTCGTTTAGAAAGAGTGTGTGTGTGTGTGTGTGTGTGTGTGTGTGTGTGTGTGTGTGTGTGTGTGTGTGTGTGTGTATCAACCAGGAGTGCACACTCCTTCCAAGTTCGAAGCGAAGTAAAATCTGGTCAACTGGACGTAAATTTATCTTGAAGACGTTTCACCTCTCATCCGAGAGGCTTCTTCAGTTCTAGTGAAGAGTGTGGAAACTACAGCTTATAAACCTATGTGGGAGTGGTCAGTGCTATTGTGGTGGAAACGACCCTCCCGAGGCCAGGTGAGTCTCGGTAGGGTCGTTTCCACCACAATAGCACTGACCACTCCCACATAGGTTTATAAGCTGGAGTTTCCACACTCTTCACTAGAACTGAAGAAGCCTCTCGGATGAGAGGTGAAACGTCTTCAAGATAAACTTACGTCCAGTTGACCAGATTTTACTTCGCTTCGATCTACGATGACCTGGATGAATGAGAACCTACACAGACATCCTTCCAAGTTCCTATCAACGAGGTCCATGCAGGAAGTTGGCTTTTCCCACGAACGCACAGGGCGGAAATTTCCCTGCAAGATTTTAACGGCAAAAGGTTCGAATTTAACCTGAACGATTTCGTTTGAAACTCAACTTCATCCGAGCAGAAAAAGTCCAACAGGGTTTTCTGCCATCAACCCTGGAGGGCAACTGCTCCATGTGACCATTATAAGTCTGGCTGCCAGTTTGATTAACAGTTCTGATACATTCAATCTTAATGCAAAATTAGGCTGATAAAAGTACATATGAAGATATATATATATATATATATATATATATATATACATAAACAGAAACTTAGAAGCTTAGTTTATTAAATAGTGCAAATAAATTGCATTCATATGTAAATAATACAGTGGATATTGTCATCAGTAAAACATTGATATCAGATGTTTTATTTACAATTCCCACACAACAGTTGTTATTGTTAATTATGTGACGGTTGGTAGATGATTTCTTGATCATTCTAGCCTCAAAGGGCAGTATTATGCTTAAACAGTGGCCACTTGCCAAAGCAAAAAACAAAACTAACTGAACTAATTAACTTAACTTACATTTTCATTTAATGTGTAGTCAAAAATCTTACATTTTCCCCAAAGCTAAGACTCCATAACCCCAATAAATCTTTAGAGTTTTACTACTATCAGGAAAATTCATTGCCATTCCACAAGGTTCTCGTCCAATTAAAACATTGCTCATGACTCCAGTGAGTGGAACCGCAGATATGAGCTTGCAGCAGGAGATAAAACACACCCACACACTGCAGCTGTGCTACTAGCCTGAGAGCTAACGATATGCTAGCAAGATTCAAAGTTAGTGCAGCAGATGAAGGGTAAATATTAGAGTTGACAGTCTGTTTGCCAGCAAGATTACCTCACTAACCAGACATGTTACTGTCACCCAAGTAATATCAAGATTTTTATAAACAAATTAGTCGATATTCATTGTCTTCTTTAAAACATGATGTTGCCATGGATCTGAGAATAAATATGTGGGATATTTTCTGAGTATGAATGATTAAAAAGTATTATTTTCTATCAAAATAAGAGTGGAAAAAAGACTAAAACTTTGACAAAACTTCACTTTGTGATGATCTAAACTGGGAATGGGAGTATGATGACTTGTCTGTAAACGTAGTAGACACTGCACCTCTAATCTTTCCTTTCATTGTAGATGTGAGAATGTCCGACTTTAAGCTGATTTTTCGACGGTAACTCGCTGAGCTGGTGTTTTTCTTTCTTCTTCCAGTTCTCTTGGAGTCTGACGAATATCTCGGTGGATTACGAGTCCATGCTAGATGTAAGCAAGACAGAAAGACGTGGATTCGTAGAGGTCCTCACCAGTGAGGGGAGGATTCTGGTTGGATGGAGCTCTTCTGTCATCACTCTTGGTGAAGCAGGACCCAAATACAGAGACAACCCAAAGAATTTAATAGTTTGAACAATCAAATTACACTGATACCTGACTGGTCAACAACAAACCCATGAGTCATACCACCTGCAGATGAATTCTAATCGATATCTGTGGATGTTTGGATCTGATGGTCTTTTGACTCCATTGTAACAGAAGATTGCAGCATAACGTTAGCAGATAAAGTGTGGCGTTAGCTCACCTGTGAATTAGTTGGTTTTGACAACCATCTTATAGCTGGTTAACATCAGCTAGTTAGCCTTAAAATTTCTGATGAAAGTAAAGGATTTAAACAGTAGAACATTTGCTTCTAAGCAGCAAACTGGTGGTGTACTGTACTTGTGTGAACACTGCAAAGATTGTGGTACGCGCTGCGTGACATGTTACACCCACTGTATCATTACAGCTGCGGCCATGTGTCGGGATATGGAGGTTGTGTGGCTGAGGAATGCAGTCCCCAAAGAAAACAGCTCTCTGACAGGAAGACAGGTGCCAAACTTTTTATAGTTTAACAGGTAAGTATCGGGACATCTATACTTTATTTGGGTGGACTTGTTACCAAATAAAAGACTTGTTTGTGCCAGTACCACTGCAGCACATTCCACTGCTTCCTGCCACTGCATCGTGCTGATTCTCCAGACAGAGAATGAGCTGATCATGAACCATTGCATCAAAATAACCAAATTATCCCTTTAGTAACTGTAAGGTGAATTATTTGTTCACTGCATCCCTTAAGTATATACCATTAAAACATGGCGTAATGATCTGAACAGTTTTTTTTTAATATGTGGCACCAAACACTTAACAGGAACAAAACACAGAGACTGACGTCTGAGTTTAAATCGGTTATGGACTTTTATTACATTCTTTCTATAAGGTTTACATGTTGGCATAAACAAAATGATAGGGATTTCAAAAGTTTGTGTTTGGCACCAGGTGGAAACAACATTGTCAGTTGTAAAGAAATCCTGTATATATCATTCAAATTTAGAACACCTTTCCCTCCCACATCAGTTCTGCCAATAACACACGTGGTCAGATTTTTTTGTACTTACATACACAATTTTTTGAATGCCTTGATTACTTGCACATGTTTTTTCAATATCATAAAACTGTAATAAATGGAATTCAGATTAAATGAAAATGCTACATTTCTAACATTTGAGTACACAAACTACATAAACATTTCTTACAGCAACATGAAGTTAATGCTGATTAAATGCAAACGAGTCTCGGCAAGAGGCGAACAAAATACAGATTACAAAAACCACATCCTTCTTACTCAAGTGTTGCCATTACCACATGCAACTGCATCTTTCAATTGCTTTATGTCATACATTTTAGCTCATATATGCAGATTTTCTGGGCTGCACGGTGGTGCAGTGGTTAGCACTGTGGCCTCACATTAACAAGGTTCCGGGTTCGAGTCCCGGCTCTTTCTGTGTGGAGTTTGCATGTTCTCCCCGTGCCTGCGTGGATTCTCTCCGGGTACTCCGGAGACATGCAATTTGGGGACGAGGCTGATTGAATTCCCTAAATTGACCGTAGGTATGAATGTGAGTGTGAATGGTTGTTCGTCTCTGTATGTTGGCCCTGCGATGGACTAGTGACCTGTCCAGGGTGAACCCCGCCTCTCGCCCATAGATGCTGGGATATGCTCCAGCCCCCCGCAACCTTTACTAGTAAGGAATAAGCGGAAGACAACGATGGATGCAGATTTTCTGTCGTTCTTTGATTACTTGCACATATCACTTCAAAGTAACATGAAGAAAATACAGATTAAATGAAAATGACACATTTATAATAATCATGTACTTGAACATGAACACAATGTCAACATGAAGGTAAAGCTGATTAAATGCAAAATATGTCTCAGTAAGAGTTAAAAAAATGTCTCTGTCTCTGTTGCCAGTTATATCTGTGTCCTCACCACAGACTTTCGCCCATCTGATACATACACAATATTACTTGCTTTTCTCCTCTGCAGTGAATCACATAAAACAAAGCTGCATGACCATCAAGCACTATGCATGACTGTGATGGTAAGTATATTTGAATCCAACTTCAGTCCCATCATGTAAGTTGGAAATGTACGTCGTCTCTTACTTGCTATTAAATGACTCTCGCAGGCTGTCTTCTGCCTGCGAATCTGTGATATCTTTCCATGTTCCTGGAATATCAGCAGGCTTTGCATTATATGCTTTGGCAAATTCATTGTTGAACTTTGCCAACACATACTTCCAGTAGTTTGATGCCTCGAGGCTTCCATCTGGAGGAATATGCCATTGTGGGTAGATTTCTTTGTAACATTTGTAAGGGTGCCATTTTGAAACTTTCGACGTTCTAAAACATACATCACTGATCACAAGAGAAGAACAAATGTCAGTGACGAGTTCTGTTGTGCTTTCCCATCTGAATGCACCGAGAGCCTGTGAGCGATGTAGCCGAGCCCAGTGCTCACTGTGGTTACCGCCTCCAGCATCACAAGGAGCTTTGCAGAATGGACACTGTTGGCCACATCCAATCATATCTGTGACAAGTCCATTCAGGGGATTTGGTTTCAGCTTATCCAGCTTCACGTGAATGTTTGTTTTTTTAAATTCCCCCTCAAGAACACGAGTCATGTCCTTCACACACTGTGTGAGCCACTGAGCAAACTGCTCCTGGTTTGCATTGTTAAGGATCATGAAGTCATTAAGTGCTTTCGGACATATTTTGAGTTCATCTCCAAGTTCTTTGCAGACATTGTCAACAAATGTCTTCAAGTTGTTATTTTGTTGTCCATTTTTGGCCTTTTCGATAGCTTTGTTTACACAACTAATCCGTGATTGAATATGTCGATTCTCAAACTTAGATATTGTTGATGAGTCTGAGAAATGATGCAGTATTTGGTTGAGGATCCATTTCTTTATGTACTCTTCATAAGAAGAAACATAGCTGAAATAATCTTCAAATTTATCCTTCTTGAGTAAATCCAGTAAAACTGAATGCTGGAAGGATATCCGTGTGCTGAACTGCTGGAGTGTCCGGATTTCCCCGATGATATCAGGACCCAAGGAACAGTAGACAAAGTCTGTGACTGCAGGTTTCAAGCATTGGTTGGTGAACTCCTCTGCCTTCTTCTGGCACTGGTCGCGTTTCTGGAACACGTTCTGAAAGCCCTCACGAAACTTCTCTTTGTTCTGATTCAGGCATCTGTAAGGATCATTCATATGATTGAAATCTTCATGCATTTTCTGAAACGCTCTGGCTGAAAATCCACAGATGTGCTGTTTTAGTGAAACTTCAAAGTCAATATCTGCAATCAGATTTTCAATTCTTAGCAGCTTCTTATCAATCATGTGGAGGATCTCCTGGATGTAAGTGTCGTGGTAGTCACCCTTCCTTTTCACTATTTCACTTACAGACTCTGTGCAAGCTGCTATGATGCTGTCAGCCTCTTTCTGTACAGCCATTGTGTGATTGGGATCACTGAAAATTTTGGTCACATCTTTTCTAATGCGTTTAAAGAATCCTTCAGGTTTATATTTGAAAGGCTCCAATCCACAATCTTGAAGCTTTTCTAGACTTAGTAACTCACAGGCATGACTCCCCTTGTATGAGATATTTGTTCTCAGACAGTGAGAAACACGGGTGAAGACATCTGTTGGCTTTTGTTTTGAAAAAGACAGCTCTTTCAGTGTTGTATCCCACATCCGACCAAACACTGTGTCTAGCTCCCTGTCCGTCATCTCAACTTTGGTCTTCCGGCACTCCTCAATTAGGTCACACACCCGCACTTCTAATTCATCGGTGTATTTCTTCTTGATTCTATCAACTTCTGTCATTCCCTGTTTGATTTGTGCTGTTGCTGTGAGCTGATAATGTACATTGTTCTCGATATCTCTACGAAGCATTTTCACGCTGTTTGCAAATTCCTGTTTGTATCCTTCAACTAGATACACATGGCCCTCTGTTTGCTTGAAGTATTGTGTCAGATTGTCAAGAAGCTTTGTCTCCCAACCAGTCACCACTGCGCAAGCTTCGCTTTTCAACTGCGCCAGAAGTTCCTTAATGTTTGACATCTTAGATTTCCCAGCAGCTGTACCAAAATTGGAGATAGTGGTTTCAGCCTTGGTCACCCAAGTGTACATGGCCTTTTTAAAGTCCCATTCCCATTTGTTATATTCGGTGCACAGGCTCATGTATGCATCTGCTACAAGGCTGTTTCTGAAGCTGAAGATGAAGTTTTCATGCTTCACGGCATTCCACAGGCTTGACATCCACTCTGTGAAGCCCAAAATGTTGTTAGCAGATGACCCACAATGTCCCAGTACTTGGACTATGTTTTTCTTCAGCTCAAAAACAGCCTCACTGTACCCTGCATTGACTGGTGCCATCGGTGGCACTCCATTCCAGAGTCCAGGAATGTACCAGGTCCCTGTATCTGGATTGTATTCCATCACATCAGTGAAACTCTTGTTCTTCTCTTTCCTTTCCATTTTGGCCGCTGCCTGGGTCATCTCATTTAACTGCTCCAAGAGCAGTTTCCTGCCTCTTGAGTTGTTCACGTGGGCTGACACATCTGACACGTTCTGGTGGACAAACTGACATTTCGGCTTCTTGCCAACTTCTTTCATCCTGAGAAAAGCATGCACGACTATTTGGAGGATGTCCTTCATTTCTGTTGAGTTCTCCATTGCAATATTGATAATGGTGATATCACTCAGTCCCACAACAAGTGTTGCAAGCTCATTGTCATGCTCATGACTGTCATCTAGTTGTGCAAGCTCTGGGGACTTCAGGCCCTCAGTGTCAATGATCACCATAAAGTCGCAGTTGAGTTCTTTCTTGACATCCTCACTGATTCTGATGAGCAGCATGAAGGCCCCTCGTGTGCATCGACCACTGCTGACGGCAAACTGCACTCCAAACATTGTGTTAAGGAGAGTGGACTTCCCTGTGCTCTGAACTCCAAGAACTGTGACTACCAATATTTTGTTTTGAGGAGACACCAAGTGATTGAGCTCAGACAGAACATCACTCACCCATCTGAGAGGTATGTTGGATGCATCTCCATCTACAAGCTCAAGGGGAAATCCATCAAGCAACAATTCTGCACACAGTTTCGGAAGGTGCTTTAATTGTTGACGGGCTGGGTCTTTTTCAGGAAGGGAAAGCGAAGCTTCGTAGGTCTGACCCATTTCACGGAAAAAGTGTTCAGTCCCCAGTGAGCTGCTGGAAAGTTGTCGGTCGATGTCTTTGATTTCCTCTTTGTTCTCTGAACTCTTGGACTTCTTTTGGAACTGCTCCCTGAGGCCAGACAATTTTTCTCGAGACAGATTATCGAGATTCATTCGCATCCATTTCAGGAAGTAACATCTCTCGATCCCTGGGCTTGATATTGCATTGATGAAGCAGGTTATACCACTTGACATTTCATATGAGTTCTGCTTGTCACGAAGATTTTTTCTCTGTACTCGCAGATCAGATTTGTAGTTTTCTATGCTTTTCGACTCAACTTTACGAAGCCGAAATTCTTCCTTCTCCAAGCAAGTCAGTTCCTTCCATATTTTCCCTTGCCGAGGAAGCTGGTGGAGCTTGTATTTGAGGGTGTCTTGAATTCCTGCAGTGATTCCATCTGCATTTGTTTTGGCCTTTTGGCACTCTGAAGAGTCTTCATCAACCAAGATTCCCAGTTCATGAGCAATAACAGCCATCTGCTCAATTTGCATCCTCTTATTCATTGAGTTCTCCACTACATCCTTGACTGTTTCCCTCAAATTCCTGACAAAGTCTGCATCATTCATGCGCTTAGTCTTCAAAACAATGTTGCTGTTCGTCAAGCCTAATTCAGTTGCTACTTTTTCTAAATCATCCATGGAGAACTCCCTACTTTGATGGTTACCCACTAAGAAAATCTGCGCTTTTTGCCATTGGTTGGTCAGTAACTTGCACCCAGATTTTAGATCATCAAAGAACACAAAAACTGCTGCAGATGTCTGACACAAAAAAGAGTACTGTGTCTCAAACTCAGTAATGTTCCCACGAAGGTTAGCAACAGCGACGGCCTCGTTGAAAATATCCATGTTTTTGTTTCCACAAGGAAGATACCAGGTAATTTCAGTCAGTCCATCTGATATTCTCCTTGGACTGTCACCACACTCCATGTTGTGGTGAACAAAGGTGTCATGGTTCTGCTGAGAGTTACTCAGAAGCTTGTTGAGAATCTCTGACTTTGACAAGGAGCACTCACCCAGTCTCACAAAAGATATCAGTGGAAGCTCAGAGAGCACTATTCTCTCTTCAACAAAGCTCTTGGATTCCGAGTGTGACTGAGGTCTGTACTTTTTGACAATGTCTCTCATGGCCCACAGCATGAGTGTGCATTCTTTTGAGTCACAATTAGGAAGCAGCAGAGGTACAGAAAACTGACACATAGACATTTTGAGTGCTATTTCCTGCTGTACAAATCCATCAGAACACAGAAAGAGAGCTGTGATTATGTCAAGAGGGTTCAACGTGTCACCTGAGGTTGAAGCATCAACTAGATTCTTCAGGTCTAACTTTGTGTTCCCTGATGAAGCATCACAGTTTGACTCAATGTTTGATTGACATTTGCCATTTCTAGCTGTCACATTGACCATCATGAGTCTTTTTAGAAAATACCATGGTAGATCTGAATTGCACTTGGCAACGTCATTAGCAATGGTCTTCTTATCAATCTGAAGTACTCTTCTCAGGGACAGCTTATTCTTGTAGTACTGCATCAAACTTAGTTCTTGCAAGAAGCTCTCCAGTTGTATCACTGTGGATAGAAAAGGATTTATTATTTCAAACCACTTGCAGGAAGTTTTCAAAACATATACAGCATATACACATAGTACTGGCATATATTAAATAAGTGTACATATCTTGGGATTTGGAGAATCTAGGCATAATAAGTTATAATAAAAATTATTACAGAACCTTGGTTATGTCTTGTGTAGTAATTCACTGGCTAATTTTTACACACTGTACATCACTACTCCAAATGTAAGTTTAAATGGAACAATAAGATGAAACCTGAACAAGCTAGCAAGGTCTGCTCTCCTATAATTCCACTTTGTTCCTCATGAGATGATAGTGTCAGTCGCACTAGGAAACTGTGACTGTCCCAAAGGCTGCATTGATACTCCTCCCACTCGCCCAAGCTCTCTCAAGGTAATGCTTAATCAGCTGTGTTATAGCTATAGTCTGTTTGCTCAAATCAAGATTTTTTAATAACTGAACATAACTGGATAACGACGTCAAGTCAAGTCAATTTTATTTATATAGCGCCAAATCACAACAAAAGTCATCTCATGACACTTTCCAAGTAGAGCAGGTCCAGTACCACACTCCTTCAATGAATTTACACCCAAAAGTTCTCCATGAGTAAGCACATCCTGCAACAGTGGCGATGAAAACCTTCCTTTTAACAGGCAGGAATGTCGAGCAGATCCAGGCTCAATGGGGACGGCCTTCTGCTTTGACCGGTTGGAGGGAAAGAGAGCAGGAGAGTGGGGCAGAGACAAAGACAGATAATGGAGGAAGACAGATATGCAGAAGGAAAGAGAGGGACAGAGATGAAGAGAGAGAGAAAAGGAAGAGACTGATGGACAGACGGGGACGTAAGCAGGTGGAGCTATGGGTGGCAGCTGGAGCCTCTTCAGGTCTGCAGCCTCCTCCAGCAGCACCCGGAATCTGGGATGAGGGGAGCCTGAAGGCTCCGGAGAAGATGACTAGTTTGTAATACGTATGAGTATGATTTAGAAGACATGGATTACAGTTTTGCTGTTATATAATGGAAGATTTATGACCTCTGGAGTCATGAGTCATGCAGTGATTACATTTTTGTGAGCTTAAGATACCTTGATTATTTGCCAGTACTTGAAAGGCACAATACACTGTTGGCCCAAGTATAAATTTTATCTTAGGGCTAATCTAATCTCATCCTGGCTAAGACATGAGCTGCACCATTTGAAGTGGCAATTCAAGGGAGCAAGTGAGGAGATTGGACTTGCAGAACTTCGTGGCATGCAGAGGAAAAATCTGCTAACTCTAAAGAGCTCAATTTCACAAGCGATGGAGTAAAGCTAGAACCAGGAAATCACTGCCTTCACAGCTAAAAACCCCTATGGGTCCATGAAACAGCTGCTAGGACTGAAATGCATTGACCACTTTAAGACCTCAAAGGAGGGGATAGACAACCAAGTCCATAACACTGAAAGCAATGTAGCACGAGAAGAAACTTAAGAAGGATGAAGATCCTCAATCAACCCATTGGAGCCAACCATAGCCTTTTTTTGTATGGATCCCAAAGAAGGAGAATTCAAGCAACATCAAGCAGTTAAGGATGATCTTATTGCTCAATGTCAAGGGGAAGTATCACTGCCCATTGCTGACAGAGTACCCTATGAAAAACAAGTACATTGACGCCTGTAAAAGGGGGCTATATCAGAGGTTCCAGGATGCTTCGAGGACAATGAAGTGGTAAGACAGCTGATAAGAGAGGGAAGGATGACGGGACCTGGTGTCACTGTGGCTGGACCTTGCCAACACGTACAGCTCCATACCTCACAAGTAAGTGAAGATGACACTGGAACAGCCTACCCTGCATTGCCAGTAATTAGGACTCTCCATTTCCTCTTACATGGTAACAGGAGTTGGTCAGGCTTGATGTGTCGCCCCCTCCTTTTCCTTGTCCCCACAACTGGACGATGAAAATGTCAGTGGATGTTCCAAGGACAGGACTACAGCAGGAACCATTTTGACCAACTAGAAGACCTTGATTTTGCTAATGACTTGGCTCTGATCTCAGAAACACATAAACACCACATTACGTGAACACAGCAAGCAGCTAGGCCTCAGGATAACTATTGGGAAACCCAGGGTCATGAGGCTCAACACCAAATCCCACCAACCTATCACAATCAAGGAGCAAATCCTGGAAGAAGTGACTGAGTTTGTATACCTAGGAAGCAACATCAACACAAAGGGAGGAGCCGATAAGCATGTGGCGCTGCACATCAGCAAGGCAAGATATGTTTTTAGAACACTCTATTCTGTATGGCTTTCTTCCCAGCTTTCCAGAAACACCAAAATCAGAATCTTCAATACAAACGTTAAATCTGTCCTTCTCTATGGCTGTGAGACCTGGAAAACCACCAAAGCAATCATCAGTAAATTGCAAGTGTTTGTTAACAACTGCCTCAGATACATACTGAGAGTCTGGTGGCCCAATAAGGTAAGCAATGTAGACCAATGGAAACACATGAACCAGGACCAAGTCCACAAAAAGTCCAGACAGTAACACAAGTTTTCAGTCAAGTTTCGACCTTGACATAACAAGGACTTGCAGGTTGAAACTTTGTTATTTTTTCTCTGTACTCGCAGATCAGATTTGTAGTTTTCTATGCTTTTCGACTCAACTTTACGAAGCCGAAATTCTTCCTTCTCCAAGCAAGTCGGTTCCTTCCATATTTTCCCTTGCCGAGGAAGCTGGTGGAGCTTGTATTTGAGGGTGTCTTGAATTCCTGCAGTGATTCTCCTCAGGAGAGGATTGGCCATACACTTCAGAAAGATCCAAAAAATATAGCAAGGAAAGCCCTGGACTACAACCCTCAAGGCAAGAAGGTGAAGTCCATTGCCCAGAAGAGAGTGAGGTGTAGGTCCATGGTGAGTGCCCTATGCTCCCAAGGGGGCAAAGAGGATTAAGCAAATAAGCAAAGCCCACTGGAACAGCATTGCATCCAAAGCATAACAACTTCAATCTGAGGTTCACCTCTGGGACCACCACATCTGAGTGGGACCATTTGGAGAAAGAGGTCATCAGCTAGTGCACCATCTCGATGAGCTGTTTTACCTTGGCCATGAACAGGTTGAAGTCCAGTGCAGAGGCCCATTAACCAAATCTCAAGTGAGGCAGCCACCCCTCAGAGCTTTTATGGATGATGTGAAAGTAACAACATCATGAGTCCTGGGAAGCAGATGGACCCTCCGGGGTTTTTGAGAGGCTAACCATGTGAGGACTGGACGTAACTGGAGGGCAACAGAAGCAGTCGACAAGACGGAATCACAGCTGTGCCACAAAGTGTCATTAGGATTGATAAATATAACTGTTTGTTTTATACAATACTGCGTCGATATTCTGGCCCCTTGAATCCATATCATATGGCAATATGTCATGATAAAACAGTATCATGACCCATGTTGATAACAGCTACATTTTAAGCTGTACATGAGAAAGTAGACTGAGCTACTGATAAAGCCTTTCTCGTGTTCAGCTTTGCCACCATTTATCACTCTTCAAGAGACAGAACCCCCGGAAAGCAGCTGGACCAGGTTCTGTCTCCTCCTTGAAGCACTGCGCTGATCAGCTGTCTCCAGTGTTCACAGACATTTTCAACACCTCACTGGAGACACGTGCCAGCCTGCTCAAGACTTCAACCATCATTCCTGTTCCCAAGAAACCAAGGACCACAAGACTTAACGAATTCAGACTCATCGCCCTGACCTCTTTGGTCATGAAGTCCTTCGAGCGCCTTGTGCTTTCACACCTTAAAGACATTACTGACCCTCTCCTGGACCCCCTGCAGTTTGCCTACAAAGCCAACAGATCTGTAGACAATGCTGTCAACCTGGCCCTCCACTACATCCTCCAGCACCTGGACTCCGCAGGAACCTACGTCAGGATTTTGTCTGTGGACTTAAGCTCTGCTTTCAATACCATCATCCCAACTCTGTTACAGGAGAAGCTCTCCCAGCTGAACGTGCCTGACTCCACCTGCAGGTGGATTACAGACTTCCTATCTGACGGATCCACCCCAGGGCTGCGTTCTTTCTCCTCTGCTTTTCTCCCTGTATACAAACAGCTGCATCTCCAGTCACCAGTCTGTCAAGCTCCTGAAGTTTGCGGACGACACCACCCTCATCAGTCTCATATCTGATGGTGATGAGTCCGCCTACAGGTGGTAGGTTGACCACCTGATGACCTGGTGCAACCAGAACAACTGAGAGCTCAATGCTCTTAAGACAGTGGAGATGGTTGTGGACTACAGGAAGAACTCAGCCTCACCTGCCCCTATCACCCTCTGTGACTCCACCATAGACACTGTGGAGTCTTTCTGTTTCCTGGGAACCATCATCCCCCAGGACCTCAAGTGGGAGCCAAACATCAGCTCCCTCATCAAGAAAGCACAGCAGAGGATGTACTTCCTGCAGCAGCTGAAGAAATTCAGTCGTCCAAAGACAATGATGGTACACTTCTACACAGCCATCACTGAGTCCATCCTCACCTCCTCCATCACCATCTGGTACGCTGCTGCCACCGCCTAGGACAAGGGCAGGCTGCAGCGTGTCATTCGGTCTGCAGAGAAGGTGATTGGCTCGAATCTCCCATCTCTTCAGGACCTGTACACCTCCAGGACCCTGAGGCACGCTGAAAAAATTGTGGCGAATCCCTCCCACCCTGGACACAAACTCATTGAGACTCTCCCCTCTGGCAGGAGGCTGTGGTCTACCAGGACCAAAACTTGACGCCACAAGAACAGTTTTTTTCCCGTCTGCTGTCAGCCTTATCAACAGGGCCCAGAACCCCCTGACACTCTTTACACTCCACCTCTGCCTCTGTCTGCCTGTCACATCAACAGTACCATAACTCTATGTGTTACATTCACGCTCAACTCGGACTACTTGTTCATTGGCACCTTTTCATTTGCACATTTGTCTGTGGTATTTTATTACTGATGACTGCACTGCTCCTTTATTCAATCAAATAGATTTTATATATTTATATTTTTTATACTTTTCTGCACTTTAAGAATTTAGTTTATTGGACTGCATGTACCAGCAGCACCACAAGAAATTCCTCGTATGTGTAAAATTGTACTTGGCAATAAAGTCTTTTCTGATTCTGATTGTGTCTTCTATCTCTGTTTTTTCATCATAGCTCAAAGCTCAGGAATGTAAGTGTTGCCGTTAATCATCTGGTAGAATCAGAAAATTAATAAAGAATTTTGAATTTCCATGTTTTATACAATTGGGGTGAAAGAGGATATAGGAGAGAGGAATATGAAGGGCTAGCTTATTCAGGTAACCTACACATTGTAACCTTTAATGTATATGTTTACCACATATGCATGCAAATTTTGAATACAAGTAAATCATAGCGAAGATTATGATTTTTTTTAAATCATCCCGATTCACTCCCTATTTCTTACTGATTTCCTGCTTTTTTTTAACCAGCAGAATATTGTGATGGCTTTTTATGCTTCACAGTCCCAATAATAGACAATGGACTATCAACCTACTGAGTTGAGCTGTAGATATTTAATCATGGTCAGTTTGTCTTAATGAGACTGAGATACATTTGCTGTGGGGTAAAGCCACCTACCAGAGCCACTCTCTCGCATTTATAATGCAGTTTGCTGATGCTGTAATCCTGATCTCTAGTATAATAAACTACAACCCATGCTGAGGACAACGCCTCCTCATTTTTTTAATTGCACTCTTGGATATATCTGACTATGAAAACATGAACCCAGGTCTGTTTGTTAAGCATCCTGTTCATACCTGGCATATGGATGTGTTTCTTCTGTAGAGACGGTGTCTCATTTACCCGCACGATATTCAAATCAACACATACATTATTTAAATTAGCAAACAACATACAGGCGATTATCTCTTCTTCCAGAATTTTTGATTGTTGTCTTTTTGGATAGTTGCAGTCCAGAATATTTGATTTTGCAGAAGTCTCTTTCTTTAAAAACATTTGTTGAGGTTTCTTTTGGGGGGTTGGCAATTTGGTGTGAAACTGTACATTTTGGGATCCCCCATTAAGTACCAGCCAACCTAAAGAATATCTAATTAGGGCCTGAGCCAGAAGGTACTTCTGGCGAAGACCCTATAATGTTTGCTCGGCAGAGCAACACATTAGCAGCACTAAAAACACTAAAAACACCCACTAAACAGTGTCCCAGGCCCCCCAACACCCATGAAGCAACTGGGTCAGACGGCCCGGAGCCAGTTTTCACATACACACCCATTCAAAACCTGGTATTATACTGTTCTTGCTCTCAATGAGTGCGCGCTATATGCGCATAATGCGCATAATCTAATTTGACCTCCTGAACATGCATGAAATTCGCTGAAATTCGGCACAATCGTTCGGTATGTCTCAACATTCACTAATCGAAAACAAAAACGCCACAAAAGTCTATAGCGCCACCTAGGGAGCCACACAAAAAAAAGATAATTTTTTAAAATTTCGCGCGCTATAACTCCTCACACAAAACTCCCACAGACATGGGACCAACACCGTTGGACTCGTCTCATCAAGACGAACAATTCTTACACTCTGACCCCTCACCTATCTCCAACAGAATGTCCACAAATTGGACAAAACTGTCAAAATCAGGACTTTTTTTACTCCCCGAACAAAATCTATCTCCTCCTAAACCGTAAATGCCAGGGCTTCCAAACTTTCACACATTACTCTCCCAACTGTGCTGATTAAAAGTTCAGTAAGAATAATATACTACGCGCTCGGTTCCCATTTTATAAGCCGTCAAAGTCGGGGAGACACGTTTCACGCTTACAATGGAAGTCAATGGGGAGGCCGTGTCCTCTCATGGTGCATACTCTCGAACAAATGCTTCTCACGTCTACACCATACATCGCACAGCTTTTAAAAACATATCACTGTATTCCTAACAAATGTAAAATCCCTACAAAAATATGGTATTTTGTGTGACTTTTGACCAACGTAGGCCGACTTATTCAGCTTTTCCACACTACATTTCTCTGAATCCTCCACTCTCTCCACTCCAGCACAGATCAGACACAGTGCAGCGGGGGAGGGGTTCTTAAAGGGCCAGCTGGCAGCTCTGCTCTCAGCTCTGCTCTCCACTCTGACAGAGATGGCAGAGAGCGAGCAGAGAAGGGAGGGGTTCTTAAAGGGCCAGCTGGCAGCTCTGCTCTCAGCTCTGACAGAGATGGCAGAGAGCGAGCAGAGAAGGGAGGGGCTCTTAAAGGGCCGGCTCTCAGCTCTGCACTCACACTGTGCAGCGCACTGAGGCTCGTATCTCCTAAACTACAAGGCCTAGGGATTTGCCGATTACACCGTTGGATTCGGGCCGGTGTCAAGGACGCGGCCGTAGGCCGCGCGGGGGCTCAGGCCCTAACAACGCTGCTGCAGCTTTAATTATAGATGCTTTTTAAGAAGTAACCAACATTTTGGAAGATAGGAAACTTAGTTGTCTACTGAATCATGTCACTCATGTTAATATTCATGTGAACAGGAAATACGTTCCAAAAAAGGACACTGTGCAGCTGCCACTCTGACCTCCCTGAGTGTCTCCGGCCTGCTGGTCGTCATTCCTGCTGGCAGGATGGGGTTTAGGTGGCATGTCCACTGCTGCTTCACAGTAAAGTTCAACGAATGAATCTTCATCACTCATGTCCTTGACAAATTAGAATAAGAATCATCAGGTTATGAGCATATCAAACAATACACGTTTATTTAAATATCTGCAAGGAAAACTTACCTCCATGGTGGGAACATTCAGTTATTCTTCACTTGGTGCAGATTATTCAACTTCTTCTCACTAAAAGTAATTTGAGAAAAGTCTGTGAGACCAAAGTTCTATAAACATCACACAAAGTTTAAACTGCTGATTAACAAGAAGATGTAGTAAAACCAGAACATGTTCTGCAAGGATGTGCATCTCTAGTCCAGCTGCAGTTACATGAGGGCTGGAGTCTTCAGTGCTGAAACAGCATTGGTCAGAGTCTCTAATGATCTTCTTATAGCTTCAGACAGAGGTCTTGTCTCTGTGCTTGTCCTTTTGGACCTCAGTGCTGCATTTGACACCATCGACCACAGCATCCTGCTACAGAGACTAGACCATGACATTGGGATTAAAGGAACTGCCCTAAAATGGTTTAAGTCCTACTTATCTGACAGGTTTCAGTTTGTTAATGTTAATAATGACCATTCGGAGTATAGCAGAGTTACATATGGTGTACCACAGGGTTCAGTTTTAGGACCGATTCTCTTCACTCTTTACATGCTCCCATTAGGTGACATAATCCGGAAGCACTCGATCAACTTCCAGTGTTATGCAGATGACACACAACTTTACTGGTCGATGGAGCCAGACGACACAAGCCAGTTTACTCATCTGCAATACTGCCTGAAAGACATTAAATCCTGGATGTCTTCTAACTTCTTAATGCTCAATTCAGATAAAACTGAGGTCATCATTTTTGGACCTAAACACCACAGGGACACACTCTCTAATCGGATCTCTACTCTAGATGGCATCACCCTAACTCCGAGTACAACTGCAAGGAACCTTGGGGTCATTTTTGACCATGACCTTTCCTTCAGCTCCCACATAAAGCATGTGACTAGGACCGCCTTCTTCCATCTGCGAAGTATCGCTAAGATTAGGAATATCCTTTCCCAGAGTGATGCTGAAAAACTGGTGCATGCATTTATCACTTCTCGGCTGGACTACTGCAACTCTCTCCTGTCAGGATGTCCTAAATACTCTCTAAAGAGTCTCCAGCTGGTCCAGAACGCTGCAGCGAGGGTTTTGACGGGAGTTAAGAAGAGAGAACACATCTCTCCCACTTTAGCTTCTCTCCACTGGCTTCCTGTAGGATCTAGAATCGACTTCAAAGTCCTTCTGCTAACTTATAAGGCTCTCAATGATAAAGCTCCATCCTATTTGAAAGAGCTCATTAGTCCCTACTGTCCGACCAGAGCACTCCGCTCCCAGAATGCAGGTCTTTTAGTGATTCCCAGTATCAATAAAAACAGACTGGGAGGTAGAGCCTTCAGGTACCGGCTCCTTTACTGTGGAACCAGCTCTCTCCATGGGTCAGAGAGGCAGACACTTTAACTACGTTTAAGTCCAGGCTTAAGACCTTCCTCTATGACAGAGCCTTCAGTTAGGACTGGTTCAGGTAGCTCTGAACCATTGATAGCTATGCTGCTACAGGCTTAGACTGCTGGGGGACACATCAGGTTACATGGAGCCCTTCCCTCCTCTCCTCTCCTCTCCCCCTCTCTCCTCCTCTCCTCCCTGCACATTTTTAGAACTGTCATTACCACTACTTTTTGCACTTTGTAGTTTGGCCTTGGTGTCTCGCAGTCTCTCTGTGTTTCCACAGATCCACCAGAGCCCCAACCGCCGCCTGCATCGCCCCCCCCCCCTCTTATTCCCTACTGTTACACCGGCCTGCGCTCCCCTCCCATGAACCATTCTGCCATCCAGTCCCCCATCAAGCTGGCTTGCTCTCCCTGCCTCCCCTTCCATGAACCAGTCTGCCATCCAGTCCCCCATCAAGCTGGCTTGCTCTCCCTGCCTCCCCTTCCATGAACCAGTCTGCCATCCAGTCCCTCATCAAGCTGGCTTGCTCTCCCTGTCTCCCCTTCCATGAACCAGTCTACCATCCAGTCCCCCATCAAGCTGGCTTGCTCTCCCTGCCTCCCCTTCCAGAAGCTTCCTTCTTCAGCTGTTATTAACATTTCTATGTTTCCCACATTCTGCATTGTAAACTGTTGTCTTGTCTGTAACAACATCTCCTGCAAGTCTGTCCGTCCTGGTGAGGGATCCTCCTCTGTTGCTCACCCTGAGGTTGAGAAACACTCAAGATGCTTTGTTGAAAGCAGCCATTTTGACACATAATGTTCACAATTTTGAATGATTTAACAAGTTTAGTAATAATTACAATTGTTTTCATGCACGCTGGTTAGGAATGTCTCCCATCTGAATGTCTGTACTTTCATAATACACGTTGCATCATTTTTACTTTTAACCTGCAGATTTGCTTATTTTATTAGCCCTGCAGTGATATGATTTAACAGGAGGCACTTCATTCTCACATGGAAGAGGTAAAGAGTCAACAACAGGAAAGAAAAATTAAAGGTAACTGATTTCATCATCGGTCACAAAAAGGCATCTCTCTTTGCACTGATGAAGTGACCAAACCATCCATAAATAAATTGACACACATCCTCACTGCATACACATTCAGGTTCAGTATTAAGCCTATTATTTGTTATGAGCAAAGATTAATAATCTGCCTGAATCGCTGCGTGTAGTTTCCCCGTGGCTTCCATCAGAGAGAGCTTACCTCGCTTTGTTTCTTCTGTTCCGGAGTTCTTGCGGGATCTGCAGCGAGGCATGCTCCGTTGCCGCTGCTGCTCCTTTTATTCAGACCGTGAAACACTTTCACTTTTGGTTTCGAGGCCACCTGATTTCTCGTAAATTTCCCTTTTCATATAAATGCGAGCAATGAGTGAAGGGGGAGGAGCAGCAGTGCTGCATAAAACGAGTCACTGTGCAACACCCGATATAATAACTGTTGGTGAGGTTTGGCTGCGAAACTTTCATCGGACAAACATTTGTATCAACGAGATAAGTCACATTCTCCACCTGCAAGAATGAAAATACAAAAAACTACGGTGGCCCCAAGGGGCAAAACACAACGACATTTGACAAAACTCAAAAACATTTGACAAAACAGGACATTTCAGATTACGGAATGGGTAGGGACAACATTCTTGTTCGTGATTGGACGAACCCAAGTTTGGCAAAGGTTCAGTTATGTCCTGTTCCTTTTTGCCTACTACTCCTAGGAGCTTCCTTGTGCAAATTTTAAACTGCGTTCGAAAGGATGGGAGAGGATATTGAAATCATAAGGGACTATTTTAAGAAAGGACATTCATACGACGTAATTGACGGAAGATGCTTTCAACATATCATGACATTAAAATGTCCCGTGGAACTCTGAAAGCACGTTTGAAAGATTTAGGACTGAGGACGGGGCGGCTCCTCTTCAACGAGTCACATCAGAAGGGCTATTTTATCAGAGCTGCGCGGACCTGGACAGATGTCTGGATACGGGACTGTGTGGTAGACTTTAAAGCAGAAATATGGCCTCTGTGATAAAAGGGACATGGTAATGCAGATGCTTCGAGAACTGAACCAATGCGGGACCCTTTTGCTGACACATCGTAGGTTCATTAGACACACATACTCTTCTATGGGTCCAAATTACTCGTGGCATGTTGACGGGTTTGACAAATTAAAACCATGTGGCATGGTGATATCTGGCTGCATAGACAGGTTCTCCTGCAGAATCATGTGGCTCAAATGTGGCCCTACTAGGAGGGGGTGAGGGTTTTGTTTACGTGGGTGCCTGCACGTGGGGATTGGAGCAAATGAGAGGGCGGACAGGCTGGCAAAAGAAGCCGTAAAACGTGAACGGGTGGATGTCAATCTGAGTCTGTCACAGTCTGAGGGGAAAAGTGTGGTGTTTAGGAAAATACTGCAACAGTGGCAACAGCAATGGGAGGGGGAGAACAAGGGGAGACATTTATTTTCAGTTACTGGAGTTGTCTCACATTCTATGGGTGTTGGCAAGGCGGGTGGGTGGAGGAGGAAGGAGGAAGTCACATTTTCTGGGCTGAAATTAGGACACACACTTCTGAATAGTTCACTGTTTTTAATTGGAAAACATCCGGACGGCTTGTGCTCCGTGTGTCAGGTGCCAGAGACGGTGCAGCATGTTCTTATTTCGTGTAGATGTTGCAACCGGGAGAGGCAGGTGCTGATCGAACAGTTGCGGGAAGTGGGGCTTGGGGAGGTGACAGTTGCAGCCATCTTGGAGGCGGGGGGGGAGGGGGAGAGGCAAGGGTTGGCTGTTTGAGTTTTTAACAGCCACAGGACTGCAACAGAGAGTGTAATGGGAGTAGTGATGTGAAGAACCAGCAGGAGGCAGCAATGCAACTGTTGGATGCAAGCCGCCGTTAAACAGCAAAGAACACGAAGAAGAAAACGCGCTTCCCTTCATTCCACTTCCGGCGCACGTCAAATGAACATATTGTTCTTCCAAGACGAAAATGTTACCGTTTTAGACTAGGAAGCTCCGGAGAGGTTGACGCAGAGAGTGAGTTTAGGCTCGGAGTTATCGTCTTAAGGTAAGAGGATGGACGTTGGCTCGCTCGCGCTGCTAGCTCGCTAATGTCGGAGGAACCGTTTGTAAGCCAACGCAAGATTCGGTCAAATGGCGGGGAGTAGAAGAGAGAGAGAGAGAGGAGAGGCTGTCACTGAAGGACCATGTTATTTCAGTTCATGTAAGGGTCTCCTAGCTTAACGGTTCTCATTCAACCCAAATACCAGAACTCACTCTCGAGATAAGACGCCCTGGTGATCCAACTGTGACACCTGGCAGTCAACACGCGCAACTGATCATATTTATTACGTGCGAGCCACTCAGGCGGGTTCGTTCCCTGGTCCAGGTGTCTCCTCACGCTGGTGCCCAAGGGAATGAACGAGCCCAGCAAGGTTCGTAAAACCTGTAGGCGAAAGTTGTCGAAATTAGAGAAGAAAAACTGAGAAGGCATAGCAGACATTACGGTGGGGAGACAAGAGAAAGACCTCATCCACCCTAAAGTAGGCAGGAGAGAGGAATCGATCCAGAGGAGAGGACGTGGTCACCCCCGTAGCAGGGAGGCTGAAGGTATCTGTAAATATAAGCAGACTTTAAGTATTTACACTTTACAACTGAAGAACATATGAATAAGCTGGATTGTAAAGACCAACATTTGGAAATGTTTATTGTTGTTTCATCACGAATGACGAAGCAAAAAAGAAGAACCTAGTCTTCGTTTGCTGGGTAATCCGACACAAATATATATTTAAAGAAAAAAAGACCAGTATTTGCCAGATATGACACCGCTGATATCATCAGGCACCCTGGCTGTATGGCAGCCTTCATCTGTTAGGGAAACATCCAGCAGGCCTGAATGAACAACGTCAGGTGGCCACACAGCTGCACCCATAGTGAGAGGCCACATGCAATTTTCAAACGGCAAGGAAACCAAGTATTTGGTAAAAGTTTCTTGTGTACCAAAGCACAAGAGAGACGTCAGACTGGGATTTTCTGTTGGGCTCTAATTAAGTAAACAATTTGAATGGGGTTTTCAGTGGAAGTAAGAATCGTGATGTAAAACTCAGCTTTCCCTTTAATACAACAGGTCATGCAGCAGTTGCAATGTCAGTCAAGATTCTGGTAATTAGGGTTGTGTTCAAAAGCACGCAGCCTAATGTTGCGCTCACATGGAAATTCAAATAAGCTGCCGACGTGATCAGTTGGACTTGGGTTCGTCTCCTGCTCTGACGTGGTCGAAATTTCAAGAAGTCCCCTCTGCTTTTAGGAGATCTTTCATGATCTCAACATGTTTATAGTTAAAATGATGAGATGTATTTCTATGCTCTATTTTTAGAATTTGGCCTCCACTTGTCTCCTAACTTACCTTCTCCACTTCAGTATTTGGACTCGCCTGCTGCTTCAGCGAATACACCCACACACACTCCAGGTGACATGACGGAGCCACGGAACCTGGGGATTTTGACCAGCCCTCAGGCAGCCACCGGGCACGCTGACTCTGCCTCCCCAGCCGTAGAGATGGACCCGGTGGAGTACACCCTTCGTAAGCGGCTCCCCCGGAAACTCCCCAAAAGGCGGAACGACGTCTACGTGAACATGAAGACTGATTTCCGTGCACAGCTGGCACGCTGTCAGAAGCTTCTGGAAGGCGGCGGTCACCGAGAGATCTGTGTTCACGGTCTGGGCCTGGCTATCAACCGGGCCATCAACATTGCTCTGCAGCTGCAGGCTAGCAGCCAGGGGGCGCTACAGCTGGCAGCTAACACCTCCACCGTGGAGCTAGTGGACGACCTGGAACCTGAGGATCCTGACGAGGCCGGGGAGCCGATGACACGTACACGCAACAACTCAGCCATTCATATAAAGGTTTTCTACCCTGACCCTCAGTAACCTCCCTTCCCTCAGTAGAGATGCTGTGTTCTCTGGCGTGGAGAATGACGACCGCCCCGAGGACGAGTAGATGCACTGTTTCAGCCATGACTGGTTGGCCGACCTTGCGTGACTGACCACGTTCTGCCCGTTTGTCCGGCGATGCACGATTGCAGATGTGTCTTGCATTTCATTCATGAGGAGATGACAATAAGAATGTCCTAACGTGATTATCATACACGCTTGTGTTTGGACTGACAGTATTGCTAAATATAAACCCGTGCGTAGCTTGCATCCCTACTTTAGTCTGGTTCAAGATGGTGTCGATGTTTTGCACGCCTCCTCGTAACAGTGGTGTTTGTCAGGTGAAATTCTTATGCAGTGTGACGCCTATTTACATGTTAGCGCCGAAGTTATGCATCTTATTTTCACGTATGAAGTTTTTTTTTTTCCCCCCTGCAGAAATAACAGGACTCCATGCAGATGTTGTACAGGATGTCCACTAGATGTCAGTAGTTGTTGAGCCACAGTGGGGCCAGGATCAGGATGTTATTCCTGGCCTCCTTGTCACAGCTTATTCTCCACTACAGAGTTCAGCAGCGGGTCACAGACCGTCAGCCTGTTCGATTCGGGGTGTCCTGCTGTTTTCATAGGTGTAAGTTGATGTCCGGACAAAAATTAAAATTTGCTGGAATGTGCGACTGTTCACCTTTTATTTAATGATCCAGACTTTGAAGTTACTGCTGAGTGACACTCCCAGCGACGTGTTACAGCGGCCCGGATTCAGCTCTGCTGGTGACACCACTGACCTTAAACATGACCACCAATGCTGTTTCCACGTATCCTTTCTTTATCCAAGAATAATATTTTTAAATAGCAAATTATACAGTGATGGGACAAAATGCGCACACGCACAACACAAAAAAAAAACCCAGGAAAGAAAACATGTACAAACATCCTTAAAAACATCTTGCGCAGCAGCTTAAATACGGAAAACAACAAGGAAGAACACTTAATTAGAAATGGTTTAGCATTCATTTTCTATAAACACTCAAGTTCCCAGGACTGACTGATTGCCTGCCTGCTGTTGGGTGATGAGCAATAGGAGGTGAGGAAAGCGTGTTAGCGTCAGGTTCTGGAAATATTTGCAATTACAGCCTCAGAGGATGTTTGTGTTTCTATCCAGGCAGTCTGGCTATCAGTGGAGGCTCTGGTTGAGTGTTGGTGAGACAGATAATGACAAAGCAGCTTCACAGTTCTCATGGAACC